>NW_019211454.1:68542617-68581289 GCF_002443255.2 Varroa destructor | reverse complement strand
TGTATAATGGCAAAAGAATAATCTTACTATTCGTGAGTTCCAGATCGCTGACTTCTTTACTTCGTTAAGGGTCTTATTTAACACCGCGAACTAGTATAGTGGAATGCCAAGTAGTAACTATTACACTGTTTCTTAATTATTAACTGCTGAAGACGACCGCATAATACTTAATAACACCATAGAGGTGGGTGAACGCAATGTTCAATCTAAATCTTGAAAATTCACAATCGTGTTTGTGCCCACAGGTATAGGTATTTTAACAGGTACCCCTAGCGCCCTATCACTAAAAGGTGTGATATCTCAACTTTCCTTAAATAAGATATCATAGGATTTTGAAGGATTATCGTGGGAAATCCGTCCCTTTAAATTGAATAGATTAATAAATCAGAGGCAGAGTAGGAGTTAGATTCTGCTAGGATTAAGCTAACATGGTTAGTTTTGGGACAGGGGGCACGTCATTTAATATAATCCGTTAAAATCTCATGAACTTTAAAGTCGCAACTGCTATGGTTTAAAGAATAGATCGCTTTTTGTTTTTCTGGTAATTACATGACTGTCACTGTTCTTTCCACGTAAGATCGCATCGCTTCGTTAACAACTCGGTTTGCCAGTCAGGAATATGCACGATTGCTGTTGAAGAAGCTGAACTCGTGTTATTTGACATGAGCTTCTGCTAAGGAAAATAGCCTATAAAATATATGCATACGCAAGCGAATACTTTGTGATCTTCTTTGTACGACTACCTAAGTCTTCCTTAACTCTATGCCTTACCTAAATTGGATACCCTAAAGGGATACAGCTGTGACACAATATCGCTTACAAATACAAGGATGCTAATTTGCATTTCCACATAAATTCAAAGGTTGTTTCTACCTTTAAATTTGCTTTTTAACTAACCTGTCTTGCACAAATGTGCTAATGAAGCCCATCTCTTCGAAGTCTTCAGCAATTAGGCTCAGCTGGTCAACTGTGGCCCCATACTCGCTTAGTGATTTGTCAACCTCAAAGTCGTCTATGGAGACATCGCTGAGACGATCGGCCATTGCAAATAGCATCTTCGAGCCCTCGAAGACACAAGCTGTGACTGGCATCTCCGAAAGCTTTGTCACACACTCGCTGCAGACACAAATATAATAAAAAAAAACAAGTAACTATAATTAAGTGAATTAAAAAGTCATTACAATCGTTACACAGAAAAAAAACGACATTTGCGACGCTCAGTGTATGTAGCCGTTAGCGAAAAATTAATACTGCCGGACACACGGTATTTGGTGGTCTGTAAAAGGACGTTGAGAATTTTACTACAAAGCTTGAAAAAGGACAGTACTCTTCGCGTGTGCTTAGAGTCAAAATTGAATAAATGGCGAATGAAGGCTGCATGATCTGCTCATAACGAAGCTGTGCTAAGTCGATAGGTCTTCAATCGACCGAAGCGTGTGCATTGTATGCCTATTGGCTTTATTATGTATTATTTGGAAGGAAACAATCGGAACTGACATACGAGCAGTTGCAACTGTTATGTACGACTATCTACGACATTTTCAAACCATTCTAGAAGATCACCTTATTTAATTACAATGAGGCGCTTTGGATGTCAATATGAATCAACACTTTATTGATGAATGCATAAAAGAAGGCGGCTTCCTATAGAATCGGAATTGGAAAGAACATCACTTAAGTCTTTTATTTACCCCTGTCAGAACTATTCATTCGAGCAGGGAACACAAAAGCTTATGTTATGACGTGTGACGCTTTTACTGTCTTGATGTACAGGTTAGTGCTGTTAAGGAAGTTTCCTTTTTGATGTTGGTTGTCCCTTTTGGACAAATGTCAATTTGCTATATCGTGCATTATTCGTATATATATACTTTGCTCATAAAGATGCTAATAGAAAGGTTTACTTTTTTTTGTCACCTTCTAATCCGCGTTTAGCCGAGATTATAAGATTCTGAATCGACTTCGGATATTTACTCCTTGTATGGTAAGTGTATGTAAACTTCAGCTATAATTTCGTGATACGTGTTTGCATAGGTGCGGCCCATCTTAACGAGCGACTCTACTAACCTAACCTAACCTAACCTAACCCAACCCAACCCTTTCAAGATGATGGATCGAGGTAAGGTTCGTTTTCTCAAATCGAGATGCCATTTTTTAGATCTGTCCCCTACGTTCCTCCCTCCCTTTCTTCCTCGAGGCATATGCAGACCGAATTTATATCGAAACTAGTAATCAATTATTTTCGAAATCGGCCATACCATAGGGTACCTGTCGTATGGGGCACAAATATCTCAGACTACTTCGGTAGCTTTTGAATGTCAGTGATTAGATAAATATGTTGCCTACGTAAGAAAACCGTGCTTCTCCGCAGCTGGAAACATCCATTGCAGGAACCTGGACCTGAAACAAAATTTGCTATACCTCAAAATATAATTGCTTCTGCTTTGTAGAGAAAAAGGAAACGTTGTGAATAGTATTTTAATGGTGAAAAATTTTCAGTGAAACATAACATTTGGCCAGTAACAAAACAGATACTAATAAAACAGAGCAGTTAAAAAAAAATCTTAAAAGAAGAAGATTTAATAGTTTTTTTTACTGAAACTCTGTGTGCCCAGTAATAAAAACCATTTGCAGTGACCTATGAAGGACAGACGATGTCATCTGTTTAAGTAAATTGCCAATAAAAGGTTGAAAAAAGGACTAGAAATTGTTCAGAGGCAATTTAATTTTGTTCTATTCATAGCTGTGCCAGTTGTAGTTCGTTAGTTACAAGTTACTTGGGACTTCGACAGTATTACATCTGAAACCGTATGTCTGGCTTTACTAAAAGTAATAGTATACCATACCGCCTTGCTCTGCTCGCCAGATAATACAACCCAAACTGCAAAAACCTAGCGACGTTTTTGCGGATATTCCAGCGAAACCTGCAAAGAAGACCTGCAGGCATCCAAAGCCTGTTACTGTTATATCGGCCCTTTCCTTGGTTTGCCTCAGGTCAAGTCCCTGGGGCGGTAACCAAATACTGCGTTTCGTACCCGGGACAAGGAGCCAGCTATAGATAGCTAAGGAAGTGTAGACAGGGCGACTCATATAGCAGTAATAAGGAAAACGCACGGTTTGATTTCTGATTTCCCAAGTGCGACCTTGACAACAACAGAGACATAGGTCGCAATCGCTCTCTCAGGAAGCAGCCGCAAACGATATCTCAAGATAGACGAGTAGCAGGACCGGCAACCCAAGACAAGAACAAGTGGGGAGAGGGGTGGCGGGACGGCAAATATAGCCGGACCATAATTCCGGTCATATATGATTTCCATTGCTTACCGATGAATCGATGGGCATTTTCAAGTGGGTATCATCGTGTTAAAGTCGTCGCTGTTGTGTCGCTACTAGTTTTGTATTTTAAAAGAAAAACATGTCACTATTTGAAAAGATTCGGTTGTTACTATTTTGCTTTTATAAATCTAATGATCATAAAACAATAATAATAATAGTAATTTAAGCCAGCCAGTTATTTGCATTTATTATGAGTATTAGATGTGAGAAAAAAATTCGTAGGATGGCAGCAAAGGAATGATGCTAGTTTGGCTTACTTGTGCGTGGTCGTCATTCTAAGATACGAATAGGTACTTCAGAACTGCCTATAATAGTGGCGCTAAAAATGGGCACTTGTTCCGATTTACCTCGGTGATCTCATCGAACTTGTGTGACTATGAACAGTGAGGAATCAATGTTTGTGAATTCGTGTAAACCAGTTCAGTCAGATCTTCACGTAGGAAAGAGCCTAAACGATACAAAACGGGCCGCAAGGATTTGAAAGGCTGTGTACTTTTCAAATAGCGGTGATGGCTGATAGCAACTGTTTGAAAAAAAGAAACAAATGACGAAAAAAAATTTCGTTACTGATTGTATCTATTTCATCATATTATGAAGTTCGACCTAATAAGCAGCTAGTATAGTTATTTTTTTTGTAAGATCGAGTGCATATGACGCTGTCGAGCAAAGGTTTTCTAGTTTAGTTTTAAGCTTTTCAAAGTTTCTGTTCGTTGGGAAAGAGGAACAAATAAAAGGTGCATAAAGATAAGGAGCAATGTCATTTCATTATATCTGCAAGACCCATGAGTTTGATGCCACCTCACTGGAGCAGTATACCAAAAAATTCAAAAAGTAGCTAGCTATGCCTAGGTTGCGATCCGTGTTTCTATTATAATAATAATAATAAAGATTGTTCTTCGAAAGCAAATATTTTTTTAGTGTAGCTGGCGTCGTGGTTAAATAGCTCTATTTGTAATGAAGTCTAAGTTGAGGTATGATGTAATCTATCCTATATTTTGTATTGGTAACCACTGTAAGTATGAGTTCAAGATCACAAATTGAGGTAGTAAGGCTTGCTGCGAAATCGAGTTAACATATCATTCAATCTATATGGAACGACCGGCCGCTTCAGAGAACCATAGAAAATTTATATCGAGAACTGGTGTCCTAATGTGAAGCCACTACAGTTAACGTCGACTGCGGATATTTTTGTGGCTGATTGCTTTGATCTACATGCCCCTGTGTATAGAAAGTAATATCTTAAAAATTTTACCGATAATCTTCGATGTATTGCTGGGGAGCCCAAGGCCTTTCTCCTGTAATCGGAAATAGTTTAGGATTTTCCTCCGGTTTAAGAAGGCGATATAGTTTGTTGAATAGGACAGGCCAATATGCGTCTTGCTGTCGATAGAAACAAATCAGGCCTCCACGAAAAGTATCACGGAATATCGCCACTTCTTTATGGCCTGTAAAGAAAACAGAACGATAGGCTAGAACGTTATTAAGCCGATGAATGCGCCACTTAGATCATTGAATAAGTATTTAAACTCAGACAGAAAGAACGTGTTTAAAAGTGGTCCGTCAGGAGTTAGTAGCACCACATAGACTTCAGTATGTTTGTGAAAACAACAACTTGCTTCTTTGTGTTTAAAATGGGGTCCATGGTGAACATTGGTTTAATATAGTTGCAATCAGTTGTCAGTATAGATAGTCGGCAGAGAGGAATTGCCTGAAATAATCAGTAGGACGGAATCATAAAGAAGGCCATACGCCTCGATGCGGTCAATTTTTACTTTGTTTTAGAACGAAGTGCGAAGATGTCATGGTAAAATAAGATGTGGTTTATCGTCAACACGAATTGCTTTCTGGAAAGTGAAACCCTAGATCATAAACACAAGTTAGTATTTCTCTTTTCAACGATTCAAAATGATTTTGTTACCATTGCCAAAATGGTTAACCTGGGTCATATTGAGTAAATGATGGTTTTCATTTTTTCATTAAATCACCGTGATTCGAAAATCGGCACTCCTCCGTGTGTTTTTAACAGTTGATCCGTTACGCAAACCTTCAATAACCTATCTGGAATTACTTTTTGCCTTGGATTGTTTTGAGGATGACTCCTGATATGTCTTAAACACATTGTTTGAGTTACAGGTAGGTAGTTGCTAATGATAGACCTTAGCTTTGTTTTTAATTAGAATACATTTCATCGTATCAAGCGCAACTTGATACGATGAAACACGTTCTGACGTCTTGACACTCATAGGAAATAACAAAGGAAAAGGAATGGTTATCCGTCAATGTTTGATTAAGCTTGTATCGCTAAAGAATCGATTGATTCAGCAACAGGAACGGTGCGCTAAAATCCTTTATAAAACTGATTGAGAACCGAATATGTATTCAGTGGCCTATTATCGATAGGTTTTGATTGAAAGTGCACTCTAACCGTTAGGTTAACAAAAAAAAATACAGAAACGACGTGGGATACGTAGCTAAGGCGCATCATTTCAAGTGTATTACCACGGCTTTGTATAGGTACCATGACATTTTGTAGGTTCGTTGAAAAACTCCAGGTCTACCCTGGTAAGGCCTTTTCTAGAGTGCGCAGGTCCTTGACATTACACGGAAAGGGTGACTTCGAAGCCTTGTCCACACAAAAGACATGGCCAAGGGCATTTAAAAAAAGCGTTAAGTTATCTAATACTCCAATAAAATCTAAATGATTTTTACCGACATTCAAATCTGGCCTTATGTGGACTCTGACTTGACTAATTATATGGAAAAATTTCCATCAGTTTCAGACATACCTAGTGTCTGAGAGATAACGTTTTGGATATGGTTTAACGGCATCCAGTTGGCGACGACGTCGGAATAGAACACGCAATCACCACTGCCATTTCCTCCAAGACCGGTACGCATTTGGTGCGTATCGCTGAACAGCTGAAGTTCGCCATGTTCTACTTGTGCCCGACAGGTTTCTATAGGAATACACTTCTGTGATTCGGGCAAGCCGACACAAGCTATTTCTGTCGTCTCCTGACTCGTCAACATGAAAATCACCTTAAACAAAACAGGAAAATAATTATATAGATAATTGCTAAAATTGAAAACAGGTATCAATAGCTCTCGCGGATGCACAAACCTACTAAGATTCACACAATATCCTCGATAACAAAATCTATTACAATTTAGGGCATGCAATAGACGAGGGTTAGATTAATCGGCAGTAAGGATAATAAACGTTTGAGTGTTTGCACAAGCGTGGCAATATTGGCCTACGTCAACGCGTAGGATATAGGCCACATGATGATTAATCTCTCCACGTTTTATACAATACTATTTGCCATTCGCATTAATATGGCATCTATAGGTTTGGTCCTAAAAACGCAGCACATAAAGTACTATCAGAACAAAGCAATAAGGGTGTGGATAAAAGCAAACATTTGCTGACCTTCTTACATGCATCTTATGCCTATTTCTGCTACGAAATAGGCAGAGCAAAGCGGTGTTTATTGTTGTCAGTTGTTCTTGCTGCTGTTGTAGTTCGCACGTTCTTACATCGACGATGATGTAGGGAACAGCCTTTTTATGGCCATCAATAAGATTTTATAGAAGTAAAAGATTAACCCAAACAATGTTGAGTGTCATGATAGGGCACCATTTAAAGAAATCGCGTACCATGTACGTAATAATAAACAAAATCAAACACGCACGTGGTAACGTGGCGTATCATATTGCACGTGTAACTACTATAGAAAAGCAAACACAATGCGGTTATAGATATTTAGCTGGTGTGGATCTCGCACTCGGTTCTAGTAAAAGAACCAGGCCAGCAAAATCAGAAACCAAGACAGATGTCTATAAAAAAAAATCCGAGTTATATATAATTAGGCATGGAACTAGAAGTTTGTTTAGCAGTATTTTGTAATATCTCATGTCTAATTCAGACCAATTACATCTTACTCGAACTCAAATTACATTATGATATATATAATAGGTAAAACTGGGTACCACTTGATAATATGATATTTCGGTATATAGCGAGGTCCATGATACTAACGATATATTTTTTTGTGTGAGAAAATATCAAAAGATAAAGAACATTACATATAAAATTACCAATCTCGAAACGAATAGAACATCTGTGATATTTCGGACGATCGGAGACAATGCAGATGGAACATTACAAACACATAAACACGATAAAATTACGTGCGTCGAGGTACTACGGGAAATCGCATATGTTTGTGAAGACTGAAATAGTAGGAATATCAAAATGCAGTTATTATATTCAAGTCTTGAGAAACGAACCTCTGTATCAACTCCAGAAAACGACGACATGACGTCCTGGTAAGTACTCCTTAGCGGCAGGGTGTCTCCCGAACAAGTGATACGCTTAATGCTCTTGAGAAATATATGTTTGGCTAGGGGAGTCGTCACGCGGAAATACGTTGCGAGGTCCGACAACTCGTCTGGTGAAACGAACAGATGACTCACCTTCTTTTCGCTACAGAAATCCGCTATCTCCAAGTAATTTCCTAAAAAAAATGGCAATTTCATTGAGTCATGTTTAGCCTTATGCACTGATACCCTAAAAGACGAATGATGATATTCAAAAATGAGTCCTGTAGAGGGCCCGCGAAATAGAAGGCTATTGAAAGTCCAGCATTTTTTTCAAAAGGTTAAAAAACGTATGGATCTTACTGCTTAGTTTTTTTTCGTTTGTCTTCAAATACACCTCTCCATAGTTTTGAAACACTTTTTGAAATCGAACATATTCCGAATAGTATCAGCCAAGTTTTTCTTTGTCATGTATAAATAAAGTTTTTGTCTTTTGAAATCTATAAAACTATGCCGAATTCAGAATTTCCAGATAAGTGTTTTTTTTTTTTTTTTTTTTTTAAATATGAGATCGAACAGACAATAGAGTTTCTAGTCAAAATCGCCATTTTCTATGGTGCGAGCTATTAATGAGTGAGATGTCCTAATATTTGCTGTATACTTATGTAGCTATTCCTATTTGCAGAAGCATGTATTGTAGAGGACTCCACTCTGCCATTTATTATGTCTCAAATATATAGTGTATTTTTTATAAACTCAAGCGTGGATTTTAAGGCTGACCGTCACTGCGAGCGGGTGTTCTCAATGTGCACCATATTTTGTTTACAGATTTGAAATAAATTCCGACTCTAACTCTTGTGCTGTTCTACGAGTACTCTGTATTTCTTAAATATATAACTTGACTATTAATTTATATCGTTGTACGACAATCATTTGACAAGCACACGAGGGAGTACTCCGCCAAATGAACGGGAACATATTCTATTTGTGAGTTTTTCCCGCTTGTCGGTGATATATTTTAGATATTTGATCAGAGTAGATGATGCACAGCCCCTCACCAGTAACGACCTTTTTTTAGCAAACTTGATAAAGTTAACGCCTTATATAGCCGCAGCTGTTTCGTTCATTCATAGTAAATACGCACCGCTATCACAGGCATTTGTTTCCCAGCGTCTAAACCATTAAAATCATTAATTGAGCTATTCTCAACTGAACAGCAAGTCGCTTCTGAGAACTCAGTGCGAGCTTTATCCATCAATGCCTGGAGTTTTTGTTTGTTTTCATCCTTTAAATCGTCCAGAAAAAAATCAAAACATCTTCACACAGTGCACTGTTACCAGAATGGAATTAATACATTTAATTGTTTGGCTCTTGTTCAGTTGATTTTAGAGAGCGAACAGTACCAGTGCCAGTGCCAGTGTCTCGGAAGATAATTCAAGATGACTTCAGTCTTTTAAAACACTTACACCCCAGGTTCAATTTCAAAGCGATAGATGTTTCTCCCAAAGCGTGAACAAGTACTAGAACAGTCAGAGTTTAAGCAAATAGTATAATTATGATTCGTTTCTTAAGCAATCACACTTAGATAATTTATAAATTAAGATTTAATTAATCATATAAATATATATTAGAAACAATGATAAAAAGCAGCTATACGTGAGCTTGGCTAGGTGTATTATATCGACACATAAATATTGAGTTTACCCGACGTTAAATAACAAAAACTATCTTTTTTTAAAGTTTCAGAAACGATCTATAAACATCTTCGACAAGTGTCTGTAATTTACTGCTAGTTTGGCAAGCATTTTAATACAGTGTACTTATTATTTACTTACTTATTTATGCGCCTGCTCCTTTGATTCGAGGGCTGGAAATTGGCGATTTGTTTTACGTTTCGTACTGTAAAAATTAAAGCAACGTACGGCACTATTCTGATAATTCGAATAATAATATTACTTTTGGAAAATTATCGCGTTGAAGCATTTGAATCTGAATATAGAGCTATGCCTTTCCCGTTTTTGCCTAATATTTTCGTTACCGTAGGCTCCTCGACGAGTCAGTGACTCGTTCTGCCAGTGTAAAACGCACAGCATTAGAGGTAATCGTCAGAGCAACGGTGGGAGAAAAATAAAAGTAACAGCACCTTAGCGCCTAGCTTTCAATGTTAACTTGCGATAGTATTCATTCGAAATTACTAGTCCACGGTCACGACAAAAAAATAGGATCAAGAGGAACTGACAAAGTTAAGCTTCTTGACGTCGAAATTTAACTTCCTGGACCTCTGGAAAAATAAAGGTAAGGGTGCTTCAAACCTAAACCCAGCTAGCTGGCTATCCTATCCACATCGCATGTACAACTAGATTTTTGGTATTCCCATTGTTGCTGCTTGTGTCCTCTTAGCTGATATCTGTCGATTACGGTCCACAAGTAAAATGTGCAACACGGATAGTTTTGACAGATCGGGCGGAATTTTCTCCGCATTTCTTCTAGATGCTCTCCCATATACCAGATTTAGGGATTTCTACTTCATGCAACGAAATATGGCACAGATGTAGTGTGATAACCGTAACTCTATATTTGAGACATGTATTATCTCACTCGAAGCAATCATTGATCCAAAGCAGAATAAATAGTTATACGTAGTAAACCTTTTCTTTTTTTTAATAAGCTTACAGGCGAGCTAATTTCTTATCTTGCTCCTTCGAATATACCTACAATAATCGATTCATTATGTTGAATAAAATGTATTGTAAACCGATGTTTTAAAATCATTTGTATAAGTAACCCTAGTAATTATAGTCTGTTTACCAAGAACCTTTCTTAGTTACGAAAACCTATATACATATATATATATACGTGTGTGTCGCATGCCCGATTCTGCAAGCAGCACCTCCGCTAACCACTGATGCGGTCGCCAGAAAGCTGATGCAAGCGGTCCTAGTAAAATTGAAGCCCATCGTGCTGTACACAATGTATTTTGTTGCAACACAACAAAGGGTTTAGGATATGCTTTCTGTCCTCTTTATTGTGCGGTTTCAAAGACTTCAAAGATAAAGGTTTCAGGTTTAAAAACATTGACTTTTTTTACACCTGTCCTATTTTGCCTTTTACCCAACAAAAACTATTGAAACAACACTGGATACCTGTGTTGCGTGTGTCCGTGCCTGAAGGAAGTGCTAGAAAAAGTTGAGCAAAATTTAATGGTAATGGTATTCTCGGCACCCTGAAGCTGATTAAGGCCGATATATATATATATATATATATATATATATATATATATATATATATATATATATATATCGGTCTTAATATATGTATTTATATATATTCACATAAATTCACGCGTCATAAGACAAGCACGCCTGCAAACGGTATGCACCTTTCACTACGATAGCAAAGAGACTTATATATAATATAATATGTATGCTACAGATCTAAATTTCTAAGAACACCGTGTTCTCGTGACTAAGAAACGCCTTTAGACGTCTACATTTACAACCTCGATAAATGCAAGTATGCGCTAAGCGAAAACCTGTTGACAGCTAGCTAAAATAATATTGAAGCTCGAAAAAATAGTTTGCCCATTATGCTTGACTCCTTACGCCTTTCATTATATTTTTATTCGACAATATCTGCCCATGCTTTATTCGTAAGGTGGGAAAACTAAGGTAAACAACAACGTATTTATGAGATGAAGAGGGTATTTGTGACAGGTATGAAACCAAATATTCATGGTCACAAGGAAATTTTTCCGCCGGTGGCATTTTCAATCCATTAAAGTTGCGTTGTGCTGAATAGCCCATAAGCGCGAAGTTAAATTTGTAGCCTAAACGCTAACTTTATACCCAGATTTAGCATAACAAATATCACCAGCCTGTGGGTGTCATTCGGTCCTGTCTGGCGGATTGTGTAACATTATTACAAAATAGATTGCTAACCGCATCGAAAGATTTCTAAGTTAAGCTCAAGTTACTCAGGCTAAGTTCCTATATTTTACATGCAATTTGATTCTTGATATAGGCAATGGCTCGAAAAGGCCAAAGGGTTTTTTATTCAGTACAAACCTCACGATGATGATATGCGAGCAATGTTGTCCACATTGCACTGCTAGTTTATAGTTAAATTGTTCATCTTCAGTCAAAACATTTCGGTCGTTTCTCTATGAATCTTACTGGAAAAGCAAACGAAGTAGGTAATAACAACGATATTTACCTCCTCTTTATGAAAAAAGCGAATGAGATATCTTTCAAAAAACTTCCGGTTTCGCTAAAATCTAAAAACCTGTAATACTATATGTTGGAACAATGGCAATATTCCAGATGACATGACGTTCGATGATCTTCACTGAAAGCGATCAAGGCATGACCGATGTCGAAGCGCCTTTGGTATAAGCATGCCTCAAGACGGACATGTGTTATCTTTGTACAAAGAAACTTGAAGTTGCTATGGAAGAAACTTCTATGATGAACGCTCTCATAATGAAGCGTTAGATAGCGAATTACATAATACTAGATTAAGGTTTTTTTTTCTTGCTACGTCTTTGCAGATGAAACTGCGTAATAGTAACCGTTGGTTTCGCGTGCAGAATTGCCAAATTCTCATCGAGACGCTATTCAGCCCTAATTACTGCACGTAGAAGGGTGACGCAAAGCGGTTTTTTTTTTAACTAATAACGTAATAAAATACTGACAAGAAAGTATTGATAGCTAACTCGCTATCGTTCTGCGCCTGAATATCCCGATGGAATGGCGCGCCTTCTATCTTCCCGATATCATGACGGATGTCGTCGAAATCGATAAAACCGGACGCGCTCGAGGAGAATCATATCGTATGTTTGAGGCCCTTTTTTTGATCTTCAAGAAGGCATTATTACATCGACTAATCTCATGCAACTTTGGATAAACAAGCCCAATGTGGATAGTTTAAATTAACGATTAATTCGTGTTCTGCTTTGGATCGCTCGAGGGATTCACTTATATCTACTATATTGACAGAAAATATATAGATATGAAAAAGTTTTTGCACGGATTCCAAGGCCGGAACGAAATAATACTACAGCTATGTTATCTTATGACTATAAATGACAGAGTATCAAATCTATTACACTATTAATTATGCCGAACGTTAGTAAACACTGAATTTCTGCTGTTTTTTTTATCCTCTGGACTGGGTTGGTCATACTTGTTCAGCTTTCTTCATGGCAAACTGCTGACGAAACAAAACGAGTGACCAACTTTATATAGATCTGAGAAGAGTCTACGCCCTGGCTGCCAAACGTAATATCCAACGTGACTGTTCTAACAATACGAACGTCGTACGCCTTTGTCTAAATTTTGCAAGATAACATGCGTGGTAGCCGAAACACTGCTTTTTAGTGCTCCCGTATGTATGATAATTTAATTTTAGCTTATTCCGCCATTAAAATAATGAACAGATACAATTGTACGCTTAATGGCCAAGATATAGGCTCTCCGTGTGAAGCGAAGAGATGATCTTAAAACGGCTTATTTAAGGTGGAATCCGATAGATATCGAAGATTTTTAGTTTATCTCGATCTGAAAAGTCCCTAATAATTCCTTCCAATCATTTACGACCAGTATTAATAAGTCATTCGCACAATATGAACGCATTGCTTCAGCGACTAGCGTAAGTGTGAAGCGTGCCAAATAATGTCTAGCATTCTGATTATGTTTAACTTGGAAGACCAGTGGATTCTATAGGTTTTTTTTATCAGTTAACTTCGTGCAAACCAACACTTGAAATTAAGCGTACCTACGAATTTGGCTTACATTTAATTAATTCCAAACATGGCTCAAGTGGTTTCTGGAGCACAACCGGTGAAACAAGTTCGTCATAAACATGCCAAGAAGGTCAGAGCTCTTTGTCTGACCTTATTCTGTTGATCTCCGCACGTATCGGTACGTAGTTATAATTTTTCGTTTCAAATACACTCTGAACAGCGTCAATTAAGCTATAGATTTAACAATAACAATGATGACATCGCCATAAAAAGAGCTGTAATAATAAGGTCAGCTATAGGCAATAGATTGTGACTTAAAAGTGTTTATGTTTTGAGTAAAATAAATAAGTGAGAGCAGAAAGAAAGGATCGTAATGTTTACGCTATTTGTTTTAATTATGTAGTTTTGCTATTGGTTAAAGATTCTCGCCATTATGTGTCGTCTGAAACGGCGGCCTTGTCTAGTAACAATAATGCCTTCTTGTTTTCGGAGCGTACTTCGAGGAAGAACAGAGCATTTCTATTTAAATTTAACTAGTTAATCCCTTGGAGCGTGATTTGTAAAAGAACATACTACACAACAATATCGTGAGTTGAAAAAATATCTGACCGTTTTCATTCTAACCAAATATACTTAGCTCAGGATATTATGACGTACGCACGTTGACACGAAGTGCTGACAATGTGTTCGGAATGGAAACGATACGGCATTAGCTAAACACCAGCTGTACTAAAAAAAAAACCCATTTTTTTCGATACGTAATCTTCTGTCACTTTAGGTTTGGCATCTAGAGGATAATGTTTGTCATGCATGTTGGGCAACCGTAGTCTTACTTTTAGATGAGAACTGAATCTTTCGTTCGATTATTTCAAAGTTGACCTAATCGCAGATTTTGTGGACAATAGGCTATGAATACTGGAAATTATATGCTGGGAGGGAATCTTTGAGAGTGAGCTTGATCAACGGAGCTCAAGCACCACTTGAATTGAGTCATCTTAAAAAATTTAAGACTTCTTAATGCTGCTTATGTAATGCCAGCGCCTTGCTTATGCCAACAAATAAAGGGACACCAATCTTACAAAAACAGATAAGCACACAACTGCCTTCGATGTGATTTAATTTAAGCGCTTTAACCGCTGCGTATGCCCTCCTGCAGCGGTAAGCCCCATGTGGACATTTGACTGAGTTGACTGGAAGACAACAGGCCTAGTTTTATAAACGTTCAGTGTCAACTGGAGCGAAGATAATGCTTTCATAACATTATCTAGACTATCGCTAATTTTACTAACTTTGTTTGCTTTTTTGCCCCTTTTTGCCGAGAATAGAAGTCCTTAGAAAATTAAACTGGTCTACAGAGCAAAGAGCTATTGCTAACGGAAAATAAAGTCAAACAAAAAGGTCCTATTACAGAGCTTTGAGGATGTTTGTTAGTATCATAACGCTATTAGAAAAGACAGCTTTTCCTATTTGGGTGACTGCGAGGAAGGCACGCTCCTTCATGCAGGCAGAAACTTGATTCTGTTTGAAAAATGTCATTATGGAGAGAATTGTGGGTCTATAATTACTTAGGTTAGCCGACAACGCTAACTATTATACGACGGGCACATTGAAATTGGTGGAAAAGTTCCTTGACAATCGTTATCACATGATACAGAGCTACTATTGAATTGCAGTTATTCACTACTACTACGTTTGCAAACAAGTGATCATGTTAATGAACTGGTGAATTAGGATTGAAATATACCCGACCTAGTTATCGGGGGAGAGGAGGGGAGAGGAGAGGAGAGGAGAGGAGAGCAGTGGGGAGAGAGAGAGAGAGAGAGAGAGAGAGAGAGAGGAAGTACGACTGATCAACAGGCTAATCATTTTCCTGTTTCCGCGAATATTTGGGAAATAATCAGTCACCCAGACGCGGACAACTAAACAGATATAACATCGATTTTTTGGAACGCACAGAGAACGCGTTGTCGATGGACCTGTTTTACTCATTGCGGTCCGCAAATCGGTTGACTCATAGATTATGCAACGAGTTATTGTCATAAGAAAATTCACAGACACAGGAAGTAGCCGTTTTGTAACAGTTAAATGCTAAAGTTTTATGAACCCGAAACTACAATAAGTAAAAGGTTTGTAATGCAGCGTTAAATCATTCAGGTTCTCTACAATTCAACTTAATCCCTAATTTTATCATACGTAACGAACAATCTATTATATATAGATATATATAAAGGAACGAACGCTGGACATCCACTAGCTTTGCACCAATTAGTCCTATGTACTATTGAGGGTTATGCAGTACGTTCATAACTGCAGTTATAGTCGGCCATTTTGCTAAGTCTACCTAGTTCTTTTTTGACTCAAATCTAGGCTGTTTGGTGATACGCCGCCCTGCAGAATGGCTGTTCCTATACCTTGATAGGTATTATAGTTTTCATCCCTTTTCCGCTTAGTTATATTGATCGTTCTCTTTCTATACATATAGTCAGCAAAGTTGCTAATAGGCAGCTCTATAGTATTTAGGCCTGTCCGAAGCGTTGTTTAATATCAGTCCGGATATACAATGCAAAATACTTGTTTTGGTCTACTGACAGTTGATGCATCCAAATCTTGAAGTTCTCAAAAGTTCATATTCGACGATTATTAATGCACATGTGATTCTCATATATAAGCTGCTGCCACAAGTGAAGGATTTACCTTTTCGAAGTTTCCTTTGTGCTATATCGGTTAGCACCCCTTGCTGCTGTTTCCTGCTATATCGATGACCTATATAGCCGGAAATTTGGTAATAAGCTAGCTAGCTTAAGCAAACGGCATACAAGTTACTGGTTTTCATCTGTGGTGTGCCATCTTTTCCCTCCATAGCTCTCCCGTCGACTTCCGCAAGTTATTTATTTAGACGGCTTTTTAAAAATAACGATAACAAGTCGTCGGCTTTCGTTATAAGATAGATTAATGTACGGTGAAGTAACAGGCGTCAATTTTTCGAGACGACGCTGATGGAAATTGGGAGAACGGAGGCATTTATCTGAAGTGTTATCCTTTTGTCAAAAAACCGTCTTGCAGGCGTGACATACAACCAGGCGAAAGGTAAATCTCTAGATCATCCACTTGAGTCATGCGGCCGCAGACACAAGCGATGATGGCAGAGAGGCTTGCAGAACCTCCAAAATCTTATAGGACACGGAGTACATTATAAGCATAATGGGATCTCTCTATATCTTATGAAGATACAGCAACCTTCTAACTTTCATACCGCAAGTGACTTTCTTTTAAAACATGTTTCTCAAAGATCTTAGACTAGTATGGTTCATCGGACCAGCGCTGACCTGACTGTGAGATTAAGCGTACACTTAGGGAAGTGCATAGCATACGACTGTATTCATTTATTGGGTCGTTTGCTCCTATTATATTTACTTAGCTTTCAACTTCACATCAAACTATAGCCTTTTTTACAGGTCCAGCAATTTCTGTTTAAACAATTGCTGAGTGAGTAGCTTCATAATATACACGAAAATTTATTTTTCTGCGGCCAGCTGCGCCAAAAAATATGTAGACGCTCCTAAGCGGTTCTTATGTAAATGTTCCCTTCGAACATAGCTGCATTTAGCCCGAAACCGCTGAGGAAAAATTAAAAATAACAATGTATTAGATAACTGGGAGTGATCTAGTAAGCGAGAGTATTTGTAAGCTATACCACTTGTGTCCCACATATAAATCCCAATTCAGCATTAATCGTTAGATTAACTTGAAATTTCACTGACTGATACAATTCGGATAAACAATGTATGCAATTTAGCCATGCATTAAAAAGTTTAATGGTAAGGATTAATCATAAAGTAAAGGTTACTTAATCTTCAACTTTCAGACGATTGTTTTCAGATTAGCTTTGGAAAATCTTTTGTTGATAGCCTCTGTTCTATCAAAGTTACCCAACCTTTTGTAAAGCAAAAATCGTAGCTTGGCTAATTTCAATCAGAATTTTAAAAAAAATTACCGCACAGACCATCCTAGGATAGATCTGAGAGCCTTTTTTTATGACTGTTCTGAAGGACAATGCAGCAAAACGTTTTTTTTTGATATCCTAAAGAGCCCAAATATGATTTCCTTATATTATGTAATCATATAATCCCTTTATTTATATTAATGACGCAAATGGTCATGCTCTAACCTTCTTTTCTCTTTGCACGGTAGAAAACCAGCAGCTAGGCCGAGCGACTTGTTTTTTTTCGGAAAAATTGTTAACAAGTTTAGTATGTTCCCCAGTGTGTTATCCGACTCGAAATACCACCATGAGCTACGAATTTTATTTTAATTTTTGATTATCTCTGTGTATTTGCAATGGTCATTTTTTTCCCTAGTACTCTTATATATGGTTTTTTAAAAATGCTTGACATCTCATGA
This sequence comes from Varroa destructor, assembly GCF_002443255.2. Classification (NCBI taxonomy): domain Eukaryota; kingdom Metazoa; phylum Arthropoda; class Arachnida; order Mesostigmata; family Varroidae; genus Varroa; species Varroa destructor. The sequence goes on along the minus strand of NW_019211454.1, from coordinate 68,563,495 downwards.
ACCAAAAATTTATTCCAGAATACTCTTTAAAGATCCTAGCATTATGTAACCAACGCCTTCGTAGATTAAAGCCTTATAGAGCCAAATTCGGCTTACATATCAGCCAGGAAGCCTCAAAAGCGGAAACTCTTGAAGCTTAATCGAAAATAGTTACGGGAAATGATCACAATTTATAGAAGCCATTAATCAAGCATGATATGCCATTCAAAAGCCGCTCCTCTGCAAGTTCTAGCAAACGAGTTTTCAACGTATCTGTATTGACTGTCTGCCAAGACCCAGAAATACTGAACCAATTCATTTGTGACGGCGAGATCAACCCCCCTCTCGTTGGCATTACGGATTTTATTAAAGCTATCAAGGTTTCTGTTGAAAAGAATGACTATAAACGTATCGAGAATTGGCAACCGGATCGGTAAAGCTATAAGTACAAGTCGACGATGACCGCTTTTCAGCTATGTCTACGCTTTTTGGTTGTCGAAAAGATAGATAGAAGACTTGTCTTCTAAATCAAAGGATCAATTTCGCAAACCAATCTACACTTCAGATATGTCAGTTTGAATGTTATAGTTTTTAACGTCGGTAAAAAATTGAATAACGAAAAAAAATGAGACATACTACTTTTACATACAATTAGCATGTTCACGCTTATATTATAAACGTAAAAGGACATTTCGTTATACAAGCAACAAGATAATAATAGAAAAATTCTATATAACAATTGATCGAGAGCAAAAAGTTATACGCGATTTCTTTACGACCTAATATCGCTTATGACTTCAGTTAGCTTTATGAATTCTCTGAGAAGTTCTTAATGTCAGAATGAAAAAAGTTATTGATTTATTTTCTGCACTGGCAAACTCTTTTCAAGCTAAAACGTTTTAAAAATTGGAATCGTGGTTGGAATTCGAAAAGCAAATGTTTTCGAAGTTGCATTAGTCCATATAAAAATAATAAACTTTGTTCCTTAGAAACTATAACATAATATCAGTTTAGACCATAAAAACGTCGTCTATAAAAAAAAAACTAGGAAACATGTTGTCGTTGTGGGATACCTTATCATACATAAAGAATAGGATATTATATGCCAGTATCTTTTTATGACTATACGTCGCGTGTTCTTATAAAGAATGGTGCGTCTGCTTCTACAGTTGAGACATTAAACTGATTTATATATAAAAGCAATTTAGATAAAAAAAATTGGCTTTATATATGAAGAAGACAAAAATAAATAATCGACTTGGGCATGATATCTTCTACCAGGTAAGTAACCCCATTTGCTTAATCATGCCTTCCTTCTTTCTCTCATTCGCAGAGGTCCTCGGAAGCCTTCTGGCACGTCCCTTCTATTTGAAGTGCACAACATCATAGCAGAGGTCTAGCCGCCGTTTTGTCGAAGCAGTAGTTTTACTGTCTCCGGAAGACCACCAGCTAGTCACTCGGGAACTAATACTTTGCGTGATGCTTCGTACGGGCAGAGTTTTGCTGTTTTTATAAGTAGTGACCCGGTTTAAGTCTAATATGGGTTGTTTGTGTATCCGCGAACCAGTTGCTGCGCGTTCTCTTGGTCTATTTAGGTCTTCGCTTACCCGTTAGGGTTGAACTGCACCAACTCATATACTTTTTTACATGCGTCGCGTGTTTCTAATAGAAATTGAGAAGTCTACATAGGAAACGACACTCTGTTAAGGTGTTAAACATGATTTACCTCTTTTGGCCTATGCGATTCGTTACCTAAACCATTTAAGAATTTTGATATCAATTACACATTATTAATTGCGTTGCCTAATAATAGCAAAATTGTCAAGTACTTACGAGATCAACCTATGCAGGTATTCGGAACCCACAGAATTATAAATTATAAAACCCAAAATCCATGACGCATTTATGATCGATGTCGTGACTCGAATGCTCATTGTGCAATGCTAGTGCTGCCTCTATAGGCAACGCAATGTGTTATATAGAAATAAACTACATTTTTATTTAAATTCGCACCTATGCTCCGCTATTTTTCTCATTTCATAAACGCTTTAAAATATAGATTATACTGCACAAAGTAAAGGAATATTTTTTAAAACTACGTTTCTCAAGGAACAACTTTAAATTAGGCACAACCTGTAGCTCGGCTTTCACCGGCATGTCATGCAACGTTTTAATGGGTTTTTTTCTTGAAATGTCAATGTCTTCAATTTTTATTTATATATTAAAATGACGATAGCGAATTGGCAACACGCTTCTGACCCCGTTTGTTCTACATTTTTCTAAAAATTTGTAGTTACGAGTCAAAAAAAATCATTTGGATTCATGCGTGTCCTCCAAATAAACACGAACTATTTTTTTTTGAATGGCTCCTTTTTTATGAAGTATTCGCTTTGTCAATACTCTTTTTAGTCCATCAAATTGAGTGAAGAATGAAAGGACATACCGGGCAGATTCTACGCAAAAATCATTAGACGTTATGATGATGCGCTAGTACTCTAGCTTAGAGCACTTCTCAGATGCTTTTTATATGATGATATATATTTTATATATGTCTACTTTGCTGGCACTTCTGAAAAAATTACTACGTTTCTATGATCCGTCACGCTGTCATAATAGCGCCACCGGTTTGATTTGTACGTATGTGCTGTGTGATTTACTGTTCATTCCAGTATTATAATGGCTTACAATATATTAATGATTCATATATATTAGATGATAATGATTGTCATCCCTAGCTTTCATTTACTGGTACTCAGATATTATATGCAGTTAGAAGGCTCCCAGTCTCAGTTGAGTATTCGGACATAACTCGCACAATAGAAAAAGCATGTTCAATAGCAGTTTTTACAGCTCATATTTTTTCCATGTCAAAAACGAACCACGCAGAGCAGAACATTTATCCCGCGTGTGATGACAACTCTATAACTCAGGGATGTAGGCTTATCTAGCAGTAATCCTTCTCCCATATTTGGCGTCCGAAACAAAGAAAATAAGCAGATTAGGACGATGGCATTAAGATCAAAAAAAAAAACTCTCTAACTGTGTATTTCCGACACTTAGCTATTAACAAACAAAGCGAGGCTAGCAAAGTAGTAAATAAACAAAGTGCACTTATTTTCTGAACAATTTAACGGGGAAAGGTTGAGTAAATCAGAGTCCTGAACTTTATGAATCCGTTACGAGTGTGGATTATTCGCGAATGTCTTTTCTAAATACTTACCTCGGATCGATGACGGCGGCAAAACCAATGGCGCACCCTTGAGCGTTGCCGACAGTACATGAACCCAAAAATCAAGATCGTGCGAAGGTTTAAGCGTTAGGGCATTGTCCTGAGCTGAAAACGCGTACTGTTTCCATTCCCATTCAAGACGGTTGTGTAAATGTGACATTGGTACTGTCTGTCCTTCCGGCGTAATGCAGAAGTCGTCTAGAGCGACACCTGTCAGTAACGATATCGGTATTCCGTTGGGGTTGTCCTGTGATAGGAGATAATTTTAAAACTCACGATTAGGGGAAAATGTTAGCAGCTCCATCTACTTTATGTCATATCTAGGGCATTTTCCGGCTGCGTCAAAAAAGTGTCGAGAATTCGGTTTTGAATAAACTGCACATCTCTGAATCCTTCAAATCTAAATGGCATGTATGCTGCCAATGTTTTTCGAGTCTGCGAAAATTTTCCAAATTGTCAAATAGACCTCAACCTTGCTGCGGTGTTATCTGAGCTCAGTTGGGTCAGACAGGGGGACTAGACCTGTTGAACATACGAGCGTTAAGGTAACACAAGTATGGAGTTTTTTTTTTTAATAAAACACAAGGAGAAACGTATGAACTAGTTCACTATGCTGCTGATGAATTCATGTCTGTTTTTTTTTTTTTTGCGGCTAGCACTAAGTAATCTTTTCAAAACTATCTAATACTGCTCTATAGACACAGCAGAATCACTCAATATAAATTCATACATAAGACGTTTAACTCTTCCGTGAGCTTTCTGAGGGTAGTTCGGCGATCTCGCAATATAATTGCTTGTGCTTTTTTATGTTTTCGTTTATACAAATCGCGTACAGTGGGGAAGACTCTACTTCTACAGGTATTTTATCAATACTTATTTAACCCGGTACTATAATACACACGTGATTAAATACAATTTCTATATAATATATAGCCAGCTGTATACTGGTAAAAAATATTTCTATATTTAAGCTCAAAAAAGTGAAGACCTTATCCAAAAAGCTGCTATTTCGGCGACGTGTTCAAGGATACACGCAGTTTGCTTGCGTTTTGGTTGATATTAACTAACCTTCCCATGTAAGATATGAGTCAACTGTATTTAAGGAATCTACTTCGAAATGCAATTTGTTAATAAATAAACCACAAAATGCATACATACTTGAGATATTTATTTCTCAATACGAAATAGTTTATCGCTATATATCTTTTTGCGGTATGTTACAGAAGCAGAAATGGGAGCTCATGATCCAGAACATAGGCGACTCTCAAATGGACCATTCAGATATTATCTTCTGTCCAAATGTATTCTTTGTGTCACCCTTTTGCCGTGTCGGGTTTTCTGATAGAATATCTATTTATATTTTTTGGGTTATGCCAACACCTTCGGAACGTGTTTTGGGTCCTGCTAATTATGGCTGTGCGTAAAAATCGTATCCATTGAGTTTCATTATCAGTTAATTAGATGAATCAAGGTAATTTTACTCATATAATGAGATAACATCTTATTATCTTCAAATCAACGCGTCGAATACATTAAACCATAAAAGGTTTAAAGGAAATAACCCGCTGGCTGATTTTATTTCTGTTCTGCCATCCTGTTTGTCCGTCAACACGGTGTATTGGTGAAGAAAGAGGCTCAGTCTTGTGTATGTAGACGGATTTTGATTATGGTGCATCGCAATGATACGAACGCAATATACAACAATTTATTATTCGTCAAGGAAAATGGGTGATGGCCATGCCTACGTTTACGGCACGTTGACCTTTCTGTAAAGGAAAAAAGTGAAACTCAAAAAGGCCGATTCGTAACCGCTACGATTCCGCTCGCTGCTGCAATTCAAAAGCCGCTGTCTTCGTCACTATTACCGTTGTCTCTGTCATGGTGAAGGGCCCTTTTTCATTAATCGTTAAACACCATCTGTGAGTAAGCGCTTCTTATTTTTCCTTCATGCTTAGCTCACTTCGTGCTGCTGCCTTTCTTTCAGCTTCCATTGCTACAACGAGTGCGGGCTTTGTAACAACAGCTGCCCCTTCACTGTTTCTCGGAGCTGGCGTTGCTGTTATATTGGTACATTTATACTGATTACCCGGCAGGCAAGCAGGTAGACCGATGGGCGGCTTCCAGCCTTCAACTATTATTGCTTACTTAGATTGTCCGTGTTGTGGCCTTGCTGTTCACAGGAAAATCCCTGCACCAGGATTGCGAGCAGTTCAACCACTACCTTTCTGCCTAGCTGCTATTGCAATGGTGGCAACTGAATTCTTTGTCATTGGGTAGTAATTACATAGTAGTTACTGCTGTCTTTTCTCTAGAGCGTCAAAAGAAACGCGTGGCACTATTCCTCCTCGTGAATTCTCGCCAAGTGAACAATCTAGTGAGTCGCATTAAAAGAGCCACCCCCCGTTGCTGGACTGTACTACGATCGCTGCTGTGGCCATTATGCCGCTCGCCTATTAAGAAGCCACGAAAATGGTGCACACACACCGTAGGGATGTAGCGGATAACTTTATTGCTCCCTCTCTCGCTTACTTATCGCCGGAGATGATTGTGGCTGTCGGTAATGTAGCTTAATAACGTTTTGACATGACGGGTAAACGCCATCAAAGGAACAAAATGAACGTCGTCATGGCTGATTCAAGGTTTTTTTTTTTCGCTAAATATTGAAAGAGCGTCTATGGAACGCGTGTCACGAAACTCTGTTAAATATTTGTAGCCCTGGAATTATACCAAGGACATTCAGAGAACAGTAACAATGGCCTACAAAGCAAGTCACCTCCTCAAGTGTTCGTGTCAATGGATATATCCCCCCCCTTAAGAGGCCGTCTGCTGAGATTTTCTGTTATTCGGTAATTTTGATTCATTGATACTTTAAAGCTGGATAGAGGTAAGCGATTTATGCTCTTCAGCACTACTGAAACGAGGATCACGACTTTACCGAAAATGTCGCATCTAGCTTGATAATATCGGTTTTGACAATAAAAATCCGCATAGATAGAATACAGTTGCTTTTATTAGTTTGAATCGCGATTCCTGTTACCCACTCTGAGTAATCCAACAGACGTTTCGTCTTTCACTACGTAAACATTTCCGGTAGAATATTGTATCTTGCATAGCAGCAATGTCGCAAGTAATGAATAGCTGCCTTCAGTTTTTTAACCACACGGCCTATTTAGCAGATTGACATCAATTACGATCTATATAAATCATATTAAATAAATGGCTGTATTAATGAACTAAACCGTCTCAGTAGTGTTTTCCTTGGATAGTAATGTTTCAAGATTTTTTTTATTTTTCTTATTTATATAATTAAAAATATAATATTAAATAAATATTATTTATATTTAAGATTTTTAATTTGTTCATCGATATCGTCGTTAGGACGGCTGGCTCCCAGCATTACTCGACCCTAGGTCACAACGTATCCCTAAAATTAGCCGGATCAACACTAGTTACAAATAGTTAGTGATAACTTACAAATAGTTAGGGACATTACCAGATGTGTTTCGCAACCGTAGCACTGTTCAGGCATGAATGACGTTATTATGTAACAACGAGCACCGCACATATTGTAAAATATATAAATAACATTTACTACTTACTTGATGATTGTTACCACCAGAGTTAAAGTGCATAATATCAGCGATGACGAGAACATTGGAGGCGGCTATGTCACAAGCGTCTGTGACAAGTACCGCATCTGATTCCAACGATGAGAGGAGCGCCTTTTTTTTCGGCATGTACCGTTCAAGTTTTGGCGTACAACCTGCAACATGAAAAGTAATAGCAATTGCCTATGGATGATATATTACCATACATTCACTTGAGGCACGATAGCTATAATTAAACGTTTGTCCATTTAGTTTGCCTTGGTTGATGAACCAATTATTAGTTAAACCTGAAACTTCATGTCATTACTCGAACAATAAAGCTAATGATCGAAAAATCCTTTGCTTTACATATTTAGAAAATTCGTACGTGCTTATAAGACAAGTCAGCATATATCTAATTCAAACTCCTCGGAACTCAAATCAGATTGCCGCTACGCACAGCATACAACAGACATGTATTACAAATTTACAAAAACGCTAAATTTTACATATGTGGTTTAATGTATATGGCAGGTGACTGAGTCGCTGGAATGTACCAAGAAAGCTTTCGTATATTAACCGGTTTCGGTAAAAACCTAAAGGGCAACTTGTGGTTTTTGCTTTCGTCATGTTACCTACTTTGGATAGCTGGATAGTTGATATTCGAAATGTCATCCAGGATTCCTTGGCCTGAATTATAACAAGGACTGTAGAAGGAAATATTCAGAAACGAGCCTTACTTAAACTCTTAAACTTAAAGGGTTGGATAGCCTGCCTACGGCAGGGCATGGATGGATGAAAAGCCCTCTGAGAGCTCTGGTTCCTGAGACTCAAAGATAGGCTTACTTCATTTCTTGCCTTAGACAGCAGTTCTCCAGTTCCCTATTGCAGCGTGATCCTAGATTTCAAAGGTTTCGAAGGAACCAGGCGCTTAGGCGCGTAAATGAGTTACATAAATTCTCGAAAGAGCAGAAAGCGACATCGGTTTTGTTGGTCAGATGCAGGATACGTTCGGTCCGAAGAGAGACATAACGGACAATGCACACATATATGCGTTCATTTTGTTGTCACTGTGCATTTAACCACGACTAATTGCTAATTGATTATACCATTTACCTATCGTTTCCTGTGATGGCTCTGTTAATTACAGATGACAAACGGTTTCTCATAACGGTAATAATATTAGTAAATTAGATTAAAGTACTGCGCTAGCATTATTAGATGGCTATAGATCCCGAAGTCGTCCCGCGCAACGATAGGCTCATCCTACAATTGCAGTCCATTTCACAGTGTAAAAGTCTGTGTAGAACGTATGGTTATAACTTAAATTGCACTTATGTAAGGCCGACAAACAGATCAAAAACATACTATAATATATCCTAACAAGAAGTATACGAAGTTAAAAAGAATACTTCTCTTTGTTCATGTAATTTTTATGTACATAAGCTTACGTTATTGATTATAAATTAGTTAGTCAATTCGAAGTTAGAGGACTTCCGATTTTGTAACAAATTATCAGTCAGATGTGTCAATTTCATCTAAAAAATCTGTTATGACTATGTTATGACTAAATTCGAACCTTATCGAATAGCTAATTTTAAACTTTTAAAATGTACCAAGATACGTTCTTCGACTTTATGTAAGGCTAGAATAAAACATCAATTAATTTATATTATAGAGATTTTGAAAAACAAAGCTCACAAAGATTCTTTAATGGGAGTAAAATCAATGAGATATCTTTGGCATAATAAATATAAAAAATTAGCAATTCGTTAATCAGCGGTTGTACTTCTTAACTGATGCTATCAAAAGAAATTTGCCTAGAAATTTGGAAGAGCGACAGTAAATTGATAAAGCTTCGCAACGGTTACAAGCGATACGAAACAAGCGCATTCAAATAAATAGACCGTTATACGGTTCGAAAATACATTTCAATGTCAGCAGGAATAGAGTTCTCCACATTCCGGCAAGCAACTTATGTACAAAACTAAGTTCGTATATTTTATTGTCTCTTAGTATAAATTTATGTCTACGGTCGTCATTCGATTCGTCTATATTTGTCGTTCTCCTATCGATGTGTCAGTACTGCAACGTTTGATTTGGCATATAGGGATACGCACTTCATACCTATGTATGTTCTTCTACACAATATAATATTAAGAACAACCGCACGGATGCGACAGGAACTTTATTTTAAAAGTTCCTGCCGAAAGCAGATGGCAGAAATGCCAGCGACATCTGGAGCCGCCCATGGTAAATGGAGCCGGCAGAAGGATCTGCCATGTGGTCAAAGAATGAAGATAAAAAAAACCAAAAACTGAAGCGATAGAACGAGAAAGACAAACCGTGAGAATTAGATCCGCGTTGTGATCAGAAATGTTGGACGTTTGCTTCGCGATAAATGAAGCCGGCGGTGGCGTAACGGCGTGCTGCCAACACCTTCAACACGGTGGCAGACAACAGTAGCATAAGCAATATGAAAAACTTACAGAATAGAAAAGAAACGAAAGGACAACAGAAAGGGGAACGAGCGAGCAACAGAGCTTCGATTCCTTCTCCTTTCACTTGAACCGAACTATGGAAACACTGCATGGATACTCTCTTTCGTCTGAATTCTCCACCAGACTCCACAGACATGCCTACTGCCCAGCCATCATCTGCGGCCGCCCACCGCCAACAATGCGGCGCTACGGTTGCCCCATCGGCGTTCGTTTACCAAGGTTCTGCTATCTTTGTTCGGGTGGAAGGAGGGGTCGAATGGCAAAGTACGAAGCATTCTCAGGCAAGCGCATGCTACCGTAGTCGTTTACAGCCACCGTTGCAATCGCTCCTGTTATGTGGCGTCACTGTCGTTTTAGGAGAGAGGAGAGGTAGATAGAGAAGGCTCTTAGAGCGCAGGGTCTAAGCCACAGCAACAGCAGCGGTAGTATCATCATCATCATCATCATCATCATACACCGGAACTAACAGAAAAGATGGCAGACAAAGGCGGGAAATAAGCCGTTTTCCCGAGTACCCGTGAACTCCTGCCTGGTGCGCTGCCTAAGCCTCCACGAAAACCGCTATGCAGCGTAAGCAGCTGGCGGATGGCGTATCAACAGGAATAAACGGAAAGACCGGAAAAAAGGAACGAAAGATGGTAGCTGTGTGGGTGTAACCTTCTCACTCCGCTACCCCTAGCGCCACCACCGCCATTGTACATATCGTAAATCCATTGCTGGCAAGATTTAGTTCGTGCACAAGCAGCTGTAGAATGTTTATCTACAAATGCTATCTTTCGCAGAAGACGAAAAAGGACGATGCTAAGCAAGCTTCCTCAAAAAGCGGGGTAATAGATAGAAGTTGCAGTACATTTGTCGACTAAACCAGGCAACAGAATCTCATTTAAATTTAGTATAACTGAATCCTATAGTAGGGACGTGGCAGAACCTTCTTCATAACTATTTTCACAAAACAAACAGCCCGAAAAAGTTTAAATTTGACCGCCAAAACTGTTGCCGTTTGCGTCAATTTTTCTTCATTATAACAATAACAATAAAACTAGCTTTGCCTTCAGAAGGAGGATCTATCTTACCTGCTTTGCCTCAGCGTTAATACCTAAACAGACTGGCAGATGAAAGCTTTGCTTTAACACAAAGCACAGCAGAAAAAAACTTTATCAAAATGACGTATTCGACTTCAGTCTTGAACTCCTATAAAGCAGCACCACGTTTATATTTGTTTATTTGATTAGCCCATATTGGCGCCAAGAGGCAGAACAGATTTGGAGAACAATTGCAAAATGAAAACGAAGTGGTAGCTGGTGAAAACGAATCCACGTTCTGCACGTACACAAATGGACATATTAGGTTAGTCAATGCAAAATGCGATAGAAATCCACCTCATGTTTTGGTTATATCATAGCAAAATGGTACAATTTTATAGCGATGTGATATTCCGTGATACTTTTCTTATTTTTGAGACATACTTGTATTCCCCGAAATCTGAGATTGTTTACTTGAATATGGTCGCTTAGAACTGTGACAGGCGAGGTGAAGTAAGCCAAACTGGTTTACGAATACGAGTTTAACCTCGGAACCTTTGCGCCAAAGACAGCTTGTCGTATAAGCTTTGCATTCGACTGCTAAAAAGAAAGTGGGTCCTTTGTTCAAAGAAATTACGGTAAGGATATTTTGGACTCGAAAATCAGTCTCATGGGAGACTCTCCACGAAAGTAAATAACGAGGTGCTCAGAGTTGTGGTGACAGTTAATTCATGGTAAAATACTCAAGTTTGCTGTAAGTAAAAATAGCATCTTCGTTTTCTTCGGTCAAATCTGTAAAATAGAGGTTGAATTGAATGAAGATTAAATGCAGAGACGAAAGGACGCTTGTCTCTTTTTGATCGCACATTATAACAATGATCCATTTTTGTATTGAATTATGACTTGTAACGAAAAACAGGTGTTTTATAATAATCGCAGATGGTCACATGAGCAAAGAGATTTAACTGAACCGGTAGGCATCAGTCTGAAGCGAATGTGCAATTACAAAAGCCCAGTACAGCTGTAACGCAGTGCAGTTGGACGAATCCCAATGACTGGTTACGGCTCAAGAGTACCGTCAACAACTGGGGCAGTTGGAATGAACAAGCTCCACATTAATCAGCTAAGGTAAATATCTTGAACTTTGCGTTCCGTACTATTCTTAGGCACTCCATCAGGCGCCTGGCTCCCTGTACGAAACGAAATGTATCTACACTCAGACCCAGACCACCGCAATATTACTTACAATGCCACTGTTGGGAGCGATAGTGTTAGAAACCAGAGCTGGACCACATCTATTATTACCGCAACCGTAACAACGTTCGACCTTAACATGGCAAAAATCAAAATTACCTTCAAAAACTTTATGGATTCTCATACCCGAGACTTCCACAGCAGCAAAATAATGAAATTACCATCAGAGGCCATGAATATATATACGTTTTGAATGAATATAAAATAGCTACGTCTGTAACCAATTTCAGTTAACTTTTTTTGTAGATCATACTGAACGACTTAATAGCTCGTTAGTCAGGGGCAATAGCTGGCAGCATTATTGCAAAATGACGGTATGTGTATATCCCGAATAATTTTCAATAGCAAATTCAAATTCTCTAGTGGGTAGTGTAGCCGGGACGCTGGCAAATTGTGTGCCAAAAGGGGAATCGGAAGTGCTTCTAAGTTGAAAATGAGAGGTATTAACAATTTTAAAATAACAGACGAAGCTCAAACTTGCTACTATGTTGACAATGCTTTACATATTTACAAACTTACCTTGCCTTATCTCAGGTAAAACGCAACGAACTTCGCATTTATACTTGCAAAGGCTTAATGACTTGGCAATATTTGAGTCGAATCGTGCTCAAGGTCGGCAACAAAATTAAACTAAAATTATCGTTATCTTGCTGACAAACGATGGGTGCACCTCCTTGGCCTATCGTTGTCACGATGGATCTTGCTATACAAATTTGGCTGATATCAGTTTCTAGCTGAATTTGAATGAAAGACGAAACGACCTAATTTAACCTGTCGCGAACGACGGTCGGTTGCTTGCAAACGATAGAAACGTGTACTTCAAAGCTGTTGATGCACTAGATAATCAATTTTACGGTCTAAATCGATTGGCAACTTTTATTATTGATATGCAACCCCGTTACGCGTATCCTAAACACAAAGGGATGCTATTGTACCAAATAGAATTTCGCAGTTGGAATTAAGTGCCATAAGACGCATAACAATGTGGCACCGCTATATTCAGCGGATTAAGTAAAATATCTGCGCAGGTTCGCACGACTGTGCTAATCCGAATATAACTTATAAAGGGCTCTGTTATCAAAAGTTTTGAAGCCCAAGCAATAGCCCTAATGTATAGCCTTCAAAATAGATTTTCTATCGAAAATCAACTTTGGACACGATATTACCAAATTGTGATAATAATTAGGCGGAAAGAATCTCTCAAGTCAGCATGCCTTAAGTGAAGAACGAATCAATGGAAACATTCAATCGCGGGACGCACATATATACAAAATCGCTATGAGTGAATGGTTGAGAACGTTATCTTATCTTTGTCGGAACAGCTTCTGCTAGAGCGTGCCTAGCAGCCATGGCTAGCACATACGATGCCGGACAATATAAGAACATAGATATGATTATTTGCTAAATTTTTATTCTCATAATGTAAAACTCGCAACGTATTAAACTTGCAGTTGCTTTATGCCAACACTCTTCAAGTAAATCCGGATCTACATGCCTGTAGGTTTAAATAAGGTTAATTTAGCTATCGAATCTCAAACGACTGTGTCAAAGGTGACGCTCAATCTAATACGGTGTTCTACTAAAGTTTTAAGACAACTATCTGTCTGAGGGTATCAATACAGGAAGTACTTTTCCTCTGAACTCTTTCGAAAAGGTTTCTTTTATGAATCAATTGGATTGCTAGCCGATGGCGTTTACATTTGTGTTCCCATAAATCTGTCAGAACGCCGTCAGAGACACATATATACAATAAAATTCAGGTAAAGGGCGATATGATGTTGATTTGGTATGTAAATCTATCGTAATAATAGCGAATTTTCAGCGTATGAGAACATTTTTTCGATGCTACCTAGTTATATTAAGCCAATTGTTTATAGATTCATATTTTGTACCGTAACAAGATAAAATCTGTCCCTATTACAAGAAATTTATTATTCACGTGTCATCCCTGTTCCTTCATCACGCTGCTCATTCATGTTGTATTCTTCGGTGGGACAACATTATACATTGCTAACTATTGCATCGTTTACAATAAGAGATCGTAAAGTCATCCGTAGCTTTTCGAAGTAAACACCGCCAGTTCCTATGCCACGAGTCGCTTCTAGACATAGATGACATAGATAAAATGATGCTTCCCATTAGATATAGATGCCTTTGATAGCGCGACATGGTCGTTTGACCACATAGATATATGTGCGTGTGTGTGTGTCGGAAAACGTTTCTTTAGTGATGGCCTTTGGGTTTTCGGGAGACGTTCATTACAATAGGGAATGAGTTAACGGGCCACGCGGGAATGGTCTCATAGACAGATAGCTTAGATGCAGAACAGGATAAGGTGAGATGAAGAACCTCTAGGAAGCTATACGATGCGCCCGAATAGTACAACCAGACAGAGCCCGCCAATGAGGCATAACACTTTATTAGCCGAACGGCGCCGGCGAAGACTTCTGGGGCTGTACTACGGCATTAGGAGTCTAGGCGCCCAGAATCACCCTTGCGTCACAGTGTGGCGATATGTTGGTCTGGGCTGAAACTCCGTAGTTCGTTGTCCAGTTGGTAGTCTGCAGGTTAAAAGCAGCAGAATGTACACTATATGTCAAAACAACACTCCTGGGCCCTAGCGCATGTAATATCGCACGGGAGTCCCGAGAGAAGGTATTGCTGTTATAATGTTAGGCGTGGCCAGGTGGTGGCAACGATGACGGCAGCGATGTCTAAAAGAGGGCAGCAAATACGAAAACTCTCATTGTTGATATATCCGCCAATGGAGGTAAGCGCGCGTATATATACACAAATTACTTTTGCGCTCAGAGGAGTACAACAGTATTATATATTACAATTTCAGTTGAATTTTTTCAGCTTTCATAGTATGGACATAAGTCGTGGAGTGAAACAATTATAATAAATTTTATAATGTGTAATTAATATTCTATTATAGTCTCGCATCGCGTTTCTCTTTGAAAAAATGATTATAATGGATCTAATTGTAGCAAAATAAAGTAATAACAAAATTGCCTTTGTTTGTAATCATGTTTTGTTTAGCGAAGCCTTTTAGATGTATCATTTCAGTACGGGACGATCATTGGCTGTGTGCTGCTATGCCGACGAATGTCACCGTAGTAAGTGCGCCATGATGAATTCTTCATGATTTCTTTGATTTATGATCGATGATAAAAATTTAACTTTGAGGTAAACCTTCCTCCTCCTGAGGTAAACCTTTGAGGTAAAAAACACCGAGATAAACCGCACTCATTTTGAGTAACTCATTTTTGTTTTGACGAACAACCCGTATTAAAGACATTATCTTAGTAAATTACATTTCTTAACAAATAAGCATAAATTAACGCTACACAATTAGCCGGTTATTTATAACTTATCGTAAGTTGTCTAGTGGTAAGATGACGATTCTGTTTCACTTGGATAATCTGTTATTTGTCAGTGAACTGAGTTCATGAGACTACGGAGAGCAATTAAAAAAGAAAATATTCACGATTACCGCTAAACTCAGACACAATAATGTCTGAAAATACATACTCAATCTGATTGGTTCAATGTCTGCTCTTGTAGAGCGATATCGCTATCACCAGAGAACAAATTTATAAATGGAGTCGCAAGGGCGTCATTCAAAGATGGTACGCCATACGATCCTCAGGTGCAGATCGATGCTACCTTGTCGATAAAATGCATTCATTCGATTCGGGAGGATGATAGCTCAATATGTCTTATAACTTCTAAAAAGTAGCTGTAGGGGAATTTGGTGAATCATAAAAGGAATCTAACTCTTTGTGGAACCGTCCTTCCAAAGCTAGTTAACTAACTTATACAAACACTGTTTATTAATCAAGCAGGTATCAAAGTAGTTATGCTGCGAAGCAACGCTTATCTCCACACAACTACATAAAGGCTTCACCTAAATAATCACTTCTCTCTCACACAATTTATTGGCCACAGTTAACTTCTTTCGAGTACCATTTATCTCCATCAGTGTTATCAAGCTCTCTTGTCTTGCATTGTGAAGAAGAAGATTGCGGAAGATTGCGAACCTTACCGCAAGAGAATCCGCGAATTTTAAAATGTTTTATAAAATCAAGTGGAACTATACCTTAAGTTGAACCTTAATATAACTGTTGGATTGGAACATGAGTAACACCTAACAGAAACGTATCGTCCCTTGAATTCGACTATTGAATGAAGTATGTATGTATTCGATGCCACTCTTCACGACCTTCTCCGATCTTGCAACCAATGAATTTATCTCTTCCCGCCAGAAATGTTTAGTTTTTTTGTTGAAGTTATCCAGCTAGGTTTTCAGCTAATTTTATTTGCTAATGATTGGAAAAGATACCTCACGAGTCTGGCCATTTCTGTGCTTTAAATCGAGGTAAAGACATCACTCCTCGCAGATGACAATTCGGTGTAAGCGTGTGTCATCTTGGCTGCGTGTTGCTCAGTGCCAAGCAAGATGTTTCAGGGGTAATAGGAAGCTGTATCCGTTTCCAATATTCATTCAGTGTACAAGGCACCCAAAATCCAAATTCTTAAGTAAGCAAGCCCCGTAAATCTAAGGAGCCTGTCGATTGTCGTATATCTGTATTTTTTCAGTTTCTCACGCAATTAACGAATTATTTGTAAACCATCTTTTCTCAATCGGTTCTTATCGACCTCAGATGGCAAACTGGGTTGGCTGCAGCTTCCGGTTCTAAGATACAATTCTTGGGCCTTGCAAAGCAGGCCCTACTAATTAGTGTTCTCGCTATACAAGGCAGAAATACCTCCGTTTTAATTCTACTGTTCTGTAACTACTTGACCTCGGTAAAAGGTTAGAGTAGGTTTACGAATGTATCCTTTTTACGTAGAGGCTTCACTTTTGGAGCCAGAATTCGATATAATATTTTATTAATTGGACAATGAGATTACAAGGGATTTACAGAGGGCAAGGAAAACCTTCGAATGGCATGTACAAGCAAACGCACAGCCAAGAAATTAAAAAGCACTGAAACATTAATAATAAAACAGAAGTACTTGTGTTTCTACTTAAAACTTGAGACAGTTCCTACACCGCTGGTCTAATTGTTTATATCGGACTATTGGTTCAAGTTGTGAACATACGTTGTGTGATTAAATCTAAAATAAAGCTAGCCTCTTTTTATGGTAAGAAATCACTCCTACACAATTATTTGACATAAATATGGAGTTACGGATTGAAAGTATCTTTTACATACGTTAAGATACCTAAAATAACTTTGATTTAATTGATTAAAGGAGCGATAAACTCCTCTGAATGGCCGTCAGGGTTGGTTTTTGTGCACTCCGGACCGCGCTAAAGTGGTGCTAAGTTAATAAACCAAGATCTGAACTTTCAACCTTGGAATACGTCGCCATACAACTGTTGAGTGTTTTCCATAGCGCACTTTAAGTGCATTGTAATTTACAGGACGGCAAGATGTCTGGGAAATGTGCTTTATGCAACTTTGTATTAATTTAATTCAGTTCTATCTACTTTATGTATGGTACAATGTTTTATGAATATTTTTGTCTGTAGGATTCTATGTTCTCCAAAAATGCCTTGAAACTCGTAGCTGAAATATACGGAATAAATAAATATATGTTTTACATGGGTCAATAGATACAATTGGTAGGTGTTCCCTGTATGCCTCATTTCATAAAGGGATATGTGCAATAGCATGGTTGCCTAGGCCCAAGTTACATAACAACCCCTCTGTCTATATTGATTCAGTTGCCTAAGGGATTTAGTCGATAGGTAAGAGCCACCTATTTAGGCCGCTGCCTTCCATCATCAAGACTTTCAGAATAGGCCCTCGTAATATATTAGTGGCTAACTTGCTTGCCTGCTATTTTAGGGACATGTAGTAGTCTAGATTCGAATGCGTGCTGAGAGCCAGCTGCCTAGTGGAATACCTACAGGCGCTGCCGCCGAAACATTTAGGTGACATTGAGGTTGTACAAGGGTACATATTTTATTAAAACTGAATTGTACTAATAAATTTGATTTAACACTGTGCAAGCATTTGAGGTTTATTTGTAAGCTCGCCCTTTTTCCTAATTTAAGTAATATCTCTTTCCTATTTTGAATGAAATGAAAAAGTTTTCCCTTATCTACGTTCCTATTAGGAGTCAAAAACAAGCCTATCGCAGAAGGTCTACATTTTGTTAACCTGTTGTCGTAGTGATTTAGAAGGTTGCAGTATTCAATGCCGAAGGTGACCAGTGTTAGTCTTCAAATTTATCCTAGAATGAATCTAACCTTTGCAGCAGTAAAACAAGATATTAATAGAATACAACATAACTTCAGATCAACTTATTGGCTACGCACTAATGTCTAAATATGTGCTCGATTAAATAATGCAGCGAGCTACCTGTAACTATCAGTCTCCTATAAGTCATACAGTGCGGTGAGAAGACAATAACTTTTCGCGTTATGGATATCATACAAGGATGAAGTAATTCAATAGCAAAATAAAGCGAAAGTAAGATAAATTTCCGGTCACATTTTTAGAGGCTTAGTAAGAAATAACTTTTCGGTAAAATGGAACAACGGCGAATTATCTGTATGTAGTAAACTGAAGCAAATATTGTTAAGCCAGCGATAAGAACCATTTACCAAAGACAGATATTGGTCGAAAGCTCTTATTGTCACTCAAATTTAAGGAAAAATTGTCATAAATATATATATATATATATAGCGGGACATTGATGGACTTCCATCAGTGAAACCCTATAGCATAGCAACAGAAGAAAGCCATTCACGGGTTCTAAAACGTAGATCACATAGGACAATAATGTGCAAATGAAAAAACAATGGGTTTTATGATCTGCGGCAAAGCCCCAATTGACACGAAAGGGATTCGTCTGAGTTTGCGAGGATTCGAAAGAAATCGTGCGGTATGAGTTGCTATTGCCTAGAAAAACGATTGATTCAGATCTTTACTATTAACATCCTAACGAAATTACAACAAGTTATTGAAAAAGATCGATCGTAACTTGTGAGCAGGAAAGAGGCCGTCTTTCATCATGACAATGCAAGACTAAATCGATGCTTAGCTACGCGGAAAAACTGAGAAAAGGTCCATTGGTAATTGTCTATTCCGGTTTTCGCAGGACTCCTTTAATGATGTTAATTTAGTTTCGATGGAGGTATGCAAGAATCACTCGCTACGGTTTTTTGCGAAAAAAAAAAAAAAAGAAAAAACACTGAAAAAATGACGGTATTATCAAAAAAATAACAAAAAATCATTGATAAAGATGGCGCATAATTAATTATGTTGGTTTGAAATATAAAAATTCTTTGCTTCAATTTAGGTTTAAATCGGTCATAGTTTTTTCGACAATCTAATGCATGCTCGGTATGAAAAAGTAAATTAAACTTCTGTCGCACTATGCGCGCTATTCGAATTGAAGACCGGCTTGCCTAGCGCGAAGAGGCACTGCTTACTTCGCCAGACAGCCATTAAAAAGTCTCTGGCAAAGCATGTCATGATAATAATAGTAAAACTCCAAGTCAATTAAACGACGATACTTTCCAAGTAAGGCATTGTGTATACGCTTAGTTGTTTCTCAAATAAAGTAATTTTAGAGGAGCTGTTGTTTCGAAGTAAGCTGTACGTAGCGCGCAATTCTTTTTCAAAAATTGAAGGCTATCACTCGGCATCACGTTTTTAGAGAAACTCATAAAATTGTACGAGCGTTTTAGGTCTAGCTGAATATATCTTAGTGCGACAAACCGTTTGTTATTAATCTCCCGCCGAGAATCTCCAATAAAAGGATAAAATTCGATGGTGTTTATAATGGAACGGATAGCATTGAACCTTTAAATGCACCTTTTTATCATTAGCTACCGAGTTTCCTTGAAGGTAATGCGCCGAAGCAAGGCGATGGGAGAAAACGACGAAACATATTGACAATAGGGAGATACGGAAACAGGTTCTATTCAAGCGCTTATTAAGAGATCTAAGCTTTTCAGGCTTGTAGACAAGCAACTTCATGCTGAATGGATTGATCTTCGCCCACCTGAACAAACATGAAACAGAACAGCGTCCTCATATTTTGTGCCGGATATGTTATACGAGCACCCTTTACTGCTCCGTCAATACAAAATATAGCACTCACCTTGGGTAGAACTCGACACGTTCTAGATCCACATCGGTCAAAAACATCGGACTACTAAATATCTCCATTGTGCCTTTTGTAATCCACCTCCTATGGCCGGTTAGCTACGTAGTATCGATTTCGTATTTGTTCCATATAATGAATGACATATATTTCCACGGTTTTAGCAATTGCTGAGTAGCCAATGTATCGACTTCAATAAGCCCGTATAAAGTCTATTCTGTGGCTTGGATTCTACTCCAACAAGAAAGTGAAGTTCCACCATACGGACGCATCGATATAATATACGAAAGAATAGGTCCACTATTACAGTTGGGGTAGAAGATAGAGATGCACAAAAACTTTATAGTTAGTGGATTTGGATTTAATTAAGCTAAGAAAGCATATCTAATAAGACGTATGTATTTTGGTGTATGTCCTTAAGCTATACTGATCGTAGGCACACGTAATCATGGAGCTAGCGTTTCAGCTGTATTTATTTTTCTGTATTTAGTTTAGCAACAATAAGATTAGCAGTTAATCCACTGATATAACATGTATATACGTATCGTAATTTGAAATTCACGCACTTTTTGCGCAATTCGATTATGATTTTTTAAGGCCTATAGCCTAGCTGCCTAACTTAGTAAATGTTGAGGTAAATGTTATACAAAAGCAGAGCATAAATTTAGTAAGTACGTCACTATACATTTGTCATCCCGTTATATCAGTTCATTTTAGTTCCATCTGCTGTGATTACGTAAAACGTTTTCCAATAGCTCCTCCATATATGATTGCACTATTCTACATGATAAATTAGACTATACAAATTGTAACTGTGTAATAATAAGGACTGCCCTGCTACAAAAGGTGTAACTTTAAATTAAAGTTGCGTCATCATCGGTTGTATGGCCATTATTGATCGGACTGAAATTTCGCTCATAACAACTGACTGGCTCCGTAAGCACATGCTACATATATATCGCCCTAAGATTTCTGCGTCCTTCGACGCTGGGCCTGTACTAAGTTATTAGAGATCTTACGCATGAATTTATTCGCCAGATATCATATAGGTATTTTCGTTGAAACCTGAATTAATCTAAAGAGAAAGAAAAATTCTCTTCAGCTACGGAAGAGCCACCCTTCTACTTATCAAAATGTTACTTTTTACTTACAAATTCCTTAGCTAATTTATATATA
>NW_019211454.1:68116617-68542517 GCF_002443255.2 Varroa destructor | reverse complement strand
TATATATATCTTGTTAAATAAATCATGGATGAGTGTTTTATCCATCCGCATTTCTAGTTGTTTCTAAGGGCTCTTTTTTTATTTTTATCCTTCTTATCATTTAACTGAGGCAGGTGGCTAATAGCCGTTAAGTTTTCGGTATCAGCACTCGTGGAAATGACATGCTATGAGTATGCTTAACATGACCTCCGCTATGTCTAGCTTACTACGTTTGCCAACATTCAGTATTTCATTGTTTTGCCAGAGGCATATCAGCAGTCTGCATATTGTACATCGTCCGTCTCTCTAGCTAAGAGAGCCTCTTTTGGCGCTCAACGAAAAACCTTTCGTACATTCGTTTGAACCTGGTCCAAAGGCAGCAAAACGGGCCTGGCAGCGGGGCAAACTATGTCGTATTACTCCTTAGACGAGTTGACTAGTTTTGCCGATTGGGTGTGTGCCCGGCAGTCTTCTCTTGTGAAGTGGAAAGAAGTCGGGAATGACCTCGGATTTCGGATAGAGGTTATTCTCTTTACTTTTCCCTTGCAGCTTTCCTGTTACATTCCATATACCAATGCCAGGACTCCTGATCCCTTGCGACTTCCACCCACACCGGGTACTCGCATGAAAGATGGATACGATAGCTTACGTTGAGCGGCACCGAGGATATGGCCATTTTGCTGACTAGTCTTACTTTTTAGCCTAAGGTCAAAAATAACGCTGATAAACGCTTGAGCTGGCTTAGCGTTAGAATACTGGGCGATGAAACAGGTCCAAGTATTTTTTTTACCCCGGACCAAGAGGCAAATTATATGGCAATAGCTTTTTTAAATAAACAGTATTTCAGAAAAAGGGAAAAAGGTTTTACATCTGGAAAGAGGTTCTCACTGATATCAGAAAGTAGGATTCGTCCAGAGCTCAACGCGAAACTTTTTGTTTCGCCAATATTTTTGACCGTGTTGGGTTCGAGCTGATTGGCAATGCAGCTTAAGAAAAAGTAGAAGTTAACTTTTAAAGCATATATATATATAGATTCAGAGATAGTGTTTGCATTACTCAGCCTAACCCAACTATTGAACGAACAAAGACAAAATTTTAATTAATAACCTTTTATGAATGATATATATACGCAAAGGAAAACATAAATTAATGGGTAAACCCGCAAATATGATTACGGTTTCTGTTCGAATGTGTGCAATTCCAATCCGCGGTGACGCAGCCCGGAAAAGGCCAACGCGCGCTCAGAGCGGTGTGAAACTCTCTTATCGAAAAAAAAAGCATTTTGTCTTGACACCTATGCAAATCTACCCGGAATCGTCTTATACTTATTTATCCAAAGTACCCCGTTCAATATTACATATATTGGAATGAAATAACCATGTAGGGAGGACGCGTTACAAGCAGAGAGCTTTAAACAAGTGTAACGTTGAAAAATGCACACCTTTTGGGTATCCAGGACACTCGATTTTTAACCATCCTTTACTAGACTTTGGAAATTCACTTAGATCAATATGATTTGAGAAATGATCTTGTTTTTTTCACATTACTTGTCCAACACTGATGATTTGTCGCAGTGCCTTTTGTCTGCACGTTGTCCTTAGGAGGATGATATAACTGACGTCGTGCATGAAAAGTAACTAAATTGACAAAAGTAACTGAATCAGTGAAAATGTGAACCTACCGAGCTTCCATGCTGCTAGCATTGTACATATGGCTGCATCTGATGGCGGGAGACAAATGACGATGTGACGGAACCCGCTAAGCTTGTCTGCCAGATTATGGGTTACTCTACCAAGATCTTCAAATGTGAGTTGTAGGTCATCGAATAGAAGCGCCGTTATCTTCGGGGACGTCCGCACCATCGACGTAAAATGGTCGTACATGTTCGTTGACGAGCACATCGTACCTCGGCGACCCGTCTGAAACAAAGTAAAAATGTATTGTTTCCCATGTTATTTGCTAAATTTTGTTATGTTGTTAATAAGTGCTGAGCTCTGAGAGGTTGATTTTTAAACACGCTTGTTATATCTAAAAGCTCAGTTATTTTTAACAGTGGAGGATGAGCATCGTATCGAGTAAACAGGTGCTCTTGACCTGATGACAAATCATATGCCCAGCCCAGATAACGCAAGGTTAATAACACCATACATTCGTGCCGTGAAGTTCATTTATTTACTGTTACAGAAAACAAAAAAGGTAAATCGGCAAAAAAGAGCTGGCATGACAACAAACAGCTGAAAACTTTGGTTTACCCCAACTGTTTCTAATTATAGTTTTCAACCGTGTATCATCTGCATTGGGGTAGCTGAGGTCCGTGTGCTTTGAGCCAATGAAACTGCCACTAGCTATTCCAAGTTGCATAGTCGATTAACTCCTAGAGGCTTCAGCTACCGTTCGCTGGATCCGTCGCTTCACAGAAACGTGAAGTTCGTCATTAGTAACGTGTACAGGTATGCTGGATTTCTCCCTAACATTCCTGTTCGCTCGGTACCGTTTAATCCCATATTGAGCCATAAACACGAAATAATTCTTCTATTGAACGACGACGTTTCGCTGAATAAGGTTACGAACGAACTGCACACCAATGAAAGTACACGCTATGGTGTTTTGCTTTTGGACGTTGAGAAGTTTTAATGCAAAAGTCTAATTTACTTCTTCGTCCGATCGATCGCTTACCAGCTTTGACGGCAAACCCCTGTCGATTTTCCTGTTTCAAAGTCAAGCCTTCGCGTCGGTTTAGTAAATCCCAGAAGAGGTACGAGAATAGCAGCTTCCAGTGGACAGCATCGGCATGACTCGTGGTTTGTACGCAAGTTCGACATTCAAAATTGTAAGTATGTCAGGTATGACATAGCCCCGATTATTCGTAGCCAAGTGGAACATCGTCGCGTACTAACTTTAGATTTGCCATCTACTTTATCGTTGACGTCGTCATCGATACACACGTTATCGGTTGCGTGTGTATTTTCACAGAACACTCTGCTGAGCTATAGCTTGACACCAATCGCAAAATGAAAATAATTAGATCTGTACTTTGACAGATGCCCGAAGCATAAAATTCTGCTCTAGTAATTCTAGGCAGAAGATATAGTAATGCTTGCATATAACAACTGCATTAGAAGCAAAAGCTTTTTAGCCCTGATGGTCCATTTCAAAAAATGTCTATCAAGTAAAATAGTAATTTAGCGGTAGCTTATTTGGCAGACGTTATATATCTGGTTGAGCTTATAGAACCTAATTGAAGTCTGATCAGTGAAAACACATGGGCGCTCCCTCTATTATACACAGCTTATACGGATTACATACAAAACATTCGTAGCACCTTCACCTAATTCGCACCCATTTCATCGTAAAGGTCGATGTGATACAGTTTAAGTCTGCCAATTTCGATTCGGGTATATGTATATATATATATATATATATATGAGGTGTTCAAAATAAAGCGGTATCAAATTGATCTCGCTAAGGGCGGACGTACGTAGATGGATTTATAAATCTCTCGCAAGCCAGTGTCAAAACGTTTGCATTTATATTTTTTAGCACCTTTTTACTAGTGATAGTGAGCTAGTCGACGTTGCCGTGCGACGATTTGTTAGATATTCGCTTTACATACACAGTAACCCAACGTGCGCTAGTGTAGATGAATAGCCACAAGACGGCTATAAATCTTTGTTCCAATGACAGGCCAGGTGTGCACTAATTTGCTTATTCAAAAAAAAAGCCAGGCAGACATGTAGCCTATGATTCAACACAGCATCTATACAAAGTTTCACCTTTTCTGAGGACTTTTGCGAATTTTACGAAGTAAAGAAAGAGGTAAAGCGGGCCGGTGCCACATATATAACATGCAACACTCAAAACGGAGGTGTTAACCAGAAATTTGCTTTTACTTCCCCCCAACAGAAATGTACTCAGGGTTGTAGAGACCTAACACTCATCCTCGCGATTCGTTTTTACATCCGCAGTAAATGTCTTCTCGAGCTCTTTCTCGTTATCGTGTATAGAAACCTGATTCTGTCCCTTCAGCTGCCTCGTACTCAGTTAGGATGCGGTAAATCATTGATTTCTTGCAAGCAAGGAAGTATATAATATTGGCGAAAATTATTCCCTCAGCGAAGATATTGGACGGTAGTTGACTTTTAGGAGATGGTCCTGCTGCCCCCATTACGATATCACATTGGCTACGAACTTGCTCTAGTCGATAAGAAGAAATGTGCGCTTATTGGCTGTGATAAAATCTGTCAAAAAAGCCTTCGTAAGTGGTGGTCTAAAGTATGACAGTAACATCACAAGCCGTTGCAGACATGCATTTGATGACGTAGTCCTTTTTCTATTCAACTTATTCTAGCATGTAATAATCTTGTATTCTTCATTTATGCACAGTAAGTACTAAGTGATGGTTCACAAATTGAAATGAATAATAATAATCGTACTCTACCTTGCAAGCTGGAAGTTTGTAAGGCCGACAGGTTTAATGTGATAAGGCTGAAATACAGTGCACGGCAGGACAGCCCAATCCGCACAATATAATTGAGTTTGTTCTTGAAGCAGCTACCCACGAACGGGAGCTATTCTGAACGGTACTAACTTTACAAAGCGTTAGTCAGAACTTAGCCTCTCGAATTGTTGAGCGAACTCGCTTCGAGCATACGCGTCTCTATCTGACTGCTAATGTTGTTGATTGGATGTTTCTAGGTGACAAGAAATACTGTGGTTCGACAAAAGTGGCCTTTCGCCTTCTTCGCGACCTTAGCTCGTCTATAGAGCTCAAGAAACGCTCGTTGGCCGTCACCATTAACCCTTTCCCTGGCACATAAACAGATGCCGTACTGCTTGGAACATCATCAACATCGTTAGACGACGTTGTCCGGCAACATAAAGAAAAACCTTAAGTAATATACCGTATATAGCCTGTCTGTAACCATTGTTTTTCTTGTTGTACTGCTTTATTCTTACTATATTAAGCGTATTAGGAGCGTATCATAGTACGGTGCCGCTGACACATCTCACAATAGGATACGTTTTATCGTCACGTCACTATCTTCTTGTGATCAATCGCTTCAAGTTCATACCAGTGTAATTCTTGTTTGACGCGAAAGACCATATTTGACTTTTCTTGAGCGTTTCAAAAATGGGCATCTATTATACATCGTTTGTGTAATCTGCCCGACTAAGATTCTGTTACATGTCTTATCCCTGCCGTAACTCGAAAGGTCTACTATGAGATCGTACCGTTGCCGCGTTAGTGTGTGTACTATTTAATTATCGATTCAAAATACTCTGTGGACGCACCCGACGTATCGCACTGACTCATACGAATATTACTTGTCCTTTAAGTAATTACGTCAATCAATACATCAGCAGTGTACTATAGAATAACATTATTTACACAGTTATCCTAACGTATACATGCTCCTAATATCAATGGCTAAGCAGTCTTGAATTGCCTAGGCAAACCGTCAGGAGGTTGGCGGCAGATTTTAACAGTAGAATTTTTCAGTTTTCCGCAGGTGGAACTTTTCGACACCCGGAAAAGTTATAGGAATCCCTTATGATCCATTTGCCTTGAATAACATTTAATAAGCCATAGTAGTATTTGACAATACAGCTGTAAAGTTTTATTCCTTCTATAGCTTAAGATCGATGCAATTTTACGTCGTCGATTATCCTTGAGTGCACATTCAATGGCTAACGGTGGACTATTTAAACGAAGTTTAATATATCAAGCACATGAACGCTCACGTATCGAATAAAGCTGAACTAGCGGGCTCCAAGGATTATTGCTTGGCGCGTTCATTCAAGATACTGCCATCCTTCTTATAGGCCATGTGACAATAGAAAGGAAAACTATTGGAGGCAAATAATAATGTTCAAAAAGCCCGGAGGGCAAGAAAAAATGCGCGTGCTAAGGACGAGCGTGCGAAAGGTTCATCATACCTATAACGAGTGTCCTTTAGCGGATGGCAATCATTTTTTTTTCGTCCTCTCACTTGAGAAAGAATCAATAAATCTCACAAATAATTGATTCTCGTTTGGTGACAAATATCAAAAAATGCTTTTCAATGCCCTTATTTTTGTGACAGTTAAAAACAACAACTCATAGGTTACATTCTACTGCCGCCTCTTGATAATCCTTTTATCTTACTACCACTGCTGCTGTCATTTCAGTTAAATACTACTCGATACAGCATGTACGTTCTTCCCCTATTATTTTGAGGGCAATACACGCAATCATATTAACGAAGTGGCCCGATGCGAATTTTTTTTTTTTGAGCCTGATGCTCAAACCACTGCAACAACACCGCCGGCAAAGGTCTCGACCGCGATGCGGGTGAGACCTTTGCCGGCGGTATTGCTTCCTATACACAATATTTCGGAGAAGACCAGCAACTGCGCTATATAGTGATAACAATAAATTCAGTGATTAAAAAATTCAAGTTAGAGTCGAATCCGGCGCTCAGACATTGGAAGTCTGACGGCCGTCGAAGCGTATATCCACAACACAATATCAACATCATCATTATTGTTCTTGTTATGATTGCTTAACCTCCGTGTGCAAACCGAATTCGACCAAACAAACGAACGGGCAAGCTGGGTTGCCCTTGGGGGTTTAGTTGAATACGAATGGAATCGACTATTTTGTCTCTGCCAGTACGACAGCACGCTTAATATTAAATAAAAATTCTCATTCTCAAATATCTACGTATCTCAATTAACGCGGGAGTCTGTTTATTGAGGGTCTAAAGATGGCCATAGTTGTGGTCTACTTCAAAAAATTGTATCAACCGTTAGTTTCTCTCATTTTCGGATTCTCACAAACTTGCTAAAATTTAAATTAGCTTTTCTTTGTAGGATGTTTCTATATAGTTTGATTTAAGCCGATTTTTAGACCATTGTGTTCAGGCTCGTTTCAAGAGTTTGTAATAGCTTATTTCTTTGCTTGGCGTTATGTACGTGGTGTATAAAAGCATTTCAATAGAGCTTGTGTCAGTTTAGACTGTGTTTTTTTTTATGTTGGTTCTTCGCTGCTTTGTTATTTATTACTAGCCTATTTTATCTCTCCTATTCTCATCTAATCGTGCAAACTAGCTGAAAGGCCGAAGCCGTTTGTCTGTGCGTATCTTTTTGGTTCGCCATGTCTCAAATAGTTTCGCTTGGGTTTATATACGGTAAAGCAAAAAGGTTAGTTATTAAGGGAACGTAGTTTCGCCGTCGCTTATACACAGCTATCATTTCTGTTGTCGAAAACTACAGTGACCAATTCGTGACCAAAGCCTCTCACGTTTAATGACAATAACACGGTATCTTCTGGGTGCCAGATCTACTTATTATTCATTTTTTTGGAGCGATATTTCAGCAAAAGCTATCTTAGTAAATGCTTAATTATCGATTTGATGATTCAGGTGTCATATCTAAATTTATGAACAAGTCAGCCCTCGATACGTTCAAGGAGCATGACGTGCACACGTCTTAGAATTGGGACGTTGCTAAACGTTCATTTTCTCGGACCGTCAACGGACACTCGTCTCTTTTTAAGCGAATTCGATCTTCGGAACCGGTGTTGAACCAGATCAGCAAAAGGACCGTTCGCCTTTATCAACTAACTTTTGTCTTCTATTTTACGTTCGTTGTATGACGTTGAAAATTAAATCAAATGCTCTAAAATGTACACTGGGATCAATATGGTTGCGGATAGCTAGAAAGAAGACCTTCCACACGCGTTTGGAAACAAATCTGCAAAAGTTTAATACATATAAAAAGTATCGATTACTAAATGCTTCCGGACGTGTGATCGCACGTCATATACACATACATACACAAACGTATAAGCACGCAGACACAAAAGCCCTCGAATTAATACCCTGCTCGCCACTACCTTATATTTCCGGTTATTCTGCTTATTACATATTATCCTCTTACAACGACCACAAATGTCCTGTCTTTGTTAATGTTATATATATTAGACAATTACCGCAACCTCTCATAATGACTTATCTAATTGCTCCAAAAAATGGCCCAAAGCTTAGAAGGGTGTAATAAATATTACGATATAATACCGTATTATTTCTACGGAAATTTAGCAGCCCGAAAACATTCTATTAGCGCTTAGCGCTTACACAAATACAGTGATATTGCGCACAACAGCATTTGTCTCCTTCTTTTAATATTATACAATATATTTGCCAATAATTCATGTTATGTTATTTATATGATACTATCCGATAAATTATACTATTGTTATTAAAGTTGCCATAGAGTCTGTAAAAAAACATAAATTCAAACCCAAAGATTTTAAGACGTTTCAGCTTATGTCAGCATAAAATAAAATGAAAATCTCACCATGAGTGCTCTTCACTAAAGTGAGACTAAGAGATAACTTCCATCAACCAAAGAGGGGAGTGCAATAATTTTATTTTTTGTGATTATTTTCTAACGATTACATACTGATGCTGCATTTGCTGGTTGATTAGATATTAGAAAATAGCCATTTCGAAGATGACGAAGGCTCGCCAAAAAGAAGGTTCAAGTAGGGTCGCTCGTACGTAAGAACGCATGTATTATATTTAAAAGCTAGGAAAAATGACATATGTGTGTCGTAATATCCAACAGAGGAATCAGGAAATACCTTTATTCATTGCCAGCTTTGCGAAATTAATTGTGATGCTGCCACGGACAGATGATTTCCTAAGTATAATTGAATATCATTAAGGCTATTTGTCGTTAAACAGATACTGAAGATGATGTGATGTTTGTTTCTACGTGGTAAAAAACTTCTATATACAATTTAATTAAAATTTAATTAATTTAATTAAATAATTAAGCTCACTAGGTTCACGTCTTTAGGAAAACGTACGCTTTATAAGGAAATCTAATATGAATTACGAGTCAGCTCTAATAGTTCCATAAACATCGGGAAGCTTGACTCTGCTTACGTATATATCTTTACTCTGTAGTAAAAAGGTATAGTACATCAACGATTTTGTGAAAGTAAATGGCCACAGAGACCGTCACTGCTCTCTCTAGCCTTTGCGATCACAGATAAACCTTAACAGATTAACCTTGAGATTGACGAAGCCAGTACCTTCCTCGCTAGCAGCCGCCATCGCGGCAGGCTTATCGCTGCGGGTTGACCTCGGTCGAGAGCAACGTTAACGGTTCGTGGTTGTTGAGACTCTTCAGCCAGTACCCAGCGTACGTACGAACATGACCGTCGTCTACAAAAAAGAGTTTCCCTTAATGAAAAAGCGAGCCGACGTAGAATGAAGGTCAAAAGAAGATGTGAAGATAATGATAGAAAATGTTGGTTAGTACCCCACACAATTTTGGCAAATATCTAGAAGTGAAGCACGGTGTTTACGAGGAGGATCATTGATCTCTTAAAAAATAATCTTGCAGCTAGTCGTAATCCATCAATTAAAAAAATCGCATCATCATCAGCTATCTATCTTCGACAGAGAAGATTTCGAGCAATATAATTGTTACGACTTCTATGAAGAAAAGGTGTGACCCGTCGCTGTTACTGATCTGAGGAACATGATACGATTTGAAAAAACTATACGATCATGACACAAGAGAAGACGTCAGACCAGCAGCGACTGTTATCCTGAAAGGTTGTTTTCGGCAATGGCTCTATGTTAGTGTCTTGGTGTCTGGATGTGTTTGTTCAACGCACAATGAAATTTAAAAAAGTGACATTAAAACTGACGTTGCGAGACGGATATGTTGCTACCGCTTCTTCTTTAGTAGACTGAATAAAGAGCATTAGAAATAAGAGCTATTTGATAATGCACTTCACATTTGGGTTCATTATTCTATTTCAATCTCTTCAATGGGCATTTTGATTTAGCCCCTTATGCCCCACATCAGCCTGGTATCGCTTCATGTGTTGACGATTTAGTTCTACTCAAAGAGTTTGAATACTGCATTTTAGATATACACTACCTAAAGAAGTGTAAACAAAAGATTATGCGTACGAAGTAAATCCTCTGGATCCTCTGAAGCAGATTTTTAACTTAATGGAGATCCAAAATTTTCTGTTCTTCGAACAGACTATCCATTGGAAATAGTGATTTTCTCCATAAAATTTCAAGGGAACTGGACAATTTTGTGCAAGTAATATTTACAACACGGTCATTCACAACAATTGTCACGCTGAAAGACGGTACTATGACGATCAAAGGTACAAGTGCTCTGCATCATAAACATTCCGCAATTCTAATCCTTTAACAGTTACGCCGTAGCTCCGATCCGTCGGAATACGTCGTCGGTTCCGCCACACTGTAAGACAGAAAGCAGCCGTACCAGTTGATTAAGTATGCTACCGCTTCCTGGTACCGCTATCGCTACCATTATTTTTCTCCTATTCTTCTAATATATGTTGCCTTTTACTAGCAGGTCCCACAACCTACGCAGCCAACATTCTACCATTCATCCCCAGCACCCGCGAACCTTTTTTATGTTCTTGATTCCTTTCTTTTTTCTTTATTTCCTCTGCAATCTAACAGGTAGTCGCTTCGGATATGTCTTCTGGCGCCGCTACTCCCTGATGCCATTGGTGTCACCGGATTACAAGGAATGTTAAAGTTACGATCGATTTTCACTAAATTCCGGTCTGCTTGTACGCCGCAGAAGTCGGGACGCCTTCTATTTGTCACCCAGTCCCGTTTGCCCAGTCCCTTCCTTTTTTGTCGATTGAACGCATTTTCGGCATCTTCCTTCTCGATCCCCCACACAGCAGAAAACGAGGAGAGGGTAACTGATGTGGCAACATCCCTCCCTTTCCTCGCAGCGGAAAAAACAAACAAAAAATACCAAGGCATTCAAACAAACCAGCAGACCTTCGCATTGGCGTTAACAGTTTTGCAAGCAAAAAAAAAGAGAAGCTTCCTGTACATAGTCTTGGATCGTATACAGCATCTTCGCATTTACTGGCTAAGTATATCCTTCTTGGCACATATTTCCTTGTAGTAGTATAACAACGGTCTTCTGCCTTACTAAGTATAACTATTTATGTGTGTATGATACGAAAAGAATTTGTAAGATATATATTACTGATCATTAAACAACCTGAGGCCTATAAATGAAGGCTAAACGTGTTGAAAGTTTTAATGGCATCCTTAGTGCATAGATTTGTAGCAGAAAATCAAAAGCTATAGTTCAATATACCGGATTGAGTGAGAGGATGCGTTCTGATACCTAGTATCGTCATAGTTATATTGAAGACACCTACAAAGAGTAGAAAAATTGTAGTGACTGTATTGCTTTCATCATGTGACAAGGTAAGTTAATCCACGAACCACGAAATAGATGTTATGGAACTCGTTTCAGTACCTACCCCTACTAGCAAGAGTAGATGAAAACACTGGCTGTGAATGAAAAAACTGAAGTCTTAGTTTAAATAATCCTGATAACACAAACATGTCTGCAGCACACGTATTTTGGTCATTCCACCACAGCTCCGAACGAAATGCCCTCTCACCTGAAACCTGTCTGTTTTACGAATTAAGATAATGCTTGAAATTGACTGATACACGAGTCAGCCGGTTCTGAGGTTTCGGGTTTATTAATCACAATTTCTTGCCTATGAGGTAACAAATTATTGCAATATAACAGCATATAATAGTAGTATATTGTAGTTGATACAGCTTTTTTCTTTGACTGACACAATTTCCGTTTCGTAGATAGACCCATAGATTTTGTATTACGACAAAGAGGGAAAAAAGAGGCTTAATGTCGGGGCACAATGTGGTTGCTTCAAAGGTAAACAACAATTGAGCAGAACTTTCGTCCCTGCTCCGCTCTTGGGCTCTCAGCAGCTCAGCCGGTGAATCCAGGTTTCCCCGGTGAAAAGTCCACAAAGAGGGATGAAGATTTTCTCCTCGATTAGAACATAACCCTTTAAGGGTGGTACTCCACTGAAGCGTACTTGCCTCCATGCGTGTACTGAAAGGAGTTCCTTTCGTGTTCCATCCCCGAGGTTCCCTCCAAGAGCCTTTTCCCATTGGTTCGCCTCATCGCGGCCAGAATCTCGCTTACGTACAACTAGGCCCTACAGCCACCTCGCTAAGCAACCGACCAGGCCACCAAAGAGGCAGTCGGTGAGCCCTGAAATTGCAGCAACAGGTACGCGTCTTCACCAGCGAAGAAAAGACTTCTCGTTTTGGCTTATCATCTTAGAAGGACATCATAACAGGTAACTTACTTGGCCAGATCCAATGCATTTGCTTTGTTATCGGAACGAGAGCTGTGTGGTACGTGTTACGGCAGGAGTTTACCAAAACGAATTTCCTGGTAGAAGTAGTAAAATATTTCCTATTTTTCGTGTTTCCGTTGAAAAAAGACAGCAAAAGTCCTGTATTTTTAAAGTTACGCCGCATACTCACCAAGAAAAACGCTTTTTTTTTAGGTGCATAAAAATTAAAGTACATTTTCCTACTAGCAGTAGAATGTAGCTTACTGAAATGTTCCATTCGATTCTGGGAAGAGCTATTATAACCACTAAAGCATATCCCACAAATCGAAGTACATTTTTTTCTCCGTATTCAAGTGAGGGCACACGGTCTTTCGCAAAATAACGTGTGCTTTACGGTCCAGCGTATTGGTCTTAAAGTGTTTATTAAAAGCATAATTTTCTGATTATTACGACACAATTGTTGGATCTTCAGTGTTGTTGTAGATGTTCAGTCTCCTACTGGCTGCTGCTGAACCAGTATAACTGGTTGACGTTCCCGTGGACGCTTCACTCATCCTACTTGAAGCCGTCCTTGAATTGAATTTTTTTTCTGAAATTTTTTTTGCTCTGATAAATATCAATCAAATTGAGGACATTCTTGTTACAAAAGACCTTGCAAGCCTTTTGCAAACGTTCGAAAATAGTTAAATAAATATCTGACAAACAACCTGAGCATAGATGCAAAATAGTATGACAGAAAGTATATATGAAAATCTGATTTTCTATTTTACAAGGTAAACAATATATATGTGCAGTAAAAAAATCATTATTTGTGAAAAGTATACACATAATATTTTCTGAACGTGGCCTTATGCGTACTTTCTGTAAGTATTCATTTCTTCTTAATCCATTAGACCCGTCTCGACTTATCTTTTAAGCTTAAAAAACTGCAAGGGTATCTCAGTAGTGGGTCTGCTATTGATTCTAAGCTACCACTACCATCCTCTCCCGTCAGTTAGGTAGGCGGTTTTTAACAATGCAGAACTTCTTGTGAACTCTTTAGTAGTTCATGTAGTTCTTAGGTAGTTATGCACTTTATTTCGGTTAATTTAGTACGCTGCTATATATCCCTAAATATTCAACTTGATTTTGCCTCTTGTAGATCACCGCCGCCAGGAACTCGATCAGCCCGATCGGATTTTACGTCAGTTCATTGGTAAACTTCCGAGCTTGGACGAAATGACGGCATTAGACCTGTGATGTACGTGAGCTAAGCGATGCTGGTTTCTTCCATAAGCCAACAACCGTTACTGAGCCTCGAACGCACGCTCATTTTCACATGATCAGACAACGAAAATATCTGTTATTCAGTCTCTGTCAATCTTACTATAAATTTGATATATTTATCGAGGAGGCGAGCATAATGATTTACTCGATGTTAAAATAATCCCTCATACTTAGCTAAAACAGTTCTGCACTCCCGCCTTAAGATGTCAGACTTATACGAGACAGCTAGCCGTAATGAGAACATCATTTTGTTCTTTACTTGGAAGAGTGTAAGAACGAATTATACAATAAATGTGGTTTTTATTGTGTTCTCTAAACATCGTGCACATGCGTACCATGCCAATATTTGTCTTCTGAACGCTTTTACTACGCTTGTCTAAATGTACACCAGCTTTCAGAACGGTCGTTCAGTCAAGCCATCGGATACCCGTAACGAGTTCATCTTTACCAGCTCTGCCGTTTTATGTACGGTCTACTAATTTCAATGGTGAATCGAGGTTATGCTAGTTTAATGGAAGACTATAGGTACTAGACACAATGTCAACACCATTTTTACACAGCTTTTATACACGTGTTTTTTAACGTTTTAAACACGTGACGCAAGAAGTGGAATACATGAATATTCGTAACAGCCGAGAAATAATTGCCTTTGCTACAGAAAAATTCATCAGTCCGTTGTCAGTAGGGTTCTTGTTGCAAAGCCGCACCCAGCTATATAGTCCTATAAGGATAACACAAGAATACCTAGGACAAGAAACGCGCGTAAGAGATGCTCCTGTGCGTGTGTACACTCTGCTGGATATCATGTAAAAAGCCGCAGTTTTAATGCAGTTTCTTTCAAGCCACTGGGGCTAGCTTACTTTATCAGGCTCGTGATGGCAGAACATCTTATTGTAGGAAAGGAGTAACACCGTATAGTGAGAGAGTTTTGGCAAAATATCGATATAAAATTGCATTAATTTCCTATGCTTTTCGAAAAAGCTCTATTGTGAATATTTTTATTATAGGAATAATATAAAAATACGAGAAAAAAAAATATTTTGGGTAGGCTTTGGATAGAACTATTGTCCAACGTCTTTGTTTGGTATTATGCTGGCAATGTGCACTCATACTCCCCATCTACAAAGAGTATACAGTTGTATTGTTATGTTGTCTGTTCGACTATGTACGGCATACCCGACTCACAGTGGGAGTCGGTTATAATAGCCTTCAGTTAGGATATCTGTTAAATGAAAGCAGACGAACGGTTCGTAATGGTAACATACGTTCTTAGAAGGCGCTGACTATGGGGTACGCTCAAGCTGACAATGCTCAATACGATATTAAAGAAAAATGCTAAAGCTAGATTGCTGCTATTGCGGTATGGTTATCTAATGAAGATTGAGATTTTTAATCATGAAGTCTTCGAGAATATGTTCATTCGATAATAACGGGAAATTTCAATATAGGTAAAAATTTGCTTATTTATTGCTTGAAAGCATCGTGTAAATTTTTGATTGCTTACAAGGACATAGCCTCACTGCTACCACGAGCTCAAATCCGCTGATCTGCACTTTTTGATGAACACCCGTTCGACTAACATAAATTCACCAAACTCATTGGTGAGCTAATTGGGATTAAAGTTCAGACTTGCGTCATCTAACCATGCTATTTAGTCAGTCACGATTCGTTCTTCAACTAAAAACTTGGGATTAACGCTGCAAAAAAACTCTCTGAGGAACTGTTTCCATCTGCTTCCGCCAGGTAGCTCATTTCCACTGAGCAGCTATGCCTCCCTCTCAAACGCTTTTCTTTTCTAGAAATAAGAACTTTTTTAGGACGTGCTAGCGTTGATACTTCAAACAGAAATACTGGCCTCTTTTGTCCAGTTTCATTTATTGTACACTTTCTAAGGATAGTGCTAGTGCCTCTTGCCTTGTTTCAAACTTCGACAAGCTCTGTATGTCGGCAAGGCCACCTGGGACCTGGAGGTTGGGGTCTATAAGAAAAGAGGTATGAGTTTCTCTTCGACCTCGTGCTGAACACCCAAGTTTCGTTGGCTCCTTTTTTCCTCTGACGCTCCTTGCACAGCGCTGCTATAGTAAAGTCTTGAAGGCGTGAAGTCTTGCCACCTGAGCTCGCATGCTCTACGTAGTTTCCTAAAGGTTTCCTAGTTTTCCAAATCTGTCTAACGACCGAGGTGGGGTTCTGGACAAACTCACGAGCTATCTTGAAGCCTTCAATATAGCATCAGGTTGTTGGGCGCACGTACAATACGACCTCGCTGGCACTCAGCCTATATATAGACGATTGAACAAAGGCGCCATCTATGGACGAAGCTCACTTCGTTTTGTCTTGGATCACCTCTTGTTTGTTTTGCGGCTGCAGTACGATAAGGGCCAACACAAGCGGACTAAGGCGGAAAAACTCAACGTATACCGAAAATCCGTTCTCTAAAGGTAATGGCAATCGGCAGCTGATGGAAAATTTAAAAGAACTGTGTCGCTTAATGCTGCGTATTTTAGAGCCTTCACGCTTCGATAGGCTACGTTCGCCACTTCTCGCTGTATGGACGTACTTAGTCACCTTTCGCAACGTCTCTGTCCCAGTAGTAATTTCTGCTTCTACTAGAATTATAGAACGAGGAGCCGATTTACGTTCAAGCTTTGTCGAGGGACCCCTTGTGTCTTCATGATGTCCAACTAATCTTTAAGATATTGCTGGCATTTTTGTATATATATATATATATATACATATATATATATATATATTCATATATGTAAGGAATATCGCAACAATGTTAACAGGCGTAAGGGGTTTTGTATTATTAGAACCATACAAACGTTTAATAATCGCACACGCAATTCTGCAAGTTAGTTACATGTAACAGCAACGGCAATATTATTCGATCAGGATCGAATGGTAGCCCAAATCCGCCTGGTGTGGCGGGAGCGCCTTGACGTGTACCTCGACTAAGGACATTCGCTATGACGCTTACCGTTTTTTCATTTCGTTCACTTATACTAATTACTGTATCTTGTTTAATCAATATTCGAAGAGTAATATAAACAGTATGCGTAGCATTGTCTGTACTTGTGAGCATGCTTAGCGCTGTATCAATTTTTTGGGCACGATTTGCACGGAACGTAGTTAAGGGTGACGCCACTGCACGCCCGTGATTAAATAACGGGCTTGACTAGTTCTACTTCGTTATTTAAGGATTGACGGTGTAAGCTGGACGTCGGTGAATGCTTCAAAGGCTCAACTGAATACATCCTGCGGATTACCTATCACACTACGAAAGCAGTGTCAACCCGCAAAGGAGTAATAAGGCCACCTTAATTAGCTAAATAATCAATTAGGAAGAGGCGTACCCCGGGTGGCTATTGCGCACCTCTGAGTGTGTTGCCATAGTAACCGCAAGTTTGCGGTTATCAATATTTCCAACTTTAACATTAGCAACTGATCCGTTTCATCAGTCTTAATACATTTAGGAAGACCCGTCTGAAAGTAATACCTAATGGCTTGAGTGCTAGCCGTAGAAAAATTACCTGTAGCCAAATAGGATAACTGAAAGTTTTACATACTGCAATAAAACAATAACGTTTCTGTCTTGAGTATGTGGTTATATTATTTTTTGTCAAGTCTATATTCAAATCAAACGTAGACACGGCCGTAGAAATAAAAATGGCTTTGACCTACTTCGAGAAGGAACATGACTGAGTTACCGCAAAGCAAAACAGCTGCATATATACCGTATAAATAAAGCTGATATACGTTTGCGAAGGCTTGCCCATGAGGTTCATATATATGTGTATATATATATATATATATATATATATATATATATATATATATATTATATTTGCTTTCAATTGCTAGGAACGTGATCTGAATTTTAACATTACCCCAGTGAGGTTTTTTTATACCCGATACAGCCTATAAGTAAGCAATATTCGTATATGCCTTGAGCACGTCTAGAGTACTGCCTACACGAGGCTACAAAATATCTTAGAAGAGATGTCTCTATAAATTCTGCCGAAAATACGTTCCTTTAAGTGTTTTTATTATGAAACTGTTTTTATGCGTACAAGTTGCATAGTGTCTATAGTCTCATATATTTTCGTTGCTTAATAAATCATTCAAATACTCTTATTTTAGATGTCATCCAGTTGGTTGTTGCTTATGAAGTAATTAGGGTAAACAAAACCGTCTCTGAATGCGCTTTTGAAGCCAGGAGGGTCAGGCAAATAGAGTAAGCAGGCACGAATTCAGTTTCGTAGAATAACCTCGCTGGCCTGCTTCTCGACGTAATTGCGAGTTTAAAAATAAGATTTTCGTACGCCTAGGGCCGCACGAGCTACGCTGTGGCATTATGGAATACGCCACAAGAGTAGGCGGTCACGTCGAGCGCACGCGAGCAATGCTAAATTTCTACCGTGTCGTTCATAGCTTGGAGGTGTGTTCGCATTTCGAGACGTACAGGGAATCGCAAGATAAAACGAAAGCCGAACCGGCTGGGACCCTCCTAAAACCTTTTAAGGCTTCGTTTCGAACAAATCTGGAGGAATGCAGAACTAAAGCCCGAACCGTTATTCTCGTTACCCTTGCCCTGAGAGTTCTTCTCGTTTTATTTTTATCAGCTTTCTGACAAGTTCAGGTCAAAACTTTTCAGCGTAAACTTCAGTAATGAGGACAATGTCAACGTCCATTGCACAATGTTACACACAGCCCATATTCACGAAAATGTAAAGTCATAAACTCGGGCCGCGAGAGTTCAGACATCCATGTTAGACACTATATATGACCGAGTACATCATCATCGCGGTTTTTACGAATTACGAGGCGCGATTTCAAGTAATTCGTGTTTATTATTTCGAAACAGATTTCGTGTTCGTTTTGATCAAATAGGTTGAATTATTTATTACTTATTACGGTTCACTATATGGCTTACGCATTTGAAAAATTGTGCCCAATTACACAAGGTTGATTTTCATACCAGTAAACTTATCGAGATTGTCTATGAGAGTATTGAAAGTTTCCCAACTTCACAGGCGTACGACTAACTCGGCTATGCCGTGATCTTCGCTTAGAAGTGATTACAGCGGGTGTTGAAGACACGTTTCGTAGAACATTGCTAACCACCCTAACCGCTCCACCGGCAATTGCAGTCCAAGAAATGATGCTCATTTTCACTGTGTGAACTCAATAGATTAGCTATTGAAGTACCTAAAAATAGGCCTTAAAATTACCCGTTGCGTCAGTAGGCTCATGGCACTATGTATGTCGACTGCACAAGTATAACGGTCCTGATACGTGGCGGCAGTAGTGATTTATGCCGCTGTTGCTATGGGCATTCAAGGATATGTCCGAAAAGGCAACAAAATAGAAGTTATTAATAACACCATTTCTATCCTTGACTGAATCAATCACAACACCTTGACTCTAGTACATTCCTTTTGCCCAGTGGAAACCCCACAAGAGCTCAGGGCAAAGCTATGCGAGACCGTAGAAACTAGAAGAGAATCACTCTGTCCCGCCATCAGTCCATTCCAGATGCCGCAGCGTACATTCATTGTAGAATATCTACATCTCGTCGTATCACTACCTTAAACGTGTTTCTAGACACATATGCATGACGTATACTGTCTGTTTCTTCGCTGTAGACCAGCTAAAGAAGTGAATGCTTAAAAGGTAAAATTTTGCTCGTTTGATTATAAAGCAGTTTGGGAATAGATGGTAGCGGGGAACTGTAAGTTCAAGTAAATAGAAAAAGGAACGAAGAAGGAGGAATAGCGAGGACGACGTTTTGGGTTGCCTGTTCTTCGATCTGCGCCTGGACATTGTCCTGCTAAAAAATAATATCTCTTTTTTTCTAGCTATGAAAAGTGTACGTCTCTCTGAATTTTGTAAACTCGTAATGAACGATCCCTTTACTGGACCTCCAAATGCACAATCGACGCTTTCTTCATGTTTTTTTTTTCGTTCTGCATTAAATCCAAGTCTTCTGTGACAGTATAATATAAAAATAACCCCAACCCATGCTATGGCAACGAAGAACCAACAACCATAACATTGGTTCTTCAATAAACTCATAAGAAAAAACTCCCCAACGCGAGTGATTTCTTTTAGTGTAAATTAATATGTCCTACCCATAATCGATAACGAAAGAGAGCTCTTTTCCCATGATTGATCTCCCCTGAAAAAGAGGAGTCATCCCGAGTAAAGAAAGGCTTTGAGCTCAAAAGCTCCTGCACGAAATTTTGCGATTTCGTTGTGTCTTTTTAATTTTCGATAATGCAGTGACTGGCATCAATTACTCCCAATTTTTCTGCAAGAGCTTGCCTTGTACAAACAGTGAGTAGAATACAGTATTTGCGTTCGCTACTTAGTCTCGCCAAACAATATGTGTGAGTAATAATAGTAATGTATATATATATATATATATATATATATATATATATAGACCTTACTTTGTAATCAATTCGTCGGACGCCCAAATTGTGCTGCCATGACCACCCCCCCCCCTCCCCTGGAAGCGTTTTTTTAAATCTCAGTTCACGCAAACGAAATTCATTTGTGGAAAACAACATGGAAATATGTGTAGTTCCTGTATAGTTTAACAGCTCGTGCAGCCATAATAGAAATGGTGAAGTTTTCGAATTTGGTGCATCTCTGTTCTCCTGAAAATCCCAAAGAAAAACTTTCCATCAGCGCAAGTCCACTCAAGTTCAGTCCAATAAAAATATTTACATTATATATATTTCAACCAAGAAGTTATTCAGCCTTAAAACCTCTCTTCTCTCGGTGATATAACAGTTATGAATCCTAGGTAATCCTGAATTGGGTATATTGATATCACTATGGCTATCGCCAATATATACGGCCGCTAATATATAACAGTCTTCCTCTACTCAGAAAACGTACGACGACAAAGAACGGATCGTTTAGGTGTCCTACGGAAGCATAGCTTATCAATACTTCTGATAGTGTTTCGAGTGATCGCCAGGTATTATACAGATATACTACTCGTCGAAAGATTAAAATCTGTCTGCTTTTTGATAATTTGCGATAACGCAAAACTGCCTTTCAAACGTTCATTTAAACCGCATTTAGGAATGGAAAATATGAAAAGAAAAATTAATAATAACAGTGATTGGCAGAGTGCCACTTAAGTATGATTAATTTTTCCTGGTTTAGACATAAGATCGCAGATTTTTTCCCTTTGCTATTTTCTAAGCAATTACCATTGTCCGTGGATATAGAAAATGTTTTTTCGATGAACCAACGCCGTCATGACAATGTCAACATTTATTGAAAGCAACAGTAGACGTTCGGATACTTTATATATGCAATGTGGAATACTTCAAAGAACTCTACTTCTTTTAGTTTTTTAGTCTTCTTAGTTTTTTTTTTTTGTTTAGAGAAAGCAGTTTTTTTTTCACTATTACCAATCCGAAGCGCTTTCAGCTCACACTCCGCAAACATATGCATATATACATACAAATAGGATGCCTCAAAAGAAAATAATAAGAACGTATACGCAGTTTGCATGGCTATAACTTCATATAGTTAATCCTTAGGTTGAAAAAAAAATTGCATCAAGTCTATATTTTGCCCTCTATCGCAGCTATACAAAACGATGACCCTTCTGCTCAATACATTGCTTACTACAGTAGGCTATTAGTTCACGAATCATAGCAAACACTTTAGATTTTTTCCTTGTTGCGGGAATGTAGACTTTATCTTACAAAAACGTAAAGTCTGGGAAATGGGCAAGGTATTCTGTGGAACCTATTAATCCAACCCATCTGTTGGGAGATTCTTATCAGTATATACGTGCTCTTCGTCACGATGATTGTCCGCAAGTAGTCTGTCTGGTAGTTAAAAATAAAACTTGCCATACTTACCGAAGTTCATTCAAGTTCACAGCATAATACGTTCTTGCACGAAATTCAAGTCATTGGCACTAGCCATTGTACTAAATAAACAAAGATAATTAATTGCTTTTTTGCTCGAAGAGTACCAATACCAATTTCTGGTAAATTTACGTGCCTTTTCTGTCTGCAACTGCTCAGTAAATGAAATTATATCAATTAATATTTCGCTCATTGTATGGAACTTCATCAATCCTAACAATGTTCCCCGAAGACTGTGCATTCTGTCATTTCTTTAAGTCCAATTCGCAAAATTCCCTCTGAATTATCTTTATTGATAGCTTTATTGTACCATTTCTGAATTGTAACCTTCCTACCGCCAATATCTTACAACGAAATAATTTGCCGATACCAAGCCCATGACTCGATTGTCTCTCGATAACGTCCTTGAGCTTTTTTTCGCCATTCTTTTTGGGTATTCTTGGTTTTCGGGAAAACTGTAACATCGTAAATAGCTCTATCCGCTTTAAACATATCTAGTATTCCATTGATTTTAGGTCGCGTAGGAGGACCTGCCTGAAGTTGTCTGCGACATTGCCTTCGTATTTCTGCTACATTTTCATATCCTTAGTAGCGATTTTTATTTTCAACATTATTTTCAATAGTTAATCTTAATTACATTTGAAAGACATCAGGTTAACAGCTTAATACGGGTTTTTCGTCAGGAAGTTAGCACGCCTCATCTTGAAGGGTTCGCCTTCTTTTGTAAGAACGTGGGATGCTTGTGTCTCGCAACCGGCGGTCGCTGTCCGGTATTTGCTTGTCCTTGGCTGGGGGTTTTGTATGACGTCTGCACAAAATACTGAGTGATCACGTATGCTGCCATGTTATACTATGATACATGAAAACCACGCTCAGGTCAGGTCAGTGTATGTGAAACGTGAAAAGCATGCAACTGACGTTCTTTTTCCCTTACATCCGTGTATCTGATAGCGATATAATCCTGAAATAGTTAAAAGTGTTTCAAAAACTACTTTTTAAATTGAAGTACTCATATCCTCTAGACTAACTTGATTCTTTCACGAAGCAGATTTCATTTATGAGTGCATTTTTCTTTCTCTGTAGTTCAGTTAACAGGAGGACGACAAAGGCTGCGAGGGCTTTGTCTGTTGTTGTACGATGAGCTTAGTGTGTCGGGTCTACCAATCGGCAGTAATTAGCATTGCTTAGCCAAACAGGTAAATTAGCTTGTAAGGTTGGACTGATTGAAGTTTTGATGGACAGCCGGAACGCTGTCCATGAATTGCTGCCATAGGCAGAACGAGTCAATTGGTGCTTCTCGCATCTACTCTTACTTCTTGGTCATCCTCGAAGAGCTTGTGTACGGCCGGAGTTACCTCGCTTAACCTTTCTGTAAGGTATCTCGTCGCTCCTTCACCCGTTTGTGCGCCCTCTCTAAAGTTAGATCAGCAGGAGATGAAAGGTCAAAACTAGCAGGACGCTGTCTGGGTGGAACAAGAACGGAACAGCGAACGAAGAGAATCCGTTAGTGCAAGCCACTTAGAAGCGGCCAGCCAACTTACCGGTGCTTGGACCTGCAGGAGAAGATGATCCTGAACTAGCTGCTTGCCTTTTTTACCGTTCAGGCTCCTAAAAGCAGCCGCAGCAAGTGGAATTGTTATTAGCGACGACGGAAGTGGCCGATCTTTTTTCCGGTACCCCGGATTCGTTCGTCTCCTCGAGGTGGAATCTCATTTCCTGAACTTCAAGGGCGATTGTGAATGGTTTAGCCAACTAACCTCCTAAAATCCATGGAAAAACTGCCCGTTTAGTTGAAAACTACATAGCTCATATATAT
Source organism: Varroa destructor (assembly GCF_002443255.2). Lineage (NCBI taxonomy): Eukaryota > Metazoa > Arthropoda > Arachnida > Mesostigmata > Varroidae > Varroa > Varroa destructor. Next base: position 68,519,365 of record NW_019211454.1, on the reverse strand, counting down.
TATATGAGCTTATACATATGAATATTTAAAAAAATGATAGAGGCAGACAAAGTCATTTCTACCGGTTAGTTCAGCTACTTGTCCAAATGCTGTTATACATGCATGTCACACAGCAGGAAATGTACCCTTCCTTTATCAATATAGCCTATTTATACTGTACTGTATATGCTTAAACTGCAACCCGGATCACACTAGTACGTTGCTCGACCATTATTCTTTAACTAAATCTTAACCCAATTTCTGCACGTAACTGTACAGTCGTAGCTTAAAACAGCCAAAATATTGTTCGAGTGGTTTCACATATAGGTTGCCGCCCCAGTGGATCAGCCGGTTCTTGTTATCTTCGTTGTACCGTTTACTCCCATATACATTTGTCGATGTGCCTTTAAGTATAGACTACGATCCCATTTTGGTTATAATGCCAAACTTCAAAGAAAGTAATGTTTGGCTTTTCTATGCAGAGCAAATAGAGCGGGAACTGTGTCCTCTCGATTCGGGTTCTGTGATTTCTATTACTCTAAGTGTAGCTCTCAACCTATCTCTCACGTCCAAACATGCAAACGTGTTAACCCTTACACTATCACGCGAACGGTAGTCGTAACCTTAAGCCCCCTTTTACCCGCACGTATGTGTACTAGGATTCTGCCGAAACAAATTTTCTTTATGGATAAAAACACTGTGCGTGTTATTCTTAAGATTAATATTTTGTGATCTTAGGACATCAAAAAAACAACGCCAGAAAATTAAACCTTGCTCTAACCTTTTCGAATTTACTTTTCTATATTACAGCGCCATTTTTGGTGAAATGGAAAATACGTACGTTGGTCTTTTACTTTAGATATTACATTTGCAGAGAACCAGTTAGTGCGCTGACTCCAAAAGTAAAAGCTTTGGATGTTTAAAATCGGACAACTAAGACACAAATTCGTCTGCTTGGATATTGTTCTTACCTCTCGTATGTTGGCTTAAATTCACATTCTGATCCGTTTTCTGAAAATAAACTACGTATATTATAAAATCTGTCTAGTGCAGAATTAAAATACGTTTACCCTTTGAAGATCAACTATGGTGCATTTTATTTACTCTACTTCATGGACGTGTTAAGCTTCGGTCGGGTTCCTGAAGCCAATAGCCGACAAGCAGCCCAGCAGCAAGTAAAACTCGGAAGTCTTGAATTAACGCAATCAACTAATACGGACAGGCAGAATTTTTCTGAGGAAGAGGAGTGTTTTGTTGTTTCAGGCCATCGGGTCCATGATGGGCAGAACCGCCCAGTAGGAAGAAGAAGCTGAAGGACAATACGCAATGGGAAGAAAAGGCCAGGGGGCGCCTTTGGGCCTTCTGGTACTCTGCTGCTATTATGTCGTCGAATAGCGGACATTATCGCGACGCTATCCCGCTGTGCCGGTGGCGACGGTGGCGACGCAAGTTGTAGCTGTGGAGCTAGCCGACGGACGACTCGGCCCCTCTGTGGTGGCTCTGTTTTTTGGTGTTTGCTCCCACCTCCCAATGCACCCTGCCCACTTTCTACCACGTCTGTGCAATTAGTCCTCCTCGTTGGTGTGAGCCCGTGTCCGCTTTGGTATGGCCCCTCTTTCCCCCTTTTCTAGGTCCTCCGCTTGTCCTGGTGAGACTCGTCAGCCAGTCTGTCCATCCGACTTTTGTATGGTCCTGCCTGCCTTGCCACTACTGCATTACACATAGCCTGATTCATTCCGGCACTGTTCCGCGTTCTTATCTCGACGATTTCCATTAGTTTCCTTTGTTGGTGTCAGAGTTACGAATGACAACAGACCTATCCGTTGCTCCGCAGAACCTTCTTTTCATTCCGCTGCTGCTTCTTAGTCGTTGCATTCCGCTGCGTGGCTTTTGTGGATAGGCTAATTCTTAGCCCCCAGCGCCGGTCGACCTGCTTAGTCCCCACTGCTAGACACCGAATCGGGTAGTCAGAGAAAATAGCTGAATCTTTTCAACGCCTATTGCTCTTCTATGGAGCAGTAATTGTAAGAACAACAATAACAACCCATTTTACTGGCAGGTTTTTGAAACCATTGCTAAAATGACAGTTCGCGATTGTCTTTTCGCAAAACATAGGAGTCTCTATGTAATGGTTAAAGAACAACTTTATAATTATCTCCGGTCAATTGCCCAGTTCAATTTACTCTTTAATTATCGATTTCTACAAAAAAGCGTCTCATGGTTTACAGTGTATAGTAAGTCGTTTGCAATAATTAACCCAAGCATCATCTTCACAGTATCACCGTCCCTAGCTTTAATTTAAACTGGAGCGGTACATTGAGCATTCTTGATCAGCTAAGTTGCTTTTGCGCGATTCAAATTATGGGAAAGTTATCGGACTGATCAAAGTAAAACGCCCTAATAGTTACCTAAGGCTATAACGGTAATACGTTTTTACGCTTGTGTTAATGCCCAAATGGTCTTAACACCTGATCCGCAAACGTTTGATATTTAGATTTACAGGCCAAGTGGTACTTAATGACCCAACAAGTAATTACCTGGTAAAACATTTCCTCTTGGCCGTAACATCAGTGTTACTACCAACCCTAGCCCCATCCCCCTGCATTCCGAGCCACCACGCTCACACGTAAAATACTAACGTGTATTCAAAACATTGTCGAGCTGTAGAGAATAACCGAAAGAGTTTAGTTATTCAAATTATGCTGTAACATTCAGAGCCTTATAAGATGGGTACAGTTAGCTAGACGGTCAAATCGCTCGTTTACGTGTTCGAGCTTTTGTGTTTAAGCGGCCGGCAGAAAACGGCGCCGAATCAAAGCAAAAATGAAGCTTCAGACACTCCTGCAGCAGAAAGGGCCAAGGGCTGTGAAGCAGGTGGCCATCGCTGCTGCAGGACTCGAGTGACCTCGATTGACGACGCACTCTTGTGAACCCACTCAACTTGTGACAGTTAGTAGGGGACAGCTTGCTGTGTTCTATTATCACCCGCTGCAGCAGCAACAGCGCAGTTGTTACTGTTGAATTGGATGGACTCGTCGGCCATCACCGCAGCGGTCGACCGGGGTAATTGTTGCAGATGCCGAAGGCAATAGGACCTGCTGTGTGCGGCACTCTGTTGAACTAATTCTGACGGTGGATATTACCCCTATAGACTCGACATGAACAATAAATAGTAAATCATCGAACTACTTTTATTTTAGAAAACCTACACACATATAGAGCCATGATGAATTTTAAAATAGTCGCTTTTCACAGAACTCTACGTAAAATCATGGTTATATCATATCCTCTCACAAATACAGGTCGCGCGCTTTTTATTTGGTAAACCTGTACACTTTATATTTCACCTAGTAAATATATACGACCCGGAATGAAATTCTCCATTAGTTCAATGTTGACTTTCTAGGATTTGCTATGGACGCGTTGAATAGCGGGCGGGATTTCGTACTCCATCCCAACCTTACAATCGAAAGGGCGGGAACGTTCTTTGTAATGACTACGTCTCCCGTATCAGCTCACCGTGTAACTATTGCGTTCACTTTTTACGCACGATATATTAAAAACTGGCACGTTCCTGCGTTAGCTAAAGGCGTACCGAGAGCTTCAACGCGAACAGGCTTTAGAAGGACTCTAGTGCACGGGTACATATGCTATGTGATGAAATGACTAGTTATTACCGAAATACTAATAAACTTAAGTAAACATAAACTCACGCTTATGCTACAAGTTACTTGTGACCCTATGAAAACTGTATCGTGTAAATAGTTCATGCTTATAATTATTCATCTACGACGTACTAAACGGCACAAGGAACTTGGAGGGCAAAAACATTCTCTTGTCTGCCGGTAAAGACTTACTATTGTCCGGTATTAGGCTACGATAAACTATTTGCTAATCCAGATAATGAAACGATGCAATTGTAAAAAAAATCGTTGTTTTACGTATGTATATATACACACACACATATGTGTATATGTTTGTGTGTACTATGTTCATGATGTTTACGTATTTTGTGCGCGTTCTCCATACCTTCCCGCTGCCTTTTATCTGTCCAGTTACTACAGGGAGAGACATGGCACCTGGGCATCGGGCCTCGACAAATCAGTGCCTAATCACCTAAGTATGTAACGGGTTCTTTTTCATTAATGCAAATTAATTATTTCATAACCAAACGAGTCATTACCTTTAGGATACAGTAAGTTAATCCGACGTACGTGCGCTTGGGTGCTTTTCGAACTAGAGGAAAAACAAAACCCGAAAGCACAAGTGAGAGGGCTTCGAGAGGGCGAAAAATGCATATATGCTCAGTAATGCTTCGGCACATCGTTAATACACATACTTTATTTAACGAAATCAAATAAGCTTATATATTAAGTCTTATTATATATATATATATTGTCCACCTAAAGCAGATACGAAGCGGGTAGCATCAGTCTATTGATGTTACTATAGTAAAACACTAAAAAAAAAGTTGGTCTGCCGAGTCTTTCACCAGAGAAAGCACGGCGTGTAACGACCTAACGGTAGATCTTCTAAAATAAAGTGTAAAGATCGCAGGCTTTGCTCGGGCATAAAAGACGAAATGCACAAGGCCGAAACGCCATCGTCGCCGGCTTCCAATTAGTATGCCCAGTGCTGACACTTTCCTTAGATTTATCGATCATATAATGTGCATACTTTTCAAACAATAAAAGCGTTTTATATAAATAGAGGATGGAGAGTTATAAAAATGTAGGACTATAAACATTAGAAACCCATTTGGTAAGATCACCTCGTAGGTACTTTAGCAGCAGGCAATATTTCGTTGTCATTTAGGTTGATATAGGCTAGGTCAACAGAAGCTGTTTCCGCGAAACCTATGAACTGCAACAGCTCCAATTCGTACAGACCGAAAAAAATTATACAGAACGGCACTCCTTGAACGATGCCTAACCGAAAATTATATCTAGCAGAAACGCACTGAGTATCCTTGGTCAACCTTCTGTTTTCCTAAGTGGGCAATTCGGAGCTCACATGTCTATTTACGCGTTTGAAAACTGCAGTTATCCATCTGCTTTCTGTTCGAAACATATCACCTTGAATTACCAATTTCTGGTGGCCATCGACAACCATCACTAGTTTACTCTGGTGATTACCGATAGGGACCAGAAGTATGTACGTAAAAAGAGTTCGTCGAAGCTTACTAGACCGTTTGTGTGTCTAGCTTTTTGGAATCTTGCGATTCCGACCTTAAAATGAAGTTACACTAACTGTCATCGACACCAAAAACCAATTCACCTACAGAAGACGGCTTTTCGACATATATATTAAAGGATCAATAAATCGTTATATGGATGCTTCGCGAAGATTTAGCTCGTATTTGTCAAACTCAAAACTAAAGCTCTGTTGAAAGCTAACCCCCAAACTCGAGAACTAAATAGAAGTTGACGAAAAATGGCAGTATATTGAACACGATATAATATAGTTACTACCCAGGTGTACGTCCCCCACCAGAGGTAAATAATTTATCGAAACTATTAGCTAAATTGTCTAGCCAGCAAAACGGGATAACTAACAAGATGAAAGAAGATGCGCGTTCTGCTAGTCCGATCGTCGGTTTGCGGACGGGCAAGCCGAGACGATTAACGAAGTGAGGGGAGTGGGTGGGCGCGCTAATAACAATATAGACTTCTATCTAACAACTTGATTAAAGCAGATGATTATGTTGACTGCGTAACCGTGAAGCACACATACTAAAAGCGTAGCAACAAAACAAGGGAACAGACACCAAAGACGAGAAACCGTTTGTAGATCGATGACGTATGTTGCAAAACAAAAACCTTTCAGGCTAATCGACGTATACGCTACAGCTTCGTATTTAAAAGGCTGCATTGATACGTTTATTTGTCCTGCGTACCCATTGATTACGTTCCGAGATAAAAGTAGATTTGTTCAGCCGCCAAAAAAACATAACGCTCCTTTGGTCCTTGGTATAATTCCTATTACTCTTTTTACCTGTAAGAGCAAGAGCTGACGACAGCCGGTGCTGTAGCATTTTCTAGCTTTGCCTAACGGCAATCAAGAGGTCTATCTACGTTGGGTAAGTCTATTTACATTCATAATTAATTTGTTAATAATTCAATTTAGTCGGCAAGACGTTACGCACAAAAGTTATTTGGATCGGCAGTTATTGTAGGTTCCGATAAGACAGAACGAATAAACTACTACCAAGTATCTACGGGTAATTTCTATTTTCTAAACTATATTTCTCAATATATTGCAGACATAATGGAATCGACTCCTAGACTAGCAGACTAAGCGCTACACCCGAAATTGATCAAAGAAAGAAACACTTTTGTGAGCGAATCGCTCACACTTAAATAGTCCAGCAGAAATCTGTAAGCTTCCCCGATTTAATACACAAACAAACATTGGATAACCATGCTCTAGCTGGAAATCCAGACAAGCTGCTATCAAATATATATTCAGATAAAATCTGAAGCTAGACTAATCAGACTCTCTACCTGATGTAAATTGTCAGGATATCCCATGGCTTACGGAACTGATGGTCGAGTCTGTAGTGACCACCTTCAGCATTGCAATGGTTAACGTGCTTATCTCTATCGCTTAGTAATTTAAAAAACCAGACCTTTTTTTTACTCTGCTTCCGCTTCACACACGAGATATCTTTGATCACAAAAGATATCTTTTACAATGGTGCAATAATCTTTACCTATGTAACGATAAAACAGTAGACAGGGTTTTAGTAAATACGAATAGCGGCTCCTCAATGATGGGCCGCAAGACTAGCTTGTCTTTTGAATAGAATAAGGAATAAATACGCCGACCAAGTGCACGTTGAATTCGGTGTTTGTTTACTTATCAGCATCGAGCATTAAAAAAGAAATTATTCATTTTATGGAATGAACAACCCATGGGCTGACTTAGGAGAAACGATCACCCTGTGGGTTAGGGTACGTCCAAGTGTAAAAAGCCTGTTTCTAGACTAGTCCTATTAAGTCCTGTTAATTATTATTTCGCGAACAAGTCAACCTTACGCTACTTGTCTTGGACCTATTATTGGATGGAACGCAATCGAATGTATTTTATTGATTTTTTTAAAAATACATTTAAACTATCAATTAATTATGTCCCTAATCTATCCAACACGATGTGGTCCCATATTAAGACTGCGTTCAATCATTTAAACGTGTTACCACTCGAAATTGGCTGGGCATCGAAGCTGCTTATGTCAGTCTAGCGCAACAGTTTGCCATTGCACATGTGCTTAATCAGCTAACATTGAAACAAATCTATAATTCAGTGCTTGGTATTTTGAAATTTGAAATTGGCGGTACATTTCGAAGTAATTCTATATAGTGCCTGGACCTTTATCCTTTTTCGAGAATAGCAAAATGTCTGGTATATTTGTGTAGTGCGATCAATTACGCATGTAAATCTTATAATGGGCGTCGTTCTAGACAAAAACACCACTTAAAATATTATCCTCAAAAGGACACAATGTATCATCTAGATCTATGTGCCATGGACGTCGATATGTACAGATTACTGGTAATAGGTAGCTAAGTTTCGTTATCCTTATCCAGTACTTGTATCTAACAAATGACAACATGATACAACAAATGACATCTTAACAAACAGCTCACTTAGTATTTACAAAGTAATACTTATCAGAACTGTAGAGGATTTTCCAAGAAGATTATCCTCAAGTGAACGGTTATCAACAGCTCGTCTCACCACCATCACGTAGCTCTCGGACCAACTGGCCGATAATTCCTATCTATCGAAATAATTACCTAGAGCAGGATAGACGAATGGACGGCTTTCTAATATAACAAGCGCGCATATGGCTCTGTACAGATTCTATTTGCTTTAAAAGAATTTTAATTTTTACAAATGATCAAACGAAATTACTGTCATTCTGAACTTATATTGAACTTTTTCATATCTTTCTCCGAACGATTGAGATGTTTCTCGTAAATTTTAAAAATTTTACCTAGCCATTAGAGTTTGGAGGAACTGACAGTTTACAAGTTAATCTAGCCGATAAATCCTTTTTATTTGTTCAAAGTCTTTCCGCATTAAGGTTTAAACTTACAGTGTGCTGCGTAGCGTGTCTCTGTCTATCCGCTACTGTCTATAACCGGCCCATCACGAGGGGAACAGGACGAATAAATATCACGTACTCAGGTACAATAGACCGCGCAGTCTCAGCATCAGATAAGTCTCGTGTGTTATCGTATTGTGGCACAACTGATCCATGTTTCAGCTGCTTTCAGGAGATTTGTTGTAGAAACGCCTGTTTGTCCTATCTGCGATGATACCATACACGCCTAAGTACCCCCATGAAACGGAGACTAGCTGTCCTATTAGAAGAACGTAACGCTTTTAATAAGCCTATGTTATAAGGTCATATTTAATGATTTTATTATTAAAAGTACCGCTATAGCATGTGGCTACAGATACATAAAACTTGGCCGTCAGTAAGCCTTCGTAATTGTAAATTGTAATTGCAGTAATTGTTCTGCCTTCAGTAACCCCCAATGAATAGATTTTTCGAGTCGCTGACTCTTTTAAGACGCCATCACACCTTAAATTACACGTAAAGGTAGCTTACATTTATCTCAGTCACATAAGTCATATAGCCTGAAAGAATATATTAGGGATTGTGCATCACGGGCTAGCAAACAAGCAGCTTCATTCTATGGCCTTGGCTCTCTGTTGAGACCTTTTTGTCACAGATTTTTTCAAAAAGGCTATAAAAATGCATTAACTTTATTAATATCCGTTTAAAAATGAGTCTTTTTACATTCGATTCATTCATTTAATTTAGATATTAAACCATGATTAATGTGTCGTTCCGTCTGTCGTATAGTGTGTTTGTTGTCTTAGAAATGTTTTAAAGGACGGACATATGACGCTGCACTGAACCCTCTGTGCTTTGCAATATCATTGAACAGTATTGTCGGCTGGGTAGCGTTTTAACTGGGACTTGTAAGAAACAGACATAAATGAGACAATGCTGAAAAATATGAATATTGAAAGCTAGTCCAAAGTGACTGTTATAGACATATTCGGTACATACATGTTGGGGGTACGCCAGCGTTTCGTACGAATCTGTTTGCACTCCAATGAAAAAATCGTGGCTATAGTAGGCGGGCTTTGAGTTGATGCTTGTGCGGGGTCCTTGTGGTTTGCCTGTGGAGCATAATTTCAGCTAAACGATCCTGACCTATACAGCTATACACGTTGCCATAGCGTGTACTTATATGCAAAAGCTAGCATATCAAAGGGTCATCTTGTTGAGTTCGAAAAGGATCTTGATCATCAGTGGCGGACTCTCTCTGAGATCGTAAATTCTACAATTGTGTATGTTCCTCGCGTTACTCCAGCGCTGAGAATAAGTTTCATCAAACAAGCCTTCATCACACGGGTCGCTGAGCACATAACGTATTCCGGCCGTAGCCAGCTTCCATGACCTATACAATAGTCTGTTCATACTAAAACCTATATTGAAGTATTATTTGCTAGTGCTAAAAATATACCTGAAATACTTACTTAGAGTGTCGTCTTCAACTAATACGTCCTACGTCAAGTCAGACTGACAACTGGTTTCGTTATATTTTGCCAAACTGAATAAAAAAATGGGCTAGTAACTGTCACGTAGTTATTAAGTAGCGGATTGATAATTATGAATTAGGTTGATTTTATTGTCTCTTAACGTATGACGGCATGGCCACGTTTGAATTAAGTTTAGTGCCTTTTGCATTAGTCATTTTTTTTACTGGGTAGTGCGAGTAGCTGCCGTTCTTAGTTTTTACTACTAGGTGCCTTCAACGTAAAAAACAGAAACCCAGGAACAGATTAGGTGCCGCAACGGATGCCCATGATGAAGGTACATATCCGTCAGACGAATGTTTAATACCTTGAAGACAACGTACGCTAATTGAATTATAGTTAAGAATCAGCTAACTGCCTTTCATAAAATGACAGGAAGATCTATTTAACAGCGAATGAATAAAAGCACGTCGACGACCCTAGCTTTTGTCCGTTGGCCTTCCTTTAAATATTACTGTCACATCAATTAAGGCCAGCCGAATCCATTTAGAATCCCTGCAAACGTAACAATTGTTCGACATACAGAATTGAGATACATATAAATATTGCGTTAGTGACAGTTGGGTTTGATGTAATTGTAGCTTGGTTATATGGGATACCAATTGTAAGGAGGAAACACGAGTACGTTTCTTTTCGAAATATCTCTGGGTTCCTTCCAGCTCTCCGAAGAGCTAACTTGTATTACTTCTATTGCAAAATCAAGCAGGCGGATGCTTGTGGCGGAGCCGGATATACGAGTCTAGGGCATTTGACGGGACGTGCGGGCTTCCGCTGTGCGCAGCAGCAAGGAGGAAGGCAGCTAGCGAGGGTGATCAGGAAGCTCTAGCAAAGCACGGACGGACGGACGGACGGACGGACGGACGGACGGAGTCCCGATTAGATAGATTTAAAATGCACGCAAAACGTCGTTGATTCAGGTTTAGTCTGGCGCTGCTTTCACACAGTGGGGCCTACAGGGATTCCGGTTAACTTTTCCAGACTTGATTTCCTCTTTTAGCGAAAGTGGCCATATTCGTTTCCCATAAACATAAATGTGACGAAGACAGGAAATATCTCTATCGGCGGATTACTGTGTCATTTGTCAACCATCTCAACGATAAATGAACGCGCTAAGGTACATGCTTATATATCTATTTACTTCTGAGTGCCGAACATGTACGTCGGATCGCTACGCAATAGAACTATTTTACCTTCTTTGATTATATTTCGATGTTCATTAAAAGTCTTAATGATTATAAAGCGATACTGTTCAAGAGGTCAGTTGGCAGTTTTTTGCCCTGGTTGACCTGGCTGCCGACTTACGGCTACGTGTCTGAATAGTTTCAGCAGAGAGTACATTTCCACGAGGGGATTGTTCGTTCTAGATAATTTCATGTTATAATCTCTATGAAAACTCATCGCTTCTCAGATCTGTGCAATATAAACAGCATGAATATATTCGATGGATCGCCCTTCAGATACAGAAAAAGAGGTCTTGCAATATCTGCAAGTTTAGTTAATCTTTATGAAATCTGTTTGAAGCCCGTTTGACATAAGCTAGAAGAATGGAATGGTTTTTGGTGTAGACATTAATAAGTGGCGAAGTTCGTGTTCATAAACTGCGAGAATACGGATGGAGGCTGAATACGGAAAAGGATGTGCGTGAAATTATTAGTTGTCCTTTCTTTCATACCAGGAGTGACACAAATTCCCCATATGCTTACTTCTAGAACCATCCTTCCGCAATTTTTTTTGGTTATTTTTATCTTATAAATAATTATTAGCATACATACGATGCAAAAGTGAGTAGCTTATTTATTTAATTTCGATTTTATTCGTAAAATATGAAAAAAAAAATCTGCTTTTGAATATTGGAAAAGATCGGGTTCGCACATCGAAAAATGTTGAAACATAACATTTTTTTGAGGATTTGTTATTACTCAGCCTAATAAACCACGTAAATTAAGCTTGCCTTATTGAACCAGCTAAGCATATTTTTCTGTGTGCAGCTCGAATTGGCTTTTTTTTTTTTTTTTTTTTTTATAAAATTGAAGCGTGTGACGTAACCTCTGGGATGCTGGCGCACACTTCACCTTATTGATATTATTATGAAGCCATCGAGACATCGTGTTCCATGACCTTTATTTAACTTCTAACGCTTCCCTACCTTGTTTTTGCGCCGTGACACAGCAGTGATATGTCAGTCAGAGAATGCTACAAACGGAACTGTCGCAGAACACTGCGGTGGGGAACCTGCGTAAATAGTACTATTTTCGGCCAAATGTAATTGGCCCGTTTCTACGTTAAACGCACGTAGCCTGCGTTAATACCTATACGAAAGCAGGATTAAAACAAAGATATAGGGTTGATGATATTAAATAGAACTTTTCTGAGAAGTAAAATCTTCGTGTTTAATAACTATTAAGTACACATATAAATACATTGCGTTTGTTCATTAAATTGGTTTCTATTTAAACTAAATATATTGAACTATCTGATATGTATTTGCACAAAAAAGTAGCTAATTTTATTAAAATTAAATACATCCGAAGTTTTTGCATAATCCTTATGAGTAGTTTGAATAAGTTGAACGATAACAATCTACATACACCATCGATATAAAGCTCTCACCCCATTTCAGCTGGAGATATTTACATTTGAACCTAGGCATAAGGACAAGCGCTATGTAGCCATCAAATGAGGAAGCTAAGTTTAGAAGACGCTTTTCTTGGTCTACTGAATGATCACTGAAAAATAAATACATCACAACCGTCCTCTCATGCGAAGCCTAACTACAACGTTTTTTTTTCTGTACACATCTAATTGAGCACCAATTCTATGTCACAGTGCGGCCTTAATAATCAATAGATGAAAATATCTCCGTTGGATCATATGAATGAAACATATGCTAAATTTATTCATCGTATTTTTTTCTTAATAAACTGTTTATCAGATTTATGTTTTTACCCAAGGTTTGGCTTCTATATGTATAAGTTGTTTCAACCATAATACGTAAGTTACTCGATAACTGTTTTTTTTTTTTTACAGAAAAGATGAATGAAATGACCCGTGCAGGTCTACGAGGCACTTACGAGGTGTAAGATTTTGATGAGACCTTTTACTCTTTAATTCGGTGATCGTTTGACTTCACATCGAATATAACGTTGGCCATGTATCTGCAAAAACCTTAATGCGTATTGGACCATTAATTCACTCCAGAATCCAGTCACTGTGGATTGATATAATTATATCACTGCACTATATTGATGCACCTATCTAGAAAGATTTTATGGATTGGCATTTAGTTCATCGCGTACTATAATCCAACCCGCCACCGGTATATTAATTTACTTTTATTGTGTTGAAATTTTACTCAGAATTAAATGGTCGACCAGTGCGATTTCGAAAAGGAATACGTTTTAGAGGCAGGACTGTGTATTTACGACTACACGTATAAATCCGAAAATGCCCATATATTAACTGACGTCGTCCAATTTCGCGGTTGAAACTACTTTTGCAGTAGCGAGCCCTGTGGCTTGAAACTGTAACTCGTGTCTGGTAGTCGGCAGGTTTGAAATTAGGATATGTCGATCTATCTATCGGACGTCAAATTACTCGGAGACAATTGCCCATAGGTAAACGTTGACAGACCGAGACCTGAAAGCCCTCTGCTGCCATTGGTGATATCTGGCCTTTTCTCTAGTGGGCCTGACGCACCCGAGGCTATTTGTACCTAGCCTGGCTGTACGGTGCAGGCTCTGGCAGACGTTTGCTTGAAAGACGTATGTAGATGGCTCAATAATGTCCCATCAAAGAAACTTGTTTCGTCTTGTTTCCGATAACTAATTTTGCGATCCCGTGCTACCTGTCATGAATACATATATATATCCTAAAAGAGCTTACGAGTGCTTAGATTAGATTAATACATTGCTTATTTTTATCCCTCGCATTAAGATTAACATATAGGCTCATTACGAACCTGGTTGATACTCAGTTGTGGTAATATTTTTCACGTATTTATATCTGCGAGCACGTAAACTGTCTATGTATGTATATTGTCCAAACAATTCTGACCACCAAGCTTCTTTCACTAGTTAAAGGCTACCTCAAGCCTCGACAAATCAAACATGTTGCAACTTGTATAGAAATATAGAGCTTGAAATTAGTTAATAGGTTACCTAACATTACAGCATATTGCGTAATAAAGGGCATTTAATCTTTTTAACTGTGCCTGCATCGCTCCATATTTGTTTTTAGGCCAAGCATGAGGAAACTGGACGGGCGACATAGAAAAATGATGATATTGGGATGGCCCTGCTTCCTATTCTGTTTTTTAGCTTTTGTCTTAGATCACGTCTGTTTTTATCTACAGATGCAACGCAGAATATGGCGGCTCCAAGCGAACGCTTATATTTTGTGACCGTTTCAAAAATGGGGCGTATGACCTGTTCTCAGTTTTCCACTTTTGGAGGAGTCACTGAAACGGTGCTACAATGTAGTTGGCTTTAACTTCGTGTACATCTATGCATCCACCCAAATGCAGCTGATGTCTTATATCGTGTTGTTGTACATTTATGCACACAAAAAAAATACATATAGGCGGCAAGCTATGTGTTCGTGAAAGCATATTGTTCACGTAACGCGTTTCCTATGAGACGGCAGAGCAAACCCCTGCTTCGCGGAGACTTTGCATTGATAAAAGCGGTACGAGCAGCACCACTGATGGCCACAACGACTGCAACAGACGCAAACAGAAGCTGTTCTCTTTGTGTGCATTAAACCTAGAATGTGCAGAGACGGGCAGAACATTGGATACGAAGTACTGCGACACTTTTTACCATTCGTCTTCGCCTGACTTCATTAGGTTTTGTGTCTTATGCGCACTGTCTACTTCTCACCGTAAACTCTTCCCATTAGCTTGTCTTCGCAACGATAGAAACCGCTTCATAATAACGGTAATAGCCTCCTGTTTTGTGGTTCCTAAATTACTCACTCTGCATTTCGTTCTGAAAGGTTCTGAAAATGACAATGACACTTACCGACATATTGAGCATATGAGATCAGCAGTTATCGAGAAACGAGGAAATTCTGGTGATCCGGGATTGACTGTCTGAGATATTGTTCTTTTCTTATTGTTGTGTCTGTTGTAGTTGTTGCTCACGCACGGAGTACCAGACGGCAATCACGTGTTGTTGTTATTGTTCGTTTGTTTTCTTACAGCGGAATATGGCTTATATATCCTAGCTTTCTTGAATTTAAGAACAGCACCGAACATTCATTCGTTCACGCGTTTACCGATACTCACTGGCCACCTGTTACACGTCCACCGTGGAGCAGCACCTCAATGTGCTTGTGCTCCTCGGAGCGGGCGCCGTTCCTGTCTGTTTTTCCCTCGGATTCAATAACTGTAATTCTCACACACAGCCATTCCCTCGATATATTGCAAAAGCACTAACAGGTAGCCGCTGCGTGGAGAGGGCAAAGGCTAGCTCCCTTTCCCGCTGAGTCCGAAGAAGGACGACGCATCCAAGCGGGAAGGGGAGCGTTCCCCAGCAGTGTCCGAGGGGCTAGGGACTGAGAGGCCTAGATGGGGTAAAAAGTGGGAAGAAGGAAAGAGGGGAGGCAGCGACGGAATACCCGTGGTTGGGGCTTCAGGGTTGTGCGACACACAGCGCCCCTGGCGGATGGTGAGTTTTGCTTCGAGTCCGTCGGCCGACTGGCCGACCAAGTGAGCTCCCTGGTTCTGTTACCCCTCATTCTTTCTAGCCTGCCCCCTCCCTCGCAACTGCTGCTACTGTGCGGTAGAAACCAAGGCGCTTCGATACGAATTGTGTGAGAGAAAAACCGTTGCCGGCAGCCGGATGATCCAATAGTTACTGAACGGCTGCTGGATGGCTTGATTACGTTTGAAGCTAATGTCAACTGCGGCCTACGAAGACTCTAACGTGGCCGTTGGTTGATCTAGCTTCGTGAGCGCTGACTCTTTCGACCGAACTAACGCAGGTGTTCTCCACCTGCAACCGATGGCAGTGGACAATGTCTACGATTGAACAGCAGCACTGGTAGAACTTCCGTTCAGGAAAAGGGACTGCAGGTCAAGCGAATGCCTGTTTCAGGGTAAGATTGAAACAAAAAGAAAGCAGAGAGCTAGGTTGAATCGAGCGGAAATCGATGCAAACGAGAGGAAAAAGGATCAGTTTATATTTCAACCATGTTCAGTCATAATTGTTTGTTATTATGGTCATTGTTACGATCATTGGAATTTACAATAGGCTGTGGCGTGAACAGCTTCTGTTTGTTCTGTGCTGCTAAAACTCTAATACTTTTGATATTACTGGGGGGGGGGGGGGGGACACCCCCTAAACCCGGACATTACCTCCCACCTTTTAATGTATAATTTTATTCCTATACAGTGCTTTTTTTGTAGAATGAAACAAACAGCATAGCGCGCTCAGTCAAGAGCTGTTTCGAGTACTTGCTAGCTATATTTCCATCTTACTTTCGCCCATCTGGGCCGAATAAACTGTTTTACAGTTTTGTCCAAATTGTATTTTTCGGGTCTCTTATTAATCGATATTATGGGAAAGTGACGCTTCGCATCTCTAACGATATATAAACGACGCATTAGTACACTAGACAAGAACGAAGGATGATGGTGCCAAATAGGCCTCGTTTTGCTTACTTCGTGCCACCTGTTCCTTTATCTCGCAGCGAACGTGGAGGTACCTTATCATTATTTTTGAAATTCATCACCGCGGCTGCTTTTTCCATGTTTTCACATCGTTTCCTGGTGTTGCAAGAGCATTCTTCGAAATACTGAAGATGACGACGGCAAAGCATAACGTCATCAGTTACAGTAGTATTCTACGCCGCTGAGCCTTTCGGAAAGGCCCCCGTACTTTGTGTGACCAGCAGCAGGTAGACGACTGAAGACGACGGCATGTATGCAAAAAGAATCGTAAATCATAAGTAACGATGACAGCTGGTGTCAAATACGTACGGTCGAGAAAAAAAGACGACCGATACAAACAACAAACATAAAAGTAAATAGGACTTAGAGGAAAATTAACACTGTGCTTTTGCAGGCCTCTTTCCCTGCACAGAAAGAAAACATGAGTGCTGAATACAGCAGAGTGTACCCGTTATAGATTCTGTAAAAAATGCAATATAACTGCTGCCTTGATTATGTATGTATGTCTATTCATCCGTGCGTTGCATATTGTGAAAGAGCAGGGTATTGCAACCAGTTGTTTCCAAACTACCGCTGCCATTACAGTTTACAATGGAGGGTTTGCTTGCCCGGTATGTGGACCTGCGTATCGATGCTTTCGTCTACGTCTGTTCGCTTCGTAATCTGTGCTCCGATACGCTCCATTGTACGTTGTACACAAAAAAAGTAAACCGAAATAGCGGTCTCGACTAATGAGGGGGCGACGGCGTAGAGAATTCAGTCTTCATCATCGTCGTCGCTGTGGCCCGAGCTGCCATCACCACCGTCATTATTACTACTACGATTGTCATCGGTACAGCTTCTAAAATGCACAAGCAATCGACTAAAGGAAGTGTTTGCTCTATCTAGCAGAGCACAAAGGAATGATAATTAGCTCGTTTGAATCTAAGATGGCGCCAACTGTCCCCCGCGTGAGCCGCAGATGTTGGATTGTGTGGGGTTGACGAGCAAGGGTTATAGCGACACAAAAAGGAACCTGGAATAATAATCACCGATACGGTAGTAGAAGTTTGTCGACTCAATGACATAGTGTCACAAGGATCGTTTCAACAATCCACCTGAAATAATTCAATAGAAACAAGCAGTCAGAAAATTAAAAAGTATTTTTATTTTTAATCAAATCGATTTCGTCCGTTTCTAGCTTTGGTCATCCCTAGCACGATCACAGTATGTGACTCCATATGCCGACCATTACATGTAACAGTCCTCGAAAAACTACTTTTTACAATCTCGCAAAAGACAAACCAATATAAAATAAAATTTTTCTTGGGAAAATTCTCGATCCTCTGATTAGTTGACACAAGATTATTATTATAACTAAATAAGTACTGTAGACCTTTATTGAACATTGTTAGTTCCCAACAATTAAATGATAAATATCAATTTTTGGTCTTTTTGTAGTATCTTATTCCCAGCAGAGAATACTGAAAGGCCTCGTTCACTTCGAATAACTCATTGATTTCTTAGATATAATAGGAAATCGATCAGACAGACCATGGAATAAAGACATCCTTTTGCTAAATTGTGCCTATTTTTACATTTCATGAAAACAAATCTGGATTTAAAATACAAATTCGAATCTTCGACAAAATCGTCCCAAATTCGAAGTGAAGACCGCCTTAGAAACGCGGCCTGAATCTAAATTAATGTTCCAGAAAATAATTTAATTAACATATCTAATTAATAGACGTTCGATGTGATGTGTTAATAAAATGATCACATATCCTTTTTAATCTCTAAATTATAGACGACTGCATTCGAAGAGGTTATAACGTAGAGCGTTGTTTCTTATCCATTTATGATGCGCTATACTTTATTGTCTAGGATTCGGTTCCAAGGAGCTATTACATCTTGCTACCGCTGGCCATTTACGTTACCTGTACCACTAATTGAAGATGCCCTTCGGGGTAGCGTAATCAACGGTCGTCTGGCTGAGGCGAAAATTATATGAACCCATTAGCTATATGTATGAAGACATTAATTATATATCCAGATTGTGTTTGAGTACTGCAAACTTTACTAAATACCTGTCTTTGATAACCATATCCAACGTCGACTTATAATCCATAGACCCCGCGAAGAACGCGCGTTTTGGTCCGCCACAGACACGGTGTGCCTTTTTTGGAGCAAAGTGCTACGCGTCATGAAGGTATATCGTTCTCTCCAACGCACATTCTATTCAGCCGGGATACATGAGCAAGCTTCCAAGAACCTCGTTATTCGGTGTGTGATGAAATAACCTAGAAGTTGATAGTAGCAGCTTTTTTTTCGCAATCACCTTTCAGGTCGCGTGGGTTGTGCTTTCCTTTAGGTGCAACGCTTAACGGGGCATCACTCCTGTTTGGTAATAGATGCCCATGTTGTAAGCAAGTATTAAACAGTCCTGTTTAGCATGAAGATAGGTCGGCTGCAGTTTTCAAGCGCTCATTGCAAGTCAGGCTCAGACCTGTTGCCTTGTTTAACTAGAGTTGTTCCAAGGGGCGCCCCTAGTGCCCCGCGCTGTCAGAGATGTTTGTTCGTTCTATAATACTCCAGCGCATGAAAATGGTAGCCAGGGAGTGCTGTGTACTGCTACGTTCATGTTTCTGTTCTGAAGTGTTCTATTAGGATTGCAGATTTAATAGGTCACGACGCCGCCCTCTATATCTACAGCCGTTTGTATAGCTTTTTTCCTGCCTATATAACGAATCTGTGCTTCTATGATTGTAGACACTACTGACTGACCACCGATACGAGTATTCGCCAATACCAGCCTTCCATAATAGTTACGGCGGACCTCATGGCTGAGTGCTCAATTGTAGCGTCTGGTGCAGTGCAAAAGCGGCCAGATTACGACTCATATTGGATCACGGGCGTTGCCCACACGGCCTTGGGTCAGTTACGGATAATTTTAGTATTTTCGACCGAGTCTCAACGGTTATTCTCAATAAGAAACGATGTTTGGATTTCGAGGTACGGGGAACAGGGTTGTCAACTTGGGGCTCATAGCGAATATATTAAGATTTTTATGACAGAAGTTTATTATCCAGAACCTTTTGAGGTATTGTTGATTATTAAATACCAATATTTGCATATAAGTAAAAATCTTTAAATAATGACCATCAAGCTTCTTGCCTGATCGTCATTATTTAAAAAAAAATCAAGATCGCGTAATATTTTACTAGCCCCTATAAGCCGTTAGACATTGAAATGAAGATTCTGTGCCTTTGTATGCTATGATTCACACATGTATATAGCTCTCGTTTATATATATGTACCTTATATAGCGCTCGCTGAATTTCCTATACAAACTGTATGGTACACAGAATTCCCAACAGCTTACGGCCAGATTTTAACGTACTAAATTGCATGATTATTATAATTATTCCTTCGTTTATAGCTTTTTCTAAAGCCTTAAAACGTTACCTGTCCGGACAGCTTGTGAACGGTCGTCTGTGCCGTTGGTTATAAATACGAAATCGTTTCAATCGACCTAGGCACCTTAATTGCAATTATGCAACGGCTTAAGACTTAATGCCACAATGAACATGTCAACACGAATTAGATCTATACGGTAACAACAATTGTCCTCGACCAAATGTCTCCAAAATACAAAATCTACACGATTATAGTATCTGCTCTGATCTAGGAAATACAACAATTTCTCAATATCACCGATATTTTCAGTAGAATCGAGGTATTTCAATATGTTAATACATGAGCTCATAAGACCCAATAAAAACGTTCAAGGAGATCGAGTGTTTGATGTTTAGCGCAGCCGCTCCGGTCAACGCCTGACCGGTCTCCATTTTTACATTCTATAACAAGTATTGAAAATGTTATATTATTGCCCAGTAAAGCAGTTATAAGCCCAGTAAAATCTTATCGAGCACATGTTAGATATCATATTCGAAATCATTTTTATACGAAATAATTTTTTTAGAGTTGAACATTAGGAAAGTTATCATAAATACTAAAACGTAGCATAATAGTAGATGTCTCTTTTGCTAAGCGAAGGATTAAGACCAAATTGGAACCACTTTTTGCAATTTACGAGCGGAAACACAAGGAGGGGCAACGATAGATTTATATTAAAAAAAAAAAAACTAGCCGCATAGTTGAATTAGAGTTGGAAGTAGACACGTTAATAAAGGATTCAATTCAATAAATGACTGCTAGGGCACAGTTATAACCTTACAGTGACACGCCGGCCATGGATTGCCAAAAAATACTTTTATTTCATCAGACATTGTGATTAATTTACTACGTAACAACTAGGAGTAATCTTGACAATCAAAAAAGTGTAACAAGAACTTTACGCTACTAGAGGAGTGTATGTACACACTGGCACATAAGGTAAACACGTTCTATCTATATCAACTTGTCAACCGCGTCCGCTTTATTGATTTTTTTTCTGCTTTCCTTCACTTAGAAACTATCAGGGTTTATGGTTGCGCTTGTGGGAAGGTTGTCCTGACTACCTTTTTCTGAGTACAAAGGAAATTTACTGAAGTAGCTGTTAGCTGAAAACTTAAGTTTTGTCAAACGTAAGTACGCTTCGAGAACTTTTGCTCGAAACCGAGAACGTAAAGCAAGCCTGACAAAATTGGTTTGTTGAATTCTGGAAGGGTCCGCCATCCAAATAAACCATTTGAGAAATTGCCGAGACAAGGGACCCATCTATAGCGTTTCAATCACTGGTTGATATCATAACCGTCACCCACAACAAAAATCATGCCGGTGGCAATTGCCAGCCGACAGTCTAGATTTAATACCTCGGGGAATGTTGGTGACCCAAATATTTTTGAGTATTTCAATATTTCAAACCACAAAGCTGCTTTTGTATAACACTCTTCTTAGATCTTTAGTGCATCTAATGGTATTTCAAAACATAATATTCATAATATTTTGGAAGACGATTCAGACATTTGTTTGCAACTGTTCACAGAAATTCTAACAAACAAAGACATAGGGATATTATACGTGATAGAACTGCGTGGCCCGAAGAGGCCCATGTTAACCTTCCGGTTGAACAATGTATTGACCATTTTATAGAAAATTTCCATTTTATACTTCATAAACGGTTAAATGAATGCAAGCTTATTGTATGGGCGCCGTTGTTTTGCAACAGAAAGAACTAGGGCTCATGTTGTTTGGTACAACTTCACGAGATGCCCGTCCCATGAGAGTTCGAAAATAGTGTGAGGGTACTGTTAGTCAGCGACGAACGGACGTTAAAAGCCTAGGGTGCCGTTGCTGATTTCCAGGCGCCTGCTGCACGTTACCTCAGTCCGAAACTGGCATCGAACTTTCTTGTCCATTATACTTGATTAACTTGTTTGCTGGGCTCGACCCGCCGAATGCTACCAACTGTAAAACTGGGTCTGGATTACTGCGGCCTATTCAGTACCATAAAGTCCTCCATATACTGATCCAAACCCTGTTCACCTATGTACGTCGCTTACTGTCGTCAAACGTTGCTTCATTGCACGAAACAAAACATACCCAGAAGCTAGGCGACCTCACGTGTTTCTAATTTCGTCAGGCTAGCGTATTATTTCCACAGTATCATCTTATAAGGCGACGTCATATTTACCCAAGAACTAATAGTTGTTTTACCCATCTCTAAAAATTAAATATTACTAATTTGTCGCGATTGGATGTTCTGCTAAGCGAAATTAGGTACCGGGATGAAATTTCAGCAGGCTTCAATAGGCCTAATAAACGTAAAGTAGTTTGCCAAAGGCGTTGCGCTTAATCGGGTAACATTTCCAATTCCGTCGGAAAAATTGAAAAAGAAGTTGGACGCTTTCTCAAGGGATGCGTTTAGTGCTGTGGCTGCCCCCAGGGTCTTCAGGGTGCTCATATTAACCAAGCATCTTGGTTTAGTTGAGATAGGTCATAAAATAGGACAGTTGTCCAAAATGGTCTATTCTAATTCGAATCGGATTAGACGGAATCACTGTAACAACAATGGTTGGAAATGTCGTTTATTTTCTATCTAGTCTGACTGCTAAAGGGGGGCAAGAGCTCTTCACAGATTCGCGTGGTCGAACAGCTTGATAAAATGATTTAGCGACCAGTATATGAACGCTAGATTGGTCCAAAATTAATACAAGTACTTCCAGAAGTAATTTGTAACGATTAATACCTTATGCAAAGTCGAAACGTTAAGTTACATTTGTCAATAGTGGAGCCGTCTCTTGCTCGACCAATTGACCTGATAAATCCATTAGAAAGATTTGTATTATCAGCAGGCAATGCTCGTGGTTGTTAAAAGACTTGATTGATCTGAGTAAAAATGAATGGCCTCTATGTGTTCGAATATCAGAAGTATGTTTTTGATAAAAGTTTTTCGTTTAAACTAGGAGCTGCTCGATAGGTTGAGAGTTCAGTGGACTAAGAGTCCGAACTAGAGCCCAGAAGTGCTTCTCGATTGGTCTTACAATATTGCAGAGTTTTGTTATAGTACATTTTGAATAAGCTTCGATAACATTTCGGATCTTTCATACTTAAACATTGTCGAGCGCACACGTAACGGACGAAGTCGTTCGAGAAAATTGCGGCATAAATACCTGGAATGACTAATCCGTTTAACCCACAGATATATTTGGCTGCACGGAAGTTTCAATCTAGATCGGTCCTTGATTCGGTCCTAATAAACTGCAGACGTAAAAATCTTATCACATAACAACTTAATGGGTGATTCTCCATACAGCGTAAACATTAGCGGCCATTGGCTGTAATATTTCGAAAACAAATATCGCAAAGACCGCTTTCTGAAAATCTAAACATCTATACGAACCAGATACAGAAAATGGGTGAAGAAGGTGCTTCGCGCATATTTTGTGCTTGAACAATCAAACGTGCTCATAAAGTTAACTAGTTACGCACCGCTGAAGTGATTTTACATACATAAATTCTATTGTCTTTTACGATGCACCAGTTGGGCGCATCTATTGTCCAGATACCTGCACCTCCGTTTCACTCTTAATTACTATGACAGATTAGAGACGAAACACTTACGATTAAATTAAACTACGCCCGGACGAAACACTAACCTGGAACGGAATATTACAGTACAATAACTGACTCAATGAACAATATTATACGACCGGGCGGTAAGCAAACGCTGAATCATTGAGTCTTAGTAATCAGATAATCATTGTCAGCTGAGGGAATTGTCGTGGGGTTAGACTGCAGCTTCATATCGAGCATGTGTGCGTGCGTCTGTGCCTTCGAACGAAGCCTAGCGGCAGCGATGAGTGGTGAGCTCCGCCGGACGAGTGCCTGAACGGTCCTTTATAGCACTGGGCGTCGGCGGGCGACCTCTCGGAAGGTTAAGAGGATTCCACAGGCGTTGCAACAGCCATCTCGAATAAAAAGCTCCTCTGATACTCAGTGCCACACAAGTCCGAAGATTTTGTATATGTACCCAATAGGACGCCTACTTCACGTCAGGGGCACTTACACAACCTCTGTGTTGGGCGTGGAGCGAATAAATGGAAATTGGATCTTTTGTCTCCGCTGAAGATGTTACGTGAAAGGAGCAAACGTCAGGTATTTCGAATCGAAATGTGAATTTTAAGGACAGTTGTGAGGCAAAGTCACTAGATTCATAAGATTATGGTAGTTGAAGCGAAAGTTGACTCAGCAAGGCTTAGACCTTGCTGATCGACCTTGGCATCTTGCTGCCCCGGCAAAGCCCTTGTGCCCTGCGTGTGTTTGGCAACAGTGATACACATACCACAGTGTATCGAACCAAATATTTTATATTATGTGGTTACTAACATTTATATTGTTAGTGATACGCGGATATATTTTAGTAAACGACTTTGTTTCTTCCTAGAAAGGGCCCCTGTTGTCTATCGATCTTCTCACTTACAGGGCTAAAAACGATATAATAGCTACGCAGCAAACCGTAGACCTCTTTGTTTTAGAAGAGCACTTTACTAGATGAAATCATTCCATTGACCTTCGCTAAGATCATCTATTATACGACCAGCACCACCATTCGTTATTATTGTTTCATATCCTTTTTCTCTGTTCTATCGACGAAAACGACGATGACGGTTGAAGTACAGTAACGTGTAATCTGTGCGTTTCCATTATGCCCAAGCACAACCATTGGGTCATACTCAAGCAAGTTACCGGGGAAACTAGCGGCAAGCTTCGTCTTTTCAACCGTTAGTACACTTAACTATGTACGCGCATTAGAGTACGTTGAGGTAAGGTTTTTGCCACTGTAGTACAGCTGAATGCAGCAATGTCATTACAGCTGGCATACTCGTATATAATGAGGTCCCCAGGTCGAACATTTACAATAGTAGCGTCAAAAGGTGTACTCAATCAAAAAAAGGCAGTTCTAGGGTCGTTGGGTCGATATGCCACCTGTCGCAAATAAAACAAACACGCATGTTTATATACTTTCTGCTAATAGATATTATGTATGTAAATGTGTACATTTATCGAGTGAACTTGCTAGCAAAACGATACAAGTCGCCCACCGTCAAAACCCCGTCAACAACGCATTGTTTAACAAATATTGAGTTCGCCTGATATACTTGTCAGTCTAACGAGCATGATGATTTGTTATTACGATGCATTTTCGTACTTCAGTTAAACTTCCGGAGGAATAAAGCATGTTACAAAAAAATGTCCTGCACTTTTCCAGATTGAATTTTTTTTTTCGTATTTTTCACGCTATCCAGTATTAATATATATGGTACTGCAGCAATTATTACAAATAGTTACCGTCCTTTATACTTCCCGGCGCGTACAGGTTACGCGATAATGCTGACCGTACACGTCCGTCTTGGCATCCATTACATGCTACGATTCATCGCTCTATACCTTAGCGGAAGTGGTTTATCTAATCAACAAAAAACAATTCCCTGGTAAAAAGTGCTCCTTATCGTTAACGTACGATGAAATACTAAAATTTTTTAATGAAAATGTAGTAAATGTATCGATTTAGAAAGAAATTGCTTAGTTTATATTGTTGGATGCTATTTTACATGACAGTTCCACATGTAACGTTTGACTGATGTTACATAAAAACATTCGTCAACGTGGAGCCTGCGCCAACAATAAATTTACATTTTCATGTTTGTTTTGATCGATTTTTTAGGTAACTGCTATTCATTTATCAATGATGAATCGCGGCTGCTCGGTCAAAAAAAAACCCCGCCGACAAGTACTTAACTAGTACCTATAGTGCCAAAGTATATTATTAATTAACTAAAACAATCATTTTTTCGCTACACGGATTCTGTAGATCTGGTCGAGCTCTATTCAAATTCGTATAGCTATTAAATACTTCCTAAACATCTAGTTACGCTCAATTCAAATACTATGTTCTCTCCGTGAAGCTTACCTACTAATGCTAAAATCGTATAAGTCTTCGTTTGACTGGCTGAGCTGAGGCCTCTAATTCTATCGTCCTCATTACATTTCAGCCGAGTTCTGCGTAGAAAAGCTGTCCTAAGTTGATGGATAATCGCTATTGAGTTGATCGATATACCTATGTTGATTGTGCACTACCCTCTGTACCGAACTTATTTACGTATAACTATCGTTTACTGAATAATCGAAAAAAGCGGACTTTGTATCAAACCTCAGAACTCAATTTTTTTTTTTAAATTCAGCATTTGCAATGCTCATTCTACCACCCTGCTACTCATGACGAGGTCATTTATCCATAAGAAAAGTTCGATCAACAAAATTGATGTGTGCGACCCGGCGAAACCCAGTTAAGGACTAATAGCTTCATAGATTTAGAAAAACGAATAGCCCTCCATTCCTGTAAATCTTAATCTTCAAGGATAATAATAATAATATTCAAGGAGAATCCACCGTCCTATCCGTGCGTCTTTTTCTATGCCCACTTAAATTTCGACCTGACTGTCGTGTCAACTGTAAATATCCTGTAACAATTGCTTCGGCGTGCGGCATTGAAATCTATATTACCGCTGAATACGGTACATGCTCCAATAGGGACCCCTTCCTCGGCAGTCAATATTATTGATAGATATTGATATAGCCGATGCAATCCGCATCGGACGATATACGAAGCTGTTTAACTCACCGACCCCAAAAATGCCCTTTCTGGCGGAATACCTGGAATAGGCCAACCGATAACACAGCGTAACAACGAGCTTATTCCGAATGAACCTAGCCAACGTATCCAGAGGAATACGGCTAATAATTAAAAGAAATTAAAAAACGAAGCTTGTGGAAAAATCATTGATGATGATGATGATATGTATGTTGACTTTTTCCAGATCTTTTTGATTGATGTTCTTGCTATTGGCGTATGTTGTTAACCCAAAGGGCGTAGGGGGTGCCGCTGATCATTACCCGGCCTGTAATAAAGCAAGTCCCCACCCTATTTTGTCGGTATTTCCCAACGTTGTTGGTTGCTGTCGACTATCTGACTAATTATTGAAAGGTTAAAATTTTGACTAGCGTGCTTCGCGTGTTCTGGCAGCGTCTTGGTTGTGAAATTAGGAACAATGGCTGAGCCTTGTTTTAGAAAAGGCAATCTGCTGATAGCGCTCGTACTAGGGATTCGCGCACTACCTGTGACCGGACGATTTTTGGCTTGTGCCTCGGCTGATATCAGAAAGAGCTGCCTGCGTCGTTACCGAAAGATTTGAGCATCAATTTAGTGCTAAGTTATTAATGAGGGGCGATCTGGCGTCTAAAACCAACATGTTCACATCGTTTTGGTCTGTATGGTGCATTGGAGACTTTCCTCTGGCTGCCTGAGATGTCTGTAAAAAATGTTTCAAGCAAATTAAAATATGCATATGATGTATAAATGACGAAAGTAAGCAAAAATCACGCTTCCACTTCGTTTGGATACGTTTTGACGCGTCTCGCCGAACGCAGCATCGTATCGGTACGAAGCCAACCCTTTTTCCTTTTTTCCGTCTTTTCTGCTCGGCGCAATCCAGCTTGGTTGAATTTCTTCGATATTCCGACAGTTTATTTTGGTAACTGCCAATTTGCATTTCCTGGCTGCACTATGTGAGTAAGTTAGCGAATTAAACCCCGTTTACTCGAACTGAGAATTTGCGTTAGAGTTTGGCTTTCCGCGAGTCGGGATCTCGTTCACTTTCTCTCTGAAACGTTGGGCTTTTCGCCCAGCTAGAGCCCACTAATTTGGTATAGGCATATTCCTCTAGACTCCAAGCTTCTGGCCCGTTCTTCCATAGCGTCTTGGACGCGTTTCGTGGTTGGGTACAATTGACTGAAATGCATTAAAGCTTAACCTGTACCGATCGTTGTATCGATTATGGCGTAGTTGTTTACAAGGTCCACCTTCTTGGCTCTGTCAGCAGCGGCGAGCACGCACTATGGCAAAGAATGAGGAGCTAGCCAGTGTTCTTCCTACTCGTCATTTGTTATTATTGCTGTTTTTTCGACCCTTTGTTTTCCTTATCCAGACAGAAAAAAGTGTTGAGATTTTTGCGTAAGAACAATATCAAGATCGACTTATTTCGAGCTATTTTTCGTTTTTTGTTAAAACAAATTCAGCCTGGCTACATAAATAATCAAATGTGCAGTAGCAATAGTGAATGTACTTCCAGAAGTTCTATACTTGTCCCTTGTTATCCTCTTGATTTTTAATAACATTACCCGTTTTTATCAGTAGAATGAGCTAATGGGGCAGCGGGAAGGAAATGATGAAAACCTTCTAAAACTTGAAGAACAGGTTAACGTCAATTTTCTACCAATGAATATTTTTTAATCTACATTTATACTTCTTATATATATATATACACACACACCTATATACTTCGACGATGATCCACTTGTGATTACAGATTCACCCATCAGGGAGATATCATTTCCTAAGATCCATTAAAATGAGCACTTGCTTAGTTATGTTATGTTCACGTAAGCCGGTTCCATTTACGCTTTTCGTATGGTTTACAGGGCTGAACTTTTCCAAGTTGTAGCTATAATATGTAGCAACAAAATCCAGCTCATTTTAAAAATACTTCAAAAACGGCCATTAAATATTTGCTTTGCGTTTCTCCGCGTAAAGCCTCGGGTCTCATCTTTAAGTCAGTGGATGTTCTGCCGGTCCTCTACTGCATAGAATATCTTTTACTGTCATTACCTGGTGTCGTACAAATGTTTGTAATCTCTGTGTTTCTACGAGTTATACACACGGTGCAAGTTTTAACTTAACACACAATATCTATCATCGCTATTTAGTTATTGGAGATGTATCTATGAAATTTTCTTCCGAGGTAGAGCTAGGTTATACAATTTTCATTTTGAACATTTATGTCTGTGCTTTGAAAAGCGTGTTTAAGAACTGTAATCTTTATTTCTACGACAAATCATATTAGATTGTATAAATAATTGTTTATAACTGGAGTAATATAGTTGGATTTGTAATCGATGAAATATATATGAATTTTTTTTCAAAATTGAGCGAAGCAAACGAACGAAGGCAGTACTTACAGAGAGAACTGTATGTTCATGATTATCTATCATCGTTGTCTATTACATAAGAGTCATTTACGCAGCTTTATACATGACGCTAGTATCTGTATACGAATGATCATCTCTATAAAAAGAGAATTTTAACATAACAAAGAAGCATATAGTACCATAACTAATCTAGACCATGTAGGATACTATATTTGCGAGAACGTTGAATCGTTGATGAGGTTTATTCAGTAACACAGTTCGCGAAGACCCAAGTCTCTGCTGAGGGTCAGCTAAACAACATTCCGTTAATTTTCAGATGGGTCTCCATACGGTCGCAAAGCTGATCAAAGCTGAAGTTCAACAATTTCTCCCTTCCTCATACCTCATTCTGAAAAAGTCGGCTGTATTGAGCCTTAAGAAAGCTATGGACTGAACTTTTTGACCACGATGTGTGCTTGATAACTTATTGCTATAACATGGGAGTGGTAGCCAGCGAACATGCAATGATTACACTACAACTCTCTAATAGTCTTCACGGAATAGCGGAAATGTCAACAAACGATTCGAATCAAATGAAATGGTGATTATCTTTTTACGGGCTAAATAAAGGGGAATATAATAAGGTCAGGTATCCTTGATATCTCTTGAAGGCAAAAAAGGCTGCGATACTTACGCGGTCATATATTATTATTATTTATGCAATTACAGAAAACCTTAAGCGAAATTGCAGACACGAGACGACGGCTAAATTAAAGAAAAAAATAACTAGCTTAAAAACAGGAAAACGTAAATGAATCGCTAGCCGAAGTGGCAAATAAACAATGGCAATATTTATGTGTTCATGCGGAACATATACTTCGTAGGTAGATACTGCAACCGAGACTTCACTGCTTTTCAATGTAGTTTCATTTACGTACCTAATTAGGTATTTAGACAATTGCACAAAATCCTCGGCAGCATTTTTGGAGATTATGACAGACGCAGAGCTAACTTGGAAAGCTTTGTACTGGCCAAAAAATACAAAAACAATCGCTATAAATATTGATAGTAAAAACTTTTCCAAGGTTTCAAATGCGTTCTGTGAGACGGAGATCTAAGAAAAAAGCGAAAACTCGACATCAAAGGCACGTTAAGAACGGCAAACCTTGTCGACGGGAACTGGCGTCCGCTAAACTTAAATTTCATATCAAAGGAATCATGTAATGAACAAAACAATCTAACCTAACCTATTGTTATCCTAGGGAAGGCGAAACCGCAAAGGTCGACAACTTGATTTCATTAATATTTTTTGAGGCAGGATCCTCGTGAAAATAACCATTCACAGGGAACGTTAAATCTATGATACTGAAGATCATAAACCTTTGATGTACCCGAGGGAATCTAACCCAAATTGCATCACTTATCCATCTTTCAGATCTGCCTAGAAAGACAATCGGTCAACGTAAAAGCATCTATTTCGCGTTCGAGTAGACTGTTCTTCAGTAACAGTGAGATCGGGATGAGTCCAAACTAATTACATCAACACTGCCTCACGGTTTTTCTAAGTATCATACTATCACCTTTGATACATTATACATTCCGTACCGTCTATCGCCGATCTACCTTTTTATAGATGTCATAATTAGCTACAAAACTTTTAGGGTATATTATATAGAAAAATGGGATGCATGTGGGCTATCATTATTTTTTTGGAACTTAATTAAGGGCTACTAAAACATAGTCAATGTAAGGCTGAGCTGATTCGCGTACAATATACTTAAACACGAGACATATGGGTAACAGCTTAAAATAGTGCTATCTATAGCTTTTGTAACAAGGAAAAGAACAAGCCGTTTGAACCTCAAGCACTTAGGCCATTATATTGAGCAAAATAAATAAATAAGGGTTCTTTTTGCGAATGAATGACATTTATTCTCCCTTATATGTCCGTTTAAAATTGCAAGTGAGACGATATAATGTGTCCACGTTCAATTATTAATAATAGAATCTTTACGAGTTGTAGATTTTATAAGTTCAAGCGCTGACAATTAAATGTCACTACTTTTTTCATATCAGTTGGGTCCATAGTACCGACTTCCTGCTCCCCCTTAAACAGTTCCCATCCATAATACAATATATTCAAAATGTCCAGGCTAGAGTCAGTGTTTTCGCTAGTGGAGTACTAACGGAGTCGCTGAGAGCTTTTAGCTGTGCACTCCTCAAGCACGAAGTTCAAAAAAAAAAAAGAGAAAACATTACTAGATTATATAACTTTAGATTATCTATTTTATTAGATTATATATATAAAATTGTATAACAAGCAAGCTTACCTAAAGTTAGTCTTATTTCGCGGCCTGTTTATGCTGCATGTGTTAAACTTTACCGCACGTCGCCTTGAAATGAATAAAACTAGTTTTCGACACTGTTATGCCGTTTCTCAACTATGCGCTACCGAATAAATATCTGTTCTCTACGATTTTTGTGTACGGATGAGCGAAGCACGGACGCAAACGATACTGACACAACCTGAGCACGAGAAAAAAGGTTTATTACTTGGGCAACAGTTGTCTTCTCCACCGTCTCGAATCCGAAAAATAAGCGTTATCTGCGCTCCTTGCTCCTGCGGTACCTTGCTCGAAGACAGGACGGGATATACTCAACGAACGTGATAAGTGGTGAAACGTGGAATGCGGGAAGGTCGACCTTTAGAAATATGTTGTCTCTTGCTCTTGGAAGAAGTCTACAACAATAACAAATAACACTCACTGCTCATAACTCTATTGTTTGTTAAGGATGATCCTGGAAACATGTTCGTACCCGGACGGATTCATGCGCACGTGTACGAACGTGCACTTGGATTAAAATGTTCCTACCGATATTTGAATATCTGACGGCGTATTAATTACGAATCACAGTGAACTATATAAATACAAAATGAATCAGAACAAACAATTGCTAGACAGAGAAAAACTGTATTTATTAAGCTGCTATTAAGTGGTTGCTTTCGAACGTCTTCGAGCGCTTTTCAATGCCCGATTGATTAATTCGCAGTAAATAATAGGCTTTCTAAGGCCGGTTATAGCCAATCTACTCGTATATTCGGTTCCGTATTAGTCAACGATTCTGCCCAACTTTTTTTCTGTAATTGGATATATAATAATGCGCTGTTTAGGAACTATCGTTGCACTATTTATTAACATTTCCTATGATAGTACCAACGTTGAGTCGAGCGACCAGAACGTAGCCAGCTAATGATAATAGCAGCCTATCAGCCTGAAGCAGAGCCAGTTCTTAGTAAAATGATACTAATTACTCGGGTAAGACGAATACAATACGCGGTAAGGTAAATCTTAATTGCGCGGTCTTAAAAAATATACAAAAACTAAGCATTTACTTCTAGTGAAAAACTACGTACTCGACAAAAAAAAAAAAAGTCTTTTCTGTTTATATTTGAAAAATCGTATTTTTTCAGTGATCATTGATAAATTGTTGCCGATGCTGGAAAGAGTGCAGCCTATCATGTGTTCCATACTTGACGTATATGACTGACATAGGGCTTTCGTTTACCGCAATCTATTCATCGATCGGTGCATCACACATAAATAGATAGTTCCACGCTTGCGTTGTGATCCCGCTGCCGTTTTGTTGACTAGACGTTCATTCCAATAAATTTCAATACGAAACTACACCGAATTAGCGGTAGGTTTTTATGGCGACAAACTCAGAGAGATGCGTTCTCAAATCAATGACACAATTTAGAAGACATTATTCAGTGTAGCCTATCAAGGAAGGAAGGACGCTATAACGACATAAGCGTCTTTCTTCAATGCAGATATTTGCTTGACAACATTTGGTTACCTCGAACGAAAAATTTATATGTCGTCACCTGATGGCTCAACTTTTCGATTCTAGTATACAACAACTATCGCTGCATTTTCTAGTTCCGCAGACATAAAATATTCACCTAATGAACTATAATTAACGATTCGTAGTACGAGAACGCAAACTCTTATTACCGCTCAGTAATAGTTTACGTAAATGTTGCCAAAGCACTTGACAAAGCCTAATTGATATCGCAAATGTAAGTGTCACTTCATGACAACAGGAAACACTTACCTAAATTTGCTAGCGTAACAACTTTGTTTCATTTACCTCTCTCGCTGTTACAACTTCAACTTATAGTAGAATATTGAAAATATCAGCCCCTATTATGATACAGTTACTACCTACTTTTATGAACAAATATTGGCGGAGTTTTACAAACAACGAAATCTAAAGATATCAACGCTGAGCTAGTAAACTGGTTAAACATCACCGACCTCACGCTATATGTCAATTTTAGTCAAATTGAGCATTTCAAAATAGCTACAACTCAACCAGGCGCTGTATAAGAAGCACAGTTTGATAAAAGGCCCAATCGTGATATTTTCAGGTCACTTCAAACTTCTAAGCTGGATCGCAGAATATGGGCGACAGAGTCTTACGACTCTGCACCGTCCCCTACGGCAACGGTTTTCGGCACTGGTCACCTCCATAACGTCGATTTATTCAATCAGTTTTTGCCTGATACCAGTAAACATGTGTATGCAGTGACAACTGATAATATGTATCTAAAACACACACATTTCTTAACACGAGACCTGCACCAAAAACGTACTAAATTTTGGGTAATAGTGATGCACTAAGGTTCTAGAAGGGATCGTACTCGAAATTACTTAGTGTGCGATTCCAACCGGCTGACTTTTGAAATCAAAAGAACCATTTTTCCTCTGATATTGTATTCAAACGAATCCGTGATCTTTTGTCTGCTTGTCACGTTATCGGTGCCAAAGCCTAAATTAATTTGAAAAAAAATTAATGCTAGATAGCTGTAGTTATCAAATAAGTCTAAGTAGTGGTCTAATTAATTACAGATTGTGTCAATGCCTTAAGTAAGATGGGTCGCACCGTTTACGGGTCCGTAACAGCTGCTCACTATAAATCTATCAGGCGTAGGCACAACACTGATATTCTTGAATCTGTACGGATCCTTCTTTGCGTAAACACTGTTGAGTAAAACTACGAAGGATTAGTAACGTCAGCTAAGCACTGCCCATTCAATTGTACATTACCCGGAACTTGAATTTTCTGTAGACCAATAATATAAATGGAGAACGTTATTGAAGATCGCAGTACCGAGTGCAGTATGACGGATCAATCCGCAATGGGGGTGAAACTCTGGGTGTCTTCTTGATCAAGATACAATCGTCGTTTTACTAACATCAAAGGAATTAAATATTAATACTAGAAAATTTTAAATAAAAAAATAGAAAGTTATTTCCTCTTTTAGTAACAAGAATACCAAATGTCCTTCCTGCTTTATTTGTCTAATTAGAAGACCAGCTCACGTAAGAAGGGGATTGCGGCATGTCGCCATAGGCCGACTACCTTATCCCTATCCTTATATTACTTGCGGAAAATTATATATTTTCTGCGTGCGAAGAACTGCGTGTTGCAAAACATACCTAAGATACACTACACGCATAGGCACACGCCTATGAAACGGTGAAATACATTGCTTGGACAGATAGTTTTCATGTTTCGGGATGTAGGCTTGGCAACGACTCGTTCTTCTCGACAACAAAAGGTCAAAGCATCACTCATTGCACCTTTGACTCAATTTATGTCGACCTGACCTCTTTTATGAGCGAGTCCTGCAATATGATAGGTCAATGCGTTTTGTCGATCGCTATGCATAGCTTACGTTTTATAGGTTTGCCTCAGTCAGTCGTTCGGCTGCATCATTCCATATCAGATGTGGTACCGCCGCCAAAGTAATAGCACGTCCTGTAAAAGTTCACCTTTATTGTTTGTTTTACATTCTGTTTCAGCATGATATCTATGTATATGAATTTGTATGTACGTATATAGTTGCAGTTTATATAAAAAAACAAACCTCATAGATTTTTCTCAAGCCAGGAGATACTGTGGCCAACTGTTTGTCCGGAGCATGCTGTTCAGCTAAAGCCACGCTAACGGATTTTTCCGAAACTTGTCGTGGGTTGGCTGGCCATTCCACGGTGCTCGTGTGACGACACCTAATCTGGTTCGAATTGGAATAATCTCAAGGAGTTCCACTAAGGTACTCGGACAATAGTATCGTCTTTTGGGGTCAGAGAGGACTATTGCTCATCATATCTTAAGGCAGCATTGACGGATCGCAACGCCGCAAGGTTACATTACTCTAATATCCAGTAAGATTACGATTGTTTTGCACTTTTCAACGGCAAAATTAATACAGTGATAAGCACTAAATCTATATTTGCCGACCAAATGGTAAGCATTGAATGTACTATGATACGATTCAATCTATTTTGTTCATTCACATATGGTTTCAGGAACACACTGAAACACGTTATGGAATATTTGATGAAAGTCGTTCTGAATCCTGGTGTCCCCTCAGAATACCGTCTATGATCTGAAAACGATTCTATTAGAAGTCATAGAGAGCGCAATCTCGGGAACCAGTTTCCAGTAGAGTCCCTAGCGGCCGAAAACATAGTGAACTTTTACTGACAATCATAATACTCTGTAGTACTTAGCACACATTCAAATTAACTATTTTGCTTCAAGTTCTACCTAACTAACGTAATTTCTCCAAATAGTAGCTTCAGAAGCTAAAATCAGTGACTGTTTTCACTAACGAAGGGCGTGCACAATTTCACCCCTCTGATGGGGGGTTTGATTGATACTTGTGGAACATTACTGTTGAAAGTATGTCTTCACACTTCCTTGTGCTTTACTTTTTTACGTTCATTTTTGCAACTATTATAATCAATACATAGTGACAAGGAAAACTACAAAAACTGTTGTTTGCACTATAAAAATAAACATATTTATTCACTTTAGTTAAACCACAGTTGTAGGGGAACACACATAGCTCTATTTTGGCAATGCGAAAATCACTATAGGTCACTAAAATGATCATAATTTTGCATAATACAGGATCTAATAAAAAAAAAAAACATCGAAATACTTTCCAAGTTCACTCTATGATTCGTTTCACGCGGTCAGTTTTTCTCTAATCGCGTAATAATATAAACTGGCAAAAGTTCAATTATATTCCTAAGACATTCTCAAATTATAGCCGTTGATTTGATACATACATAGCTACAATAAAATTTGGATAGATCTGAATTTTTAGCTTGGCGAGGTCTTCATCAAAGGACATACCTAGCATCCTAGTTTGGGAGAAACTGAGAAATAGTCGGGTAGTCTGATGGAACTAACCCAAGTGGATGATTAACAAGCACGCCGTCACTTACAAGTCAGGATGAAAGCATAATTTTATAATAAGCAGCTGTCTACCTATGAAGAGTCCGACCACCTATGCATCATTTTATGTAGTAAAGCCCACACCAATTAGCTTGCCATGATACGGTAGATTAGGCATTTTTAATTCGGATTGTTAAAAATTTTAATCTGACGAGTTTTTTTTTAAAGGAACGTCTCATAACTTTACACGAGTCAAAACCACCCCGTTTTGAAGGTGATTTTATCGCCAGGCACAAAACAAAAAATCAGCTTTTTAATTGCGCAGGTTAGAAAAAAGACAGCTAAATTTTTATGTGAGTGGTGTTTAATGGAAGGGTCATTTTTATTAGCCAACTACTCCTGATAAAATAAACATTATTACAGTCGAATCCTATCTAATAATAAATACTTTAGATA
Organism: Varroa destructor; assembly: GCF_002443255.2. NCBI lineage: Eukaryota > Metazoa > Arthropoda > Arachnida > Mesostigmata > Varroidae > Varroa > Varroa destructor. Next base: position 68,482,941 of record NW_019211454.1, on the reverse strand, counting down.
GGGCTGCTTTTTGTGCTAAAGGCCTAAGTTGCTATTATGTCGATTTTACTCTCTTATCTTCCTCTGAATGATACAGCATTTGATTTGGAGTATTCGCGGTGAAATTAGGCTCCGAACATTGGCTAAACGTACAGCAAACGTGGTAAAATATAGGGTTTCCGTACACAGAGGCCCCTATATTTCGAGATTTTACGTCCAGTTTCGCCGTTTAGCGTTTGACCATGGCTTGCTTCCACTAGCAGGGCTCGAACCTACATCCAACGTGTCCCTAAAATTAGCACGCAATTACGTTACCCGCTAATCCATTACGCAGACGGTGACGCCACGGCCGAGTTAAATACATAAATCTACCCTTAAACTATAAATGAGAAATTTTCCAAGGTTTACTTAGAATCACTTTCTGAGGCTAACTGAAGTGAACTCAAAAAGTAACAGGAGGCTTTCCATGTACGTTTGGTGAAAATTTTTTCAACTATTTTCATGATTTTCGGATCTCGGCTTGGATTGCAATATGATAATTTGTGTTAAGAAGTGAAAAAAAAAAAAAAAACTTTCCGCTTGAACCAGGAGACAGGCACAACGGTTGAAAATTACTGAAGCATCAAAACGAAAAGGTTGCTTGTTAATTGGCACGCTACAAAAAAAGACAGAGAATTGGGCTTCCGAAACATTTAGGTTTTTTTTACATTTTTTCATCATGACGCTGAATGTCGCTTTTAGCAAAATAACTCAAAACTTCAAAAAGATATCAACGTTTTCATTTGTCGCTTACTTTTGACAAATAATAAGCTAAGCCAAAAACGGGTGACAAAATAACCCACGCCGAATATGGCCGTAATCCTTAAACGGGATCATGGGTTAATAAACGGACTAACTTGAACCACGCTGTGATATCACTGAAGCTAAGAAAGCATTGCTATGAGATAACATCTATAACTGTAACGCACCCCTGAAGGTATACAGAAATACAGGGCGCGAAAATAACTGTAGATTCAAAATTCGTTATCGGACCGCCTAAAAGCGAGTTCGTTTTCTATTGGATTCGAACAAGCGAGAGGGTTGTTGGATGAACTCTTCATACGGATAATGCGCGTCGACGGGACAACTGTACGAGTCTGTATTTTCGAAATTAAATATAGAACAATGGGGCGTATTATAATAATGTTTGGCAGTCCCATTATATCACTGCCCGTTTAAGTATGTCGGCGAAAGATACGCAATTCTAATTGTGAATAGTCTCATGTGCTCAGAATTGCGGATCTGTTCTTGTAGATATTATAGAAGAACAGCCGGCTTTGTAAACTACTACTTTTCTATGATGGTCTAGGCGATGTCGTTCACCGAGCATTCCTAGATATAACCAATAGATTATAACTAATCGACAATTAGTATAACTAACATATTCTACAAGTAACTTCGGATTATTTTTCTTTTTCGGTTTAAATATATAGATATCTTATATTTGAATTTCCAATTGATCCCTTGATGAACTGAAATATATTTCGGTTACTTAGTAAAAGAAGTGTGGGCGAGATATGCCTCTGTAATATCACACTTCAAAACCATCTTATTGCTTTGCGAATTAACTTCCTATCCCTTCTCTTGTATATTGTATGTAAAAAAAAAAGAACTCAACTTTGACTTCAATCATACCCAAGTTTACTTCCTAAAAAATCTTACAGTTACAATACAGCGTCGAAACAGTTGCCGCTCCCCTGGACAGTAAATCTATATTTACCCGGCAACTTGCGAATAGTACTCTTGAGTTTTCAAACGAAGACAGACTAAATCTGTAACTTCGTTTTCTGACCATTACAGTCGCTTGAGATTTCCTCGCGAACAGATGTATATAACCTAGATGAACAAGAATCAGCTGTGAAACATAAATCACTTCGAAGATCTATATAAGCTTTCCAATGTAATTTAAAGATGCTTTATTGTGGCTTAAGAATCGTGTCTCACACAAACAAACGATTTGCTTAAATGTCTCCAATAAGGTAAGCTTATATCGTAACCACAAGTGTCCTGACGTAATTTTGTTCATTATACAAGAGTATTTAGACACTAAACTTTAAGTCTAAACCATATCTTTATTTTAGTCCCTTTGAGAAGAAATTAGAAACATTCGCTTGTTGGGTGAATTGTTGAAAAAGAACTGAGCGTTTAAGTTGCATTCACGATGCCTTCTTAACCTGTATCAGCGTTTTAGGACAATTCATGAATTAACTACTCTGAGAAAAACGTATCATGGTTCATTCGCCATTAGTATACCATAATTTACAGGGCAGAATCAAGATATGCTTTTTGAATCTAATTAGTCCGTATTCAACTGCTTTAAAAATATAATTAAGTGTTTACGAAAAACGGTTTTTATCTCCGTGTTAGAGAATTCACCCTATCACGTTGTCCTTTCGCCTCGTGTTAAGCAGATTCGCCACTTTAAGTCTATGGAAATTACAAAACTAGAAAACATTCGTATCACAGGAGTCTCATTGTAAGCTAGTAATAGAATAGATTAAACGAGGCTAGATTTCATATTATGAGTACTTAAAAGAAGCATTGTTTACACAACTTTATTAAAAAGCACTATCAGTAAGTAATAATTAATATAGGATTTATATGTGCATAAATATTAAAAAAAAAAATTGTAAAGCAGTTACCAAAAGTGTAGCATTCTTTTATGTCATGTTTCCATGTTCTTGCAACAGACTCTAATTTCCATGTTAAAAGCTGAACGGAGAATGTTCGAAAAGCCCCCCGCTTTAAAAGAATCCTTTAAAATTCAATGTGAAAAATCACATCAGAACGTCTTTCTAACGTTTTAGTTTTTCTAAACTGATGCACAAAGGCAGTCAATGGAATATTGTGTCGATATTACGCTCCTACTACTATTATTACTTTCAAAAATATCGTTTGACATATATATATATATGATGACGTTCACAGTATCAGGAGCCTCTACCCTGTATTAGCTACCACTTCTAAAACGGTAGATGTTAGAGTTAGAGATCGATAGTTACTTAACATTTACGAATACAATGTGAGAATAGTCGGGTTTGTATACCGGGAGAATTTATCATTATTGCAACAGAGCATGTCCCTGGGCTAAAATAGGGAAGGAAAGAGAAAATTTTGAAAAATTGCAGCAATATTAAAAATATGATCATCATGAGAACAAAATTCGCGGAGAAATATCATATAGTAAGAAATTAAATATTGCTTATATCCAAACTAATGTCTTATGCAAGGCGCGCAACTTTTCCCCGTATTCTAGCTGCAGAAAAATGATCATTGTGAAAATACAACTGAAACAAGTAAGGTTTTTAACCAATTTCTCTATGCACAAATCCAAACATATACAAACCCTTTTTTTAATCAAAACAAGTTTCCAAATAACGCATTTGCACTAATGCAACTGCCAATAAACGAACACAAACTACCATATCACTTTTCCTACTATTCCCCTTTCCTAACCGTCAATTTACAACACTTTTCACTTACATTTTCCACTCTGGATAACGATAAGCCGATATACTGGACGACGATAAGCTGGATAACGATAGGATACCGACGAAGCATTTAGCCTGATATTTTCGAGTAACAGTAAATCGAGCTCACGTAAGGCTCTGGATCGACAACGTGACCAACAGCCTGCAAAAACACTGTCAAGAAATTAGGGAACTACACAAGCGAGAAGAAGGTTTCTAGCAATAGTAACCAAATCTACCGGGTTTTACAGAATTAAACAAGCCGAAACTTTTGCAGTAGGAATAGCGGGATGCGTAGATAAAATTTTGGGAACATACGTTGTAGTCACTCAGTTACGGCTAACATATACGTCAAGATTCATCGAGGAGAGAACCAAGCTCACCAACAATCCAGTACTAAAAAAGAGAGAAGCAAAACAGCAGATTATGAAAGAATGGCAGGAGGAGCAGAGCACTCCAACATAGCATGCACCAGAAAAGTGGACGAGTGGCCAGATCTTCGGTCTGACTAAGTGGTTCGGCCGGAATCCTGGTGCCATTACTGATTACTAATGGTAATGCAAGTTACCGGGAGGACTTGTATAAGATAAAAAAGGCTGAAAACGTCGCATATGCGACGTGTGACACATGGAGGCGCTGACAGCGACGTAATCCGCATCATTTTCCTACCTAGCTCTCGAGATCGATTGCAGAAGATTTGATCTTATCAATTTGATTATTGAGTACAGAAGTGTAGAGCAGAACTGAATCGTGAGGAAGGAAAAAATGAATAAAAAATTATATAAAAGAGAGAGAGGAAAAGGAAGATGGCACGCGAAATAGACAAAACAAGAGAGCAAACGCAACCTCTAAAAGCCGTTCTAATGATCGAATTTGAAAACAGACGATAAATAAAGGTAGTTTTGTCTATGACAAAACCGAAGTACTACGAGAGGGGTTCAGGTAGGGAGCGCGACAGGCACGTGACTAACATCCGATAGGGTCGAATTCCATACAACTACCTATGCGCAACACGTAAAGCCATAGACAGACTTCGCTTCGTGCTGGGAGCCAACCGTCTGATGGAATGCCTTACGGACGCAAAACTCGAAACAGAAACATAGAGAGGTGTTGTATTATTTCGCAGCTTGTTTTCTAGATTTTTTTTCTCACCTACCTTTCGGTGTTCTTTTGTCCGCAGTCGGTTCTATGACTCCATTACAATAACTATTTGCTAAATAATAGTAATAATAAACGTAACAAAAACACCTTATTCAGCGCTGATAACAACATACAAAGTTTAAACAGTAACTATGTCCTGATGGCAATGATTACTGATTGAAATCAAGATATACATACATCAAAGCTTTCGCAGTGGCCGTCCAAATGTCAATGTAAATACATTGCAATCATCGGATAAATTGAAGTACAATGAGCCATTATGATATGCATCTGGAGATCCGATATCTATGTATTGCTTAAGTTCTATCGACATCTCTGTTATAAACAATAGTAGCTTCTGGCGAAACTAGGGGTTATCAGATGGATATCGGGCAGTTATTATATAGGAATTGGTGGTGTTGGATTGAGACCTAGATTTAGATAAGATTTGACACTATTGATCGGAATGGCAGTTATGTTCAGCGGCATCTTAGGACAGCCCTTTTATGCCGAGGCCTGACCCGAAGACGGCATCCACATTCCTCACATTCCTCTCCTTAGTAAGAGTGCTGGACCGTGAAAGCACTATGCACGCAATGCTGGCCAAATTCCGTTCAGAACTTATATACGCATACATATACATAGATGTGGTTGTGGAAAAGCATAAGTTAGCTCGAAAAGAGCCTAGGAGCTCACTGTTGCATTGTAGGTCTGCACTGCGAATCATTGCGAGGTGTCGAAAGAACTTAATTGTGGAATTACCGGTAGGATTTATTGCAGCGCTTCCTTGTATGACAGTCGAATCGAATTTTAACTGAGAAGCTTACCAGTTTCACAGCAGCTCGTGTTCTCATCAGCGGGTAACCAATAATATTCAAGAATATTGTTCATAGTCCAAATAGTTGACCGAATCTAAACAGTACATCAATATCGGATCTGCAGATACTTATCATGATAGCAGATTTTACTTCTACTCGACTTTTGAAGACTGCAGCGTATTTAAGTTTACATTTGGAGAACCACCCCAGAAGCCTTAGTGTATGGTTGTTCCTGCTTTTAATCAAGAATTATTGTCATCAAAACATCCTTTAGACATAGTTGTTGTTTAAAATTTCTGTGTTACATTTAATTCTAAAAAATGTGTTTTCATTACGATAAAATATATCGAGAAGCACAAATGAGGTACTTTAACCCCGTTAGGGTCGTGGCACAGTAAGCGTTAACCTAGCTAGACTTAGAAGTGGTAAATCTAGGGTCAACTACAGGTATTTCTAAGACAGGGGTCATGTGATTCAAAACGGAAAATAGGATCACGGACTTTTTGCCTAGCCAGCACGCTTTTGCAGTTGCGTGATAAGCCGTCCTTGCCCGATAATTGATCCGATTATTGAGATCCGAATCCGATAATTGAGATTGTTCTTTTCATTAAAAGTTGATACAAAAAGTTCTGGAGGTACGAGAGAAAAATAAAACCGCAAACTGAGGCGATGCCTAACGTATATAATCGAAATAAGGCACTGATGATAGAATGTGGAGTAAACTTGCATGGCAAGATTTAATTTTATCTACAGGAACCCAAACAATGCCTCATGCTTGAAACGTACTCAGGACTTGCACGTGATCGCCATGTGAGAAACGGTTTTGCTGAAGAAACTCAAAACATCAGAAGCCGCTTCAGACTACCAACGATTGCCGCCATCGTCTAAAGCGTCAATATTAAAAGAACATTAGCATCAAAATTAAAATCAGAAATTCGTTGAAATATATGGGAATTTTCATTCAGTATCAATGGAGCCTCCACATAGCAATTCCTTTTGCAACATATAGCCTAGGGCGCAAGCTACATGCAAAGGCTGATTTTTACGAGCCAAATTAACAGCGCTCTTACGCTAGATACGCAAAAGGTTGGGACTACACATCCTATTTTAATACCTTTATTAAGCAATCTAAGACACGAACATTAACTATGAGATATGAATTTATTTTTTGGGTGACGTCGATCGCCTTGGCCTCGAGCGTTGTAAATGTTTTTAACCGTGTATATGTGACATAAATCAAGAAGCTCGGTAACGAGACAGTAAAATTACAAGTGAAGGTGCAATAATTGAGTAATTATTGCCAACTTGTGGGCATTGGTGCATGGGAAAATAATCATTAGCGGAGAATATCTTCATTGTCTCGATTTCTTGGCTGACTGCAATAATTTTTCTATTGTATAGGTGAAATGCAAACAGCCAGACCCTCAATTACTCATCAGAAATGTTAGCAAATAAATGTATGCAACAGCAACCCCCATTTTTCCTCCTTGCATAATTCAAACTCGTGCGTCGTATCTCTCGAACGTAAAGCAGGAATTAGAAAGTAGCAAAATAGCAATTTCGGAAGTGCCAATTTGTGAACATTCTCGCTTACTCACAAAAAAATATAGCCCGCAGTAAAATTACCATTGCTCTATTTCTTACAAGTCTAAATTTTTATTAAAGTTTTTCAAAATTTTTCGAAGATGTTCGCCAATACTATGTTCGAAAATAATGTTGCAGCTGTGGATATAACAGAAGTCTATTGCTATAGCAATATGTAAGGGTAAGACACACAGAATAATGCTGACTAAATAGATAAGTAGTTTGGTAAAATGTAAATAATTGAATGGAACTCGTTTTGAATCACAACGACAATTTTGTTTTGAAAAACGTTCTTGTTTAAATACAACAGGAGTCGATTGAGATTATTATGGTCAGTGCCAGAATGTTTTTATGGAAACTCTCGATGCGGCTCTCCTAAATGCGACCCTTCCGGGCCACAGCTGAGGTCTCTCGCAACACTGAAAATAAAGCAGAAATATCCTCGATAAGTAATCTTCGCAATATATAAGGTAATTACAAAGTGCTTCGTTTCGATGTATTGAGAATTTAGAGACCTCAATATCTACACTTTATGGTGTAACCCGCAGTAACTTGCAAGATCAAAAAAAGGTTTTGCAATGCATTCATCTCTCTTCCATTCAGTTCGCATGCTTTCTTGTATCGTTGAATAAAGACCCACCAGCTGACTACACCTTAAAAATATTTGACAGAGAATTTATGATAAGCAATTATGTTTCTTCTCTTGGTTGAGTTTACGCAATCATACACCCCTTGTAGTAGTTTTAAACACGACGCTTAAGCAATATACATGTATGCGTTTGTTTATATATATATATATATATATATATATAGTTGTCGTTGCACTAATTTGCGGCCGTCTTTTGAAAACCATCCCATCAGATTGAAGCCTAATCGATATGTTTCGACCTCTAAGTCCGGTACGGCCGTTGGGCACTCCACCAAACGGCTGACCTCCGGTCTGATACGAAGTGTACCCATGCTCCAATTTGAACCCAAAACACAATGTGCCTTTCAAGTTTTGCCGGTAAACACATTACCCACTGCACCATTTCCAGGAAAACAGATTGAGACCTATGGCAAGTTGGTGTTACCTTTCGAGGACCGTTATTTTAAGTTCTTCCACTATTTTCCTTATTCTACTATTTCCATTATTTTCCTTATTTCACTGTTTCCACTACGTTCATGTGTTCCGTATTTTACAAGAAAAACATGAATTTATTGACGGAATATACTGAGCGAAAACTAGGATGAATCGCATTATTGTTAGTACTGCAGAAGAAGTAAATATTTACAACAAACAGTATCCTGTGGCACATAGTGTACTATTATAAATATATTGGTTGAGACTCTGCCTGGCGCTGAGACGGCGGTAGGTGGCTGCACACTTCAAGGGTTTCAAAGAGCCTAAGAGTAACATTAATAGCTTCCATGTGCGCTTGCTCGTTCCATTTTTAACTCTCACAGAGCATTTGTATTGAATAAGAGCTTCTGAATTACTATGTTAGAAAAGAATAACATATCGATATGTTGGAATGTTTAGCTTTATTGAATACTTGGATTACCGTCAGTTGCGTCAGAAGAATGCTTAATGTGAAAAATGTTTGTAATTGTCAGGCAATTGCATATATATATATATATATATATATATATATCTATGTATATGTGCAATTGCCCGTGCAAAAATAAATATTTTTAGATATATATAAGCCTTAAAAAACGAAACATGTTGAAACAAAAAATCCTTTATCAGCACGACGAAGTGTTCGAACAACATGGAATAGATTTCAGCTAAATATCGACACATATATGCTGCACAAGTATATAGAAAACTACGTTAAATCTTGAAATTGATAATGGTAACTTGATACTCATTTTTATCAATTTCCATTCAAAAATACGTATGCGAAGAATATAATGAAACTAACGTCCATTCTAACAAAAGACTACTGCTAGTAATAAGCAGCTCAAAGGCAACAAACTGCCAAAGAGGTAATGTAACACTGCTTAACTCTAATACTTAATTAATGGCCAAAAAAATAAGGGCACTTAGAGGAAACGTTAGAAGAAAATAAAACAGAAATAAAAAAAAAAAGGTTCATGCAGTGCCATTAGTCCTGCGAGTTAATTGCGTAATTTCAATGAGTTCGGGATTACGCAATTAAATCGCAATACTGGTTTCTGTGGTCGGTCAAAGCACTATGTAAACTGCTGTAAAAAAAAATTTTCGGCTGCGTGTTCTGTTTACTCAGTGTCCCGAATAAACATGCATAGGCAAGGGAAAAGCGCTAACGCTTATTCAGACTGCAAAGTGAATCATGAGAGACTAAATACTGCAGACAGAAAACACATTGTAATTTTTTAAAGAATTCCTTTCAAATAGACGAAATTGTCTGTTAGCAAAAGTGCAAGTTTGCAAAATTACAATGACATTAATTCTCTGTATGTATGTTACGTGTTTGAAAAGTCCTCGTTGTTTCAACTTCAGTATCTTTCAGGTACATCTTTTCGGACTAAATGTTACAAACTCTTAATTCACCTTCCTCCACGTATTTTTAAACTACGAATATTACCACACGGGCTTCTACGCGAGCTAATTTCTTCTTAATATATTTTATGGTGGCTCATTGGTTGATGATAACTAATACCTTTTCCAATTGTTTTTTTGTATCATATAATGGATTGTAGAAGGACTGTATTCAACTAGAAAAAGCATTTTCAGTGTAGGATTGCTTCTAAATGCTATGTAAATCGAACTAAACTTCCTGCTCCTCATTTTCTGTGCGATTTTTGATCAGAAATTTTTACGAACTATAGCTTTAAATCAATATGTTTACAAGAGAAGACATTTGCAAAATCATTTCCCCAAGTAAGAGTCTCAGGGACTGCCTTTTGCGGTTTCTTAAGGCACCACCTCTACGTCTATCAACATTCAATGTGATGTGGTCTTATTTGGCACAAGTAGAGCATTTTATCTATCTATGAACATATTACTTTGCCAGTTCATAAGTTAAAAACGTTATATTGGTTTTAATTGTTTAACAAATTTTATTAAAGAAACCATCGCGTGGTGTTCATTCAGAGTCTACGCCACGTATAGTTCATCATTTGTCACACTTTTCCATTTCCATCAATTTTAAATTGCTTAAATACGTTAACTTTCATAGCTAAAAATGTAACCAAAGGCGTATATCTTTTGTGCATTTTTCATCTGCCCATATTTAATTGTCCCCAACACCTTCAACTCTGTTTCCATTATTGCTATAATATAAAAGGTTGTCTATTGATGAAACTCCGCTCTTGTAAACCTAGTCGTGATTGTTCGTTCTTTGTGATCGCGTGTATGTAATACATATGATGTACATATGTGATAGCGGATACTATAATCTTGAGTGAATTAATATAATAGACAATCATGTTGAAAATGATTGGATAATTTATCACACTATGGAACCGCTGACCAGTACACTCGATAACCGATGGGTAAATAATAACAAATGAACTATTTTCGTTCCATCCATATCGTGCTTGATCGTATTGTAATAATAGTCGAAACGGTTTTTAGTAAACTATTATATCCGTAAACACGACAAAAACCACTTCGCTATCCGCATACAAATGGGATTCGACTTGGATAAAAATGGCTTTGCTTTTTCTTGTATCTTGTGAAGGCATTGTGGTTCTTCTCTTACGGCTTCGGTTTTTCCTATATTAGCTTCCTGTCCTAATCATGTAATCGATATCAACTGCATTATTAACCACTACTCGAGCCCTTCATTGCGCACCATTTTAGTGTATAGAATTAGCAATAATATTCACACCTTTATCGCGCAGTTGCGTTCCGTTAATTGGTATGCACCATATATAGCTCGCCTAAGTGCCATGTTCCTTTTTGAACTCTCTCGCCGATTTATAATTCACTGCGTTCATATTTTCAATTACAAAAAATGATATATGTGTATAAAGTAGGTTTGCATCTGGTCGCTTGCAGTATCCTACGTCATTTCTCTCACTTCGACCCGATTCATACCTTACCCTATTCGCGCAAAGCTAAAGACGTTCCTTTGTCTTTTACCTAAGCATTCATAATAAAATAAATTGAAAGCGTTTCGCACCTCTCATGTCTGTATCTTTTATACGCTTTCGAACGCCTTGTAAACCCTCTTACTTATCGCACTAGCGAAACCTGATAGAAAGGTATCGTCGACAACAATAGCCCTCTTCTCTGTTAAGGTAGAAAGTCATCACTTTTGCCTTCCACCAAAAGACTCACTTTTCTGTCCTTATTATTCCTGATGGTAGATTTGGTACTTAAATATATGATGATACAAGTAAATATTTGCTTCGTCTTTCTCGCTTTATTCCTATATCAGCTAATCAACTCTGATTCGTTCCATTCTGCGGCTTATTTTGCTTTGCCTGGCAAATAATGATTCACCCACATTTAATCATATTTTGTTGATGTTTATTTATTTTGTGTTTTTTCGAGTTTTTTTTTAGACAAACACGCTTTGCTGTTGTTATTATTACTGCAATCTTTTCCTTCTGTTCAATATGTAAGCAATGTAAAAATCGTTACGTTGCCAGGCTGTCACACTCAATTTGGATAGTCAAAATAGTGTTATGTCTATGAATGAAAATATTTACTATGTAGGTTCTATTGTGCTATTATGTCGTTCATGGGGTCGTCATTACATACTGCCTTTTGATATCTGCCTTTATTTCTACTTCGTTTGTTCGGTCAACTCAAGCAACGCTGCTCGTACCAGCTTTTTGTCGTGGCATCATGTCTTCGTACCGACTTCATGTTCCCTCATCGAACAATGCATTACATAACTAAATTAATAAAAACCGCAACTTCTTTCATATTGTCACTCACTTCCAAATTACTCTTACTGTACCACTCTTCCGCGCTTCTCGTTTACTCTTCACCTATCAATAAAAATCCCCTTATTTTTAGATATAGTGATGGCAGACGAGTTCGGCATGGCTTTCATACATGAGGGTCAGAAACAAATGCCGGAAACCGAGAAGTGATTGAGAACTTACAAACTATAGCTTAAAATTCTAAGTGAGCGATATATATATCAAGAAAAGCTGCGCTCTTCATTAACTTCTGTATTGTAGAACACGAGCCACCTAATGTCACAACAGTACGCTAGCAACACCGATGCTGAGAACAACTACGCACAGACAACAGAGGCAGAAGAAAAAGAAACAGCATATAATAATGATAACGACGATGAATTAAGATGATGCCATGTAGGGCACAGCATATAATGCACAGAATACATGCAGTAAAGATTCCTTCACAGACAGAACGTTACACGAACTATCGACAGACTCTCAGACTAAGAACAACGGATAATTTCATCGCAACTAAATCTAATTATTACTAGTGGTCCCCTCGCTGACTGCCACCCATCACTTCCGTCTGATTAGAACTTTTTCGCCTGCCTAGGTTTTGACCTGCGTAGGTTTCTATTTTTTGCTGCTTGCGATCACAAGATCCACTGCTCGGTCTCAGGCAACCTACATACTACGAGGTTCATTGTCTCAAAGCTTTAAGGTTTGCAATGGTTAACGACGACGGTGCGACTGAGCGCACGAACTTTTGTCAGTAGACATCGCCCACTCCTATAAACGCCCAGTAATTCCTTCCCTTCCTTGTATAGCCTTAACTTAGCTCTTCACAAAGATGACAAAAAACAACAACTCTGTCAACCTCGTTTATGTTTTGCTTACTGTTATGTTCTTTTGCGTATGTTCGTCTGTTAATCCTCTTCTTACACCATTTCTGCGTGCAATCACGAATAATTGATAAGGGCACCGCAGGTGTTCACAGAGCTCCTCGTCGCCCCCTTCCCCCCGGTCAAAATAGCTTTTTTTCAGAATCGAAACTGTGGTACCAGAAATTAGAGAGCGTGGGAAGAAGACGCCTTATGCTCTAGTAAACAGACCATCCAGCAAAATGACAGACCCTCCACCAGCTTTCAAGCCTTTTAATAGCTTTCTCTAGTTCAAACTAAAGACAACCCTCTCCCACGCTCTCGGACCGCAGATTAAACATAGATTCTGAGAAAAAATGGTTTACACTCATATCATCTGGCATCTGCGATTGCTTTATAGGATTAGCTAGCGTTCCTATTAAAGTAGTAGTGTTATTAGCTGTTACGATTGTTGCCATTTCTGTAGGGGGCGACGACGACACTGGAGCAGCTGCGGCACTTAAGCGGCTAGCGAGGGGAAGTCGTTGAGATCTTCTACACGAGGCGTGTGTTGAGGACGATTCGATCGGGCATTTGATCCTGTTCTGGCGTTGGGGTTGGGACCAGCAACGCCAGGTGTGGGGCCATGCCCGCCTTGTGAAGGCTGCCCAAAGCGTGGGCCACCAGGGCCTGTGCGACCAGGTCCTCGTCCGCCACGGGGAGGGCCACTGCGCTGATCGGCGAAATGAAATTGCGAGGCCAGCGTCTGTTCGAGTTGTTTTTTCATCTTCTCGCACTCGTCTTCCGATTCTTCAGCGTCTTCTTCACTATCATAGGTTTCCTCTTCTTTCTTTTTGCGGATGACGGTCGCCTTCTTCAGTTTAGGGTCGTCCTTCTCACCCTCGTTAGGCTTGCGGATATTTGCGGAGTACTCGGCCTTCGATTGCTTGGCTGCCTGTTCTTTTTTCCATTGTTCGAGCGTCATCTCGACAACCTCGGATCCGGCGGGCGCGCTCGCTTCTTCACCGCCTGTCACAATTACAAGGATACAAAGCAATCAACGTAATTAGATTGAAGAAATATGTTATTACGTTCATGTAATCAAAATTCAAAAATGTTAGCTTGTGCGATATATCAGCGTCGTAATAGTTCAGGTCGATCATACTGTTAAAACAAGATTCATTACGCGTTGTATTTGAAGTACTTTTGATCTACAAGCAAAGAGCAACAATGAAGTCACCGACCTCGATAAACCACATATCCTCAACTGAATGGCTTACTAGATGCGCCATTCCTTTGGTCACTTTGTTATACTGGTTCTTTATAGCGAATCCGAAACGGTAATTAGAACAAAGAGCAATCCGACTGGACTAGTAATAAAAAAAACTTAATTGAAGTCCGCGGTAGAAAACGAGTAGCAAATGTCATAAGACCGACTGCATCAAAATAATTAACTCAGAACGCGGCAGAACAAACCAAAATCTCATACACTTTTCACGAAGTCGAACTATGGAATCACATTTGACTTGAAGACTGATTACTTGTAATTACCATGAAAATGACGAATCAATGGCTTCAGTAATTTAAGTAATTCAATAAGTGTGGAATTGTGTTGGTGTGTGAAATTGTTGCTAAATAAACTAACCTTCCGCAATCTCTTCGCGGCTGCTGTCCTGGTTAACGTTACTGGCATTAGCGTTCGATCCCTGTTGCTGTTCAAGATCGCCCTGGTCGTTCGCTGACGTATCCGTTGCACTGCCCCAGTTGTATGCACCTTGGCCTCCGCGTTTCTCGACCGATTTCACTCCGGACCGTACATCACCTGAGCGACGATCAAACTCCCTTTGACCACCCCTTTGAGATCGGGGAGCTCCGTCGCGGCCTCCTTCCCCACGTGGGAACCGCGGTCCACGGGGACCGTCCCCTCTCGCCCCACCACCGCGATTATCCCTTGGAGGGCGCTCGCCGCCCTCTGGACGAGGTTCAAAGTTCCGCTCGTTGTTTCGTCGTTCAATGTTGGGATTGTCGTTGCGGCGAGGCGCACGCGGACCGCCCTCAGAGCGCGACTGTCCACCAGCGGCAGCAGAGGGTGCTCCGTCGTTGCGACGCGCTAGAGGCCTCGCCGGAGGATTATTGGAATCTACAGCAGCAGCAATCGTTTTTACAGACTCAACAAGAGTCTTGCTAAGACCCTTCTTCTTGCCGGCGTCCTTCTTACCTCCTTCCTTCTTATCCTACACACATGAAGGGTATCCGCAACAGCAAAACGAAACCCCCAAAAGCGTTATTTTTTTCTAACGCGAAACAATATGATAGTCACAATGGATGAAAACCAAGTTGATAATTAAAAAAAAAACGTAGTTCGTAGCTTATTTTACATGCATTGGGGAAAATAATGGCTATGTTTTACGGCAATTCTATGTAACACATCGAATTTTCTACCTAGATTACCTATAATTCAATAATAATCTAGACTGACAATAGACTTTCACTAGTGTCATAAAGGATACTGTTATCCATACAAAATGCGACGCTCTTCGCTACCAGGTGTATTCAATTTTACTCGAAAGGAAAAGAAATAACCGGCAATACCGTATACCGAATCGCCTTTACATATCTGTAGTCGCAAATGTTACACATTCTAGTTGAGGTACAAGCATAAAATGGCGTTACTGTGACTCTGTCATATAACTAATGCAAATCTTTATTCCAAATGGGCAGATTTGTCGAATCAACGGCACACAAAACACAGTTTTAAAAATCGATATTTGTGTGAGCCAGATATAACGTGTCAGAGGCAAAAGTAAACAATCCCTAGACATAGCTCGGAGCAGTAGGACGAAAGATAAAAACTTAACACAGCAGTGCCGGATCTGAGCAGCTGTTGCACGAAAGTCATGCCATCTCGATATAGCCAATACCGAGACTGGCGTATACACATACGCACAACAGCAAGATGAAAAACAAGCCTTTAGACTATTAACATTTGTTGTCCCATAAATGTTTGCCATATCTTATATTGTTTACACTGTTAAATCGAATGTATTGTCATTGTGTCACCAAAGCATTTCTAGTCAGAGCTATATGTGAGAAGATGATATCAACCGGCAAATGATCGTTTTTAAATGCTACCAAGTTTTTCCTACTAATATTTAAGTAGTACCTAAGAACCAATCCAACGAATAAAATACGTCATTGTCGTAGCTACCCCTATTTTACACACCATTACTAAACTGTAAAAATATCGAATTACTATTTCGAAGCTGTTTATTGAGATTTAGATTTGTTGAGAGCATTAAATATTTCACATAATTTTTATTTCTTGCATGTAACTGATACTTGTGTATCCTACTGGTTACGAATCAATATTAATATTTCGGATTCACGGCAACATCAAACAAGAGAAACGTTAACTCGGACTTATTCTATACTTTCTCTCACCTGGAATGTTTCAAAGCTAAACGCGCTATCTTACCTAATATCTTTCAAGAAGCATGGACCCAACACAATGGCAGTTCGTGTCTTTAAATAGGGCAATCATTTCTAGAATTAGAGGCCTGACTGCTCCTACTCCCCTATGCACTACTACGATACTTTCAGCTACTTAAGCAGTCGCAGCAACAGTAGTGGTTTTGCTATTACAGGTACAAAGTTACAGTAATCGAGCCAGACTTCCGGAGGAGACAAAAGGAAGTCCAGTCGCCGTTATCCAGCGCCAGCCATCCATTTAGTCAGCCGGTTAGGCAACAGTCGGTCGCAGCTAGTAATCTCTTTGTTGTTGTTGTTATGCTGTGTGTTTCTGAGAAGAATTGCTGAATTGCTTTCTTTTGCCCTTGGGACGATTGCAGAATTTACCAGTAACGCTGACTCCAGAAACGTGCCACAAAATGGCTACAAACGTATCAACAGCAGCCATAGCGATTGTAGAAACCTAGCCACACGCATACGGCCATATGGCTGAACACACAGACGGCGCCAGCGGTAACTTAATGCAGCCAAACTATGCTACATTATGAGCGCTAGAGCTAGTGGCGCCATCTCGTGGATACCCCGCTAACCACCACGTGTGTGAAAGCTCTGCTTTACTTTAATGAGCAACAACTGACGATTGATAAATGCATATTCAACCACCGGTCCAAATATTACAAGAATTTTGCCGTTAAGAGCAAGTTTGTTTACCTTCAAACCAAATGAGGCAACACAACAGCAGCATTATAAATACATTTAACTGCTACTACCGCTGCACATCAAAACACGCTACGATTATTTTAATTTACAACTTCCTTGTCAATTGTTTGCCATGACGTCGGTAGGAAATAGCTACGAATACGTAGGCACTCATAAAAGGGCGCAGTTACAGTTATATATATATACATACATATAAGTAATATATATATATAGACGGAAAACAAGATTAGACTTTTTGCCAGCCCATACACATCTTTCTACCATTAGGCAGTGGAACAATCCTAAAAAGAAATATTTAGACCAACATCACCAGTCTGGTGCTCATAGTTGACTGAATTGTCCGATGAATTCAATAGTACTTGCTATCCTAGTAGACTATCGCCGTAATGTGGTTGACAAATTAAGAAGGTTGTAAGCTGATAACGATCAAGAAATTCAACTGCCTGCTGCTCTGTCTGTATAGAATGGAACATCCTAGAAACGGTTGCCATTAGTGGAGAGAACAAAACAATAACTGTTCATTCATATTGCGAAACCAATGAATCGAGGACCCCGTAAATGTAGGTTTTGCGAATGCTACTCCTCCGACAAAACCTAACTCTCATACCTATTACAATGCTGTTTGTTTCTACGTAACATAAAAGAACAGCAGAATAAGGAATAGGATTCCAGTGTTTCACACTCGTTTGACCCCACCCTCGAATTTTGAACGCCATCGTATACTGCAGTGGTAACTGGCACTGCTCATATGAGATCTAGTGGTGCTAGTGGTATTGCACGTGTGAACAGAGTCTGCTGCATTGTTCGATATTCACCGTTGAGTAAACATTACTAAACCTTATTAGTCAAAAAGAAACAATAGCGCATACAACTATCAGCTGCCATTTTATAAAGCAGCATAATCATTATCATCATCACACATCAAGCTTCAGACGAGAATAGCAATGTGCGCTGTTGCTATAATATGGTATAGCTGAGGTCGGAATCAGTACTGTAGCAGCTTTATGTATTAACGAGGACGAACAAAACTGTTTAGGCTACAGTATGTTTTTAAGGTGATCAAATTTGGTTGGATGTTCAAGTCACGTAGGCTAATGCATGTTATTCTCATCATTACTTATCTACCATCACAATTGTGACAGAAAGGTAATTCCAGCAAAAAATGATTGGTAACCTAGCCTAGCTATTAGTCTGCCATTGTCCAAAAATGGCGAAACGGAGTCGTTAAACCGCGCGCTTAGTGAGTTTTGTAGGAACAGCAAAGCCAGCACCTAGTTGACATGCGACAACAACATTTCGTTGAAACTAGTCGCACATTACAAGATATTCACTGTACATGCTTCGCAACGCTAATGCTATCCGCCGGTCCGCTTCGTTCGTAGCGCAGCCTTTCTTTCCAGCAATCCGATAATGAAGTATAATAAGAATACAGAGCAACACGGAACCGAGCCCCGTCTCTCATTGAGGGCTGGCTATAGATCACTGCGCCAAGAAAGTGGTTTTACGTACTGTTCAGCGTAAATTATGGTTGACAGCTTTTCACTATTGTTCACTAAAACGCTATTGAAATAGTTGATGCATTGCAAATAAGTTTCGATAACATTTGAGATTGGCCTTCAAACGCAAAAACCCATCACACAAAGTTACTTACCCCGGCTTTGCGATGGGCCTGCTCCTGCTTGGCCAGCATATCCAGTGGGTCGTTCTCTTCATCAAGAAACAGCTCGAACCTGTTATTCAGGTTGCACGCGTACGATACCTCCATTTTGGTGGCGGTTTTTGCGCTGTCTTGAGCGCGATTAAAGAGGATGAATCCAGCACTTGCGTTCGTAACGTAGCGTAACACGCCGAATCTACAGCCGAGGCCAGAAAGAGACAAGATGGCTGAAATCGAAACCAATACAAACTGCTGAGAAAGGGCAAGCACGCGCCAAATTTCAAATCGATTTTAACCGCGAAACCGCAATCGTGTGGAGACCTTTATGAACGATGGTTCATAAAGAGCATTGTTCGCGAGTAACAGCCTTTGTCTTCGTCTTGTCAACCTTTTTTTGTCCATATATTAAGTGCGCAAAGGCCGTAAATGTATTTTAATTCAATTGCGGGCCAGCCATCATAAGCAATACTTCATGGCATATACCTGGACGTAATTTGAACATTAATGGGATAATGATACTGTATATAACCAACTGTGCTTGTATCTGCAACGAGACGTCCAAATTGAATTTAGCAATTTTGCCTCATAAGCGCTAACTCATTATCACCGGCGGGCAGTCATTTGTGTAGCTCTTCAGAAGGTTTTATATAAGAGGGCTTTGTTTAGTAACGCTACACTATTTTACAGCCAATGCCTGTAAAGGCACTTTAGACAAAGAAGCTCAAGTTTACTACATGTTTTACAAATCTTATTCGGTAAGAAAGGGTATATATGTATATATGAATACTCCTTATAGTGGCTATTGGGAAATAACAGGAACATTATTATCATATACCTTGATATCTACGAGCTACGAACATAGCATACAGTGAAACAGGTTACTCATCGACACCGGCAAGAGCACAGAGAGACACGTCTGTGATATCAGCTAAGCCGCATGGAATGAAACACTAAAGGTAATGGATTCAGACGGTAAAGAGTACCTGTGAATTGCTCCTCTATTCTGCTACCGCATATCAGTGGACTTTATTATGCACTAATACGTCACCTTGACATGCGACAAGATTAAGGGAGCTACCTATAGACCTAACTTTATTAGAAGTTGAACGCATGTCAATTAGTCTTTTACGAAAACACATTTGTAGATTACTTTAATCAATATAGCAAGTATATGCGAATACAAGACACTAACCGCTTGAAATTAAACATTTCTACCATGAAAAAAGACTTTCGTTGAATCTTTTTAATACACATAGTAGAACAAGAGCCTCTTGGTAGTTTGAAAAAATCACTTGACAGTTAGACAGCCTTTATTAGAAGAATCGTTTTTTATTGGAATCATCAGCGTACCTTTTGTTGCCTTAACAGTGGTTAAATAAATCTCTGGTTAATTCTTGATACATGTCATAAATAAAAATGGTTGTCCAAAAATAGGATACTTAAAAGTGTTCCAACCAATGGGTATGCGTTAAGTGATTCAATCATACTTCCGCTTCTAATCAAAAATATTTTTTGAATAAGTGCCATCTTCTATGTTGCGTCTATGTCTTCTATCCACCTATCAATAAAATGTTACAAAGAGATAAATGAGAAGTTGTGCATATAATTAGGAACACAAAAAGAAAGCTTGACTAATACTGTCGCGCATAATTAGAAATATGAGAAAAGCTTCTTTGGGCAACAAACGATTTTACATCTACTAGACTTCAGTATAAATTTCTGTGAATATAATATATTAATTCACTAAATAAACAACGAGACATTTTTGGCATGAACTAACTAATGTATTAATATCTGTTATTTATAATATTATTGGCGTGTGATTGTTAGCAGTAATTATTATCATTATTATATATCTAGTTCTTGATCGAGCATAACAGGTCCTTCCACTCGTTGTCAAATACGTTGTAGAAAGAAAAAATGTAATCTATCCGCTAATATCTCTTTTTCGTCCACATGAAAGACCCAAAGGATCTGTATGGATATCACCGTCAAGACATGATGACGGCGCTCCCTGGTGGCAGCATATCAAATGCTGCGCCAAAACAAGTAAACGCCTGCAGGTGATTCATATTTCAGAGGACAGTACTTTATGGCGCTATTATATGGAAATGTATACTCAGAAAAGCTCCAGTCTGATCCAAAACAGCTTTCATAGGCTGTGTTTGTGTAAAGTAAGGAACGATGTATTTACACAGCTGATTGTGCGTTCATTTCGTCCTACTGTGGCTATGCAATAATTGGTTTTTTGAGTTCATATTACGTTCAGTTATCACCCATTAGCATTTACAGTTATGATAAACACGAAATAATCGGTGAATGGTATTTTCCAGTAATCTGATTTTGGAGAAGTAGAAATATAGCTTGTTTCTACTATGGAGTCAAATTGAGTTGCTCATTTTCAAATAGAAAGAACGTGTTTACACAGGGAAAGGTTACTGTGTACCACACCGTTTAATCTATTAATGAGTATTTTGCGCACGTGAAGCACAGCACTAACATTTATGAATTTAACCATCTTCAATTGACATTCCATTGTGAAATTCAAAAGCTATTTATCCAAAAGACTTGTAGCACAATCAATAAAAGCCCTTCGTTATCAACTACCGTAAACATTATTTCGATGATTCGGACGAGAATCAATAAGCACGAAGAAATCGACTTAGTTAACAACGACTGACACTGAGAAATGAAACTGGCAGCTGAAATGTTTATATATTGGTGTAGATTAAAGTTTAATCTGATTCATCCGTTCCTCTTTATCCGGCTTTTGTGAAAGAAAAAAAACAGTATTTTTGGCATTTATATATTTTTCTGTGTGAAGTTGATTTATTTCATATTGAACAGGCTCTTAACGGATAAATTGTGATGGACACCCTATCTGGTAGAAAATGCCGAGGGCAAAGATTCACCATTAGAAGCACAGTTCTCATCCTCAACGTTAATTACTACGGATACAAATAATAATCATAATAGTGGTGATCTGAAATGTGACAAAACTGTAGCTTTAGTGGTGAAGATGCTTCCTGGAGTGGTTTTGACAATCTGCTTAAGAATGTGTTTCACTCGTCCAATGGCAATGTGCAGCTTAGGTTAGAGTACAACGGAAAATTATACGATATTGCAGGGAGTGTGCGTTTGGATCAACAACTTACCTTGTGGATAAGTAAACCGGGTCTACTCAGAAAAATAAAAAAAAGTTAGGTTTATCCGACAGATGAAAATTTTACCAATAAACAACAACATCAGAAAATGAGAAAATCTAAATTTGTTAACAGAAGAACAGCCGTAGCTTTATGCGCTGTGCACAATGAGCTGCCTACAAAAACCGGATAAGGCATCAAGCTTAGACGATTCTAGCGACTTAAAAAGGGTAAACGGCAATCGGAAGAATTCAGATCTCAGGAACTGACGAAGTCCAGTAATCATGATAAAGAAGCTTCGGCCAAAGAAGCCACTGCCAGTGGACAATCATCAGTAAACGCAGAGGAAATCATACGCCGTCATTGTTCAATGAAACATATCACACGACCTGCTAGACGTTGTCACGAAATGGCATATGATAATAGGTGAATAGCTGACTAAACGCTTGTTTTTTCTATATGTGCATTTACATTTTAGAAAGACGATTTTAGGGTGGAGAAGAACAGCAGATCAAACTTTATAGTCTTCCTGGGATTTAAAGAATGACTTGTGTGAAAATGGACGACCGTAATGCCGAGCGTGTTTACAACGGGTTAACCTCCCTTGTAAATATTGCTGCGAACCAACTCTCAAGTATTGAATATCGTGGAAAGCAAAGAAGAGTCACAATAGATTTAAAATCGGGAAAAATAGTATGTAATTTTAATTTTTAATGTTTGTGTCGCACATGTATCACAAAAGGCTGAACGCGTACTAACATACATCTCTGTTATTTTGTTACATCTTTAAAAATAATTTTTCCACCCGAAATGGGTTTCATGCTAGGACGGGAAACTTCTTAGGCTCGTAACTGTTACTCGGTTAATAAACAATAGTATAATCTAGCGAGACGTGAATTTTATAACAACCGCGTTTATACCGGGTGATGGTGCAATTAATCATTGAAGCCGGTGGCTGGAGCCAGAAGCGCATTCACCATATATTTTCTGCGCGCAAATTTTCATGTTTGTATTTAGGCATGACTATCTTTAACCTTAAAACATCATAATAATCAAATGCGATCAGATAAAACAGATAATGAATTCATTTTAGTAAATGTTTCCTGTATACGCTGCATAATTGTGTGCTAGCTAAATATCGTTACTGCACCTTTTATTTTCAATCATTTGGTATAATACAACAGTGCATATTTTTATACATAGTATTATTTTGCAGAACAAGCTATCACGTCTTACATGAACGACTCCTGTGACATTACAATACCTTCTCCTTTGGCGATTAGCGACAGTGATGATTCCACGAGAAGGTAGAAGTTACCAAATTCAACTAACAAAAAAACTGCTACCTGAAGACGAAAATACTACGAATGGGTCTCCGATGAATTTGACCTGTTCAAATAGAAAAGGTATAAAATATTTATGGGTTTTCTAATTTGTGTATAAGCGAAAGTTAAGATAATAGTTAGTAAAAGAACATCAATCTATTTAGCCCACAAATATGCAGGCGAAGCTTTGTTTCAGTCTTGGTGTATCTGATAGCTTTTGGTAGGTCTAGTACACATGTATTGTGGAATCAATCGAAATCAGAAACAAAACCTATTTATAGATAAACCACAAAATAAATCGTTCCAGTAAATCAACTTCTGACGTTTATAGAAATTTCATGCGCAGAAAGTACATCAAAGTGAGAATTATAGAGAAAATACGATGCAATTTCGCTGTTTATGGCTGTTTTTTTCGCTGTTAGAGTGTATACACTCTTTTAAAATCTCTTAATCAATCCATCCCAAGGAACAAAATCGTTAAATTTAAAATATGTTTTTCAATTTATTATGCGAATAGTGAACTTGGAGAACGACTATAAATAAGGTTAAAGACCATAAGAAAAAATCATATAGATAAAGAGTTTGAGAAACTGCTTTCGTAACTCTTATAAATTTTTTTAAGAGTACAATATGATATGAACGACACGCCTAGGAAAAATTGGTTTCATAGTAAA
Source organism: Varroa destructor (assembly GCF_002443255.2). Classification (NCBI taxonomy): domain Eukaryota; kingdom Metazoa; phylum Arthropoda; class Arachnida; order Mesostigmata; family Varroidae; genus Varroa; species Varroa destructor. The sequence continues at coordinate 68,459,237 of NW_019211454.1, read as the reverse complement.
AATGATAAAAGCAATCCTTAAAATATACCACTCTAATGCTAGTGCGGAAAGATTACTTTTTTGGACAGTCTTTTTCGGTACAAGTTGCGCATTTCTCACGTATCCGTATATACAGTTTTCCTTCAAATTCTCCACGAAAGGTACAAGCTAGGACCTCAAAAAAAATTTTTTTCAGTTATGTCTTGAGATCCAAAATGGCGAGGAGGAATTATTTGATAGAGAGAATGGAACAACTGCTGCAAAGTGACGAGACGATTTGAATACCGTCATGGAGCATCTTATTGTAAGATGTGAGACGTCTAGACATTGGTTTCACTACAATGGAAATACTGAATGAGAAATACTGTAACTCCTAATAGTAACTGTAATTCCGTTGCAGTCCCGCTATTTTATTTAACCCCATAACCTTCTGCAGTTATTTCATCAGTCGACTCAGTTAATTCTGGATTTGTCTCAGCCGTAATCTATTGGCTTTTGGTGCACTTATGAAAGATGACAGGGGCATTTTTAGTGTTGGCAGGCATGTTGTTTCCGAGGTGCACGTGAATAAGGTCGAACATCGGCCGATTTCTAAAGTACGTACGATAATCTTGTGGCCTTCGACCGACTCTTAGTAGACCTTGCAATTGGTAGAATCGGCTAATTATTTGGTTCTGGTCCTGGGACGTTACCAAAGCCTGAGGAATATGAATTTTTTTAAATTGCTTTTGTACGTTGTATTTATACATATTATACTAATTGGAAATTGACTCTGCTTCTGGGACGTCACCGAAGGCTACTAGCTTTTCCCATCTTTTTTGTTAAGTATAAGCAGTCGCACATATTTCATATATATATGTGCTGGCCCTATTCCAATCCTTACGAAGAATTAAAGATCTTTTTAACCTTTTTTAATGTTGTTTACACTAAATATAACCCATATATTTTTCCACATTTTGGAATTTTCCTATGAAGATGTCAGGAATTATTTTAACAAAATATAACTATATCAGCCGGTTCAAATTTCGAATTGACATTTAATAGAAAGCGGTTCAAAATCCATTTTTATTTCAATGTTGCATAGGTAAACCGATATGAGTTTGCACCACATTCATTCAAAAATATCCACTATAGATATAGTATATGTACTGCATTTTTACATGACTCGTCGAAATCTATCGATTAGTTTCAAGGATGTTTTTATCTTTTAAACCACATTCTTGACCGGATTTAGGTATATACGAATGTATTACATTTCGATTCAGTAGTAGTTAATATTCATTTGATTTTAACTATTATTTACCACTCTCACTTCACTTATTGCTAATGACATTCTTTTTCTACACAAATGACAACAGACCTCCAGTAAAACTTCACTTTAGTTAGAGTGCTGGCAAGCTTGGTTGAGCTAATGTAGCTAAGGGAACCCCCAGGAATGTCTCAGTTTGTGCATAGCGAGCTTTCAATAAGCGGAAGCCTTCAACTTTTGCACCTGGGTGAGTATAAAGCTCACTGGACGAGTCGTGTACACTCAGTAGCCAACGGAATCTGTTACAGTTAATATAGCAATGAATATTATATTTAAGACAATCCAATTGCTTAGAACGCTCAGGAATACATAGAGTAGAAAATAGATCGATGTAAAATTAATATAGACATAACTTTTTAATTTTATTTGTCTCTTTTTTAAATTTAATAAAACAAAGTGCCCTTCCTATCCCACCCAACTAACGATTATTTCTTTCTTCTTATGTTTTATGTGTTATCTGCCTTTCATTCATAAGGCATTCATCCAAACCCGTGCTGCATTGAAAAAGTTTCTCCAAGGATTTTTTAAATTTCTACAGCAATGATATTTGCTTTTCATCTCCTATATTCGCCCACACTGCTGTCATTAGAATTATACTTACTCATGTAACCCGTGATCACCCATAACTCGCAAGTCTTTCGACAAGTTTCTTATAGATTCGATCATTTTGTATCTCTCTTTCTTGCTCTACTTCTTCTACATTCGGGCATGCTTCTTTATTATTAGTATTATTACATTCTCATCAAACAGTGTAATAACAAAACTAGTTACAGTCTCCTTATGTAGCTGTCCTTTTCTTAGCTGATTCACCCTTTCTCTATAACTACGTAATTCGTCTTTGCTTATCATTATTCAACTTCGCTTAACTCTATTGGTCGTCGCTTGCTCTTCTCCGTTTCCCTCTTCTGTGTATTTATGAGTTGGTTTGTCTATTTGTTGCTGTGCTTTTCTTAATGTGACACTTCGACCGACGCGGCACCAGTGCCTCACCTCACCAATTCACCACCTTCAGTTATCTCTATCATCATTATTATCATCAAATGCATCATCACTGTCATGTGGGGTCTCTGCCATTCCACCGTCCCAACCGACCGTTTGTTTTCCCCTGGCCACCTTTTTTTTATCTTCCTTTGCTGATTCTAATGTTTGCGCTCTTGTAAGAAGTAGTTGTACGACGTTTACATTATTAACAGTGACTTCTTATACCATATAATTTTCGTTTTTCTCTCTACTGTTTACTGTAACTCGTTTCTATTTTGTCGTATTTACTAAAGTAGATTTTTACTAAGTCTTTTACTTGTCTGTTTACGTGTAGATTTAATTGTCTGTATATTTGGTTTACTGCTACTCGCCATCAGCTCTGCATTGCTGTTAGCGAAAAACAATAGGCATAGGAATAATGATATTAAAGTCACAATATGAATGGTAAGATCGTAATATTATTAACATGCTTTTGGTACGTGACCTTTGGCGACCAGCTTTTTCATCGTCGTTCGTCGTTCCCTTCTCCTTCCATTTCTTCTCTCTTCTGTCTACATCAGTTTTTCGCTACCTCATTCTATGCAGCTGTTATTTTTCAGTGTTCTGTTATGCTTCTAGTTTTAATTATTACCCCATTAGTCACTCAATATTTGATGCTTGTTTGTCATCATCATATGTTAACATAGATGTCCCTATTTTTAGCGTATGGCTTGTTCTCAATGTGTTCAGCTTTTCTTAGTATTATATTTTATTTTATAGCTATAATTGGTTGTCATCATCCGATGACTACGTTTAATCTGGCAGCTTGAAGTACGTAAACATTCAACGTCAGCTTCGTTGACCCAGTTTACACGTTCGGCCAAATTTCTATTTACTATCAGTTGTTGTTTGCGATGACCTAAATGTGACCTCGACAGAACAGGAACCGTTGCGCCACACACAGTCGAGCGCCACATACCATTAGTATATAGTTGCTATATTGGTGTAAAGCGTCCTTCCGTCAGTTTATGCCATTGCTTAAATTCAGGTAATATACGCTTCACAATAGCATCATCGATCGACCGAAACACATGAATTCATAAACTATGTATTATAATCATAGTATAAAGTACAATATAAGGCTGGATCAAGCGCGTAGCGAAACATGCAGAGAAGACAAAATACGGATAAGTTATTACATAAAGTTACATAATTTTGGCTGAATGTTAGATTGTTAGTGAAGAGATAGGAATTCAACATATTATCTAATGACTTAGGAAGGAATACTTCTACCTCTGAAGCGTACTACTGCAGACGTATAGGTCCACGCAAACCTAAAGAACAGGCTCAACAGAATTTTGAAAGAACTAACTAATAAGGCAGGTAAACTTTTATAGGACAACTTCCAAAGTCTTGGGACACAAGAAAGATGAGACAAGTCAATTAACACTTTACCAACTCTAAGCCAAATGCCAACTGACTTTTGTTGTTGCCTGTCATTTTGACCTCTTTACGACTGATAAGGAAAACATCTTGACCAACACACGTCACTTGCTCAAAAACAAGTTTTTTTTTTCGGTTTTAGGTGGCTCGAATTATTCCAGTTTTATCCTCACTTGTATTTTGGGTAGCTATTTATCGTTACTTAGTTGCCTACTCCCACTCGGTGGTACCAGGAGGTTTTGGCGTGAGGTCATACAACACTCGAGACACGCCATTGACGCGTTCAATCTGCTCAACCATTTCCTGGATGACTCGCAATGGTATGTGCTTGTTAGGTTGAGCGGGAACTCCAGTCATGAAATCCTCTGTGATAAAAGTTCGTACAACAATCGAGCGTTGGCACGGCGTCTGACGAGAATCGCAATTAAAATGAATCGGTACAATAATCACAGGCATTTGTGAAAGTCTCTTTGTCATACCATGTCGAGCCAATGTACCTTGAGCAACGTAATCTGCTTGCCTTAACGTCTGCAAGACATTGGGTGTTAGGTATGTTGGAGTAATTTCGTGTACGGGTTGAGAGACGGGCTCACCAAAGATGAACACGACACGGTTCACATTATGGGTAATCTTCGGCAGTAACTTGGCAAACCTCATAAGCATCGTCCAGTCTTCGGGCACCTGTTTCGTCATTGAATAGTAAATATCTTGTAAGTAATATATAGAAATTAGCTGCGAGTACAGGTAGATCTGGGTTGTGCACGACCTGTGATTACAACATCCATTCACGTAGGTATAAACAACTGGAAGAAATCACCTTCTGCGTAAAAAGAAATAACAAAGCTCACCTTTCCATCAACAGGCGACAAGCCTAACACGTATGAATATGTCCTTTTGTCTCCTTGTACACCGACACTTTTGATGGGTAATAATACGGGATGCATTGGTTGCCGCTGGGATATTTCTGTGAGGAACGTGAGTTCTTCCTTGGTACATGCGTTTTCCACCTATATTAAAATGACATAAAAAAATATAGTTTCGTTTATACACACAGGCGCAATAAGTTAGACGATCTGGCAAGGCTGATTTGTTTTCAATAACTGAGTTGAGTTTATTGTGCCGTTACTCGAACATCCTAAAAACAATGGGCCTTTTTTTTAGAGGAGGTTATCGTCATATGTTTAAACACTGTTTTCCGAACTAAGCTACTTTATGTATGAAAGTTGGTGTTATTAGCAACAGCACTGCTTTCGCCGTTATGAGCACTTCACCTAGATGACTACTAACGTTTTATTTCACTTAGTATAATTGCGCCTGTAGTACTGGTTATCCTTCTTTTGTAAATCAACACAGGTAGCGCAAAGCTTAATAACACACTAATTTAATTAACTTCTATATAGAACAGTGTTGAAAAATAAAGTAACATGTTACCTTATGTACAAGTGAGTGCTTTTTTTGTGACGCATGTGCATAATCGCAGATAATTTTGCAGAGAATGTGAGTTTCGCCGAAGTCCTTCTCCATGTATGATTCTTCGGCACAGATGACACGAACAGCAAGTCCGGGACCTGGGAAGGGATGCCTCATTAGCAGCTCCTCAGGTAATCCAAGGTCTCGACCTAAAGCACGCACTTCGTCCTTGTGGAAATCTTTGAGGGGCTCAACCACGCGTCCCTTCTCACGCAGCATACGCACGAGTTCTGTATCGTTGTGATGCGTTTTGATGGCGTCCGCCGATCCCGAAGCGAGCGAGCTCGCGCTTTCAATCAAATCTAATGATAAGTATAAAGAGTCCTTTATAGCTTTTGTTATTGGGAGCGGGTAGGGGGACTGTAAATGCTTCGGTTCGTATTCGAAAGGATTTTGTAAGTGCTTGTGTAAAACTGGTTGTAACTAACCAGGCCGTAGTGTTCCTTGTCCAAGAAAGACGTCGTCTGGGTTGAGCTTAAGTTCGGCAACGACTTCGTCCGCGACCTTCATGAATGTATCACCGATTATCTTTCGCTTCTCCTCCGGCAGGACTGTGTGACCTAAGATTTTTGTCTTGCGTTTGCCTTTTGCAGGGTTTGTCCGATCAATGGGCAGTTCGGTAGTGCCGTTATAGAATCGGGCCGAAGCATCAATAACTTTAAGTTTCAAGCCAATCTGTTCTAAAGATGCAGCAACCTGCACGCTTTCATCTTTGCGCATAAATCCATTGTCGATATGCAATGCAATGATCTGTGATTCCGGTAAAGCCCGACGCAGCAGGGCAGCACACACGGTTGAATCCACTCCTCCGGAAACAAGGTTTAGAACCTAAATTCGAAAATATCACGTCAATAGAGACTAGCTTAATGGCGGGATGGGCAGGGTACACACTGAAGAGCCTCGATCTATTTAATATAAAAACAGAAAAAACATGGTTTTCACTGTGCAAACTGAACATATAAACTGATATGCATATGGCGTTCATATAGGATCATAGTTTGTAAATCTTGAACTCAAAATATGTAGTAACTAGCATTTACCATAAGGTAACTATGAGTCTGCACTATATTGACAACGTACTATTGCATTACAAATTGCTTTCTTCTAAGAGAAAAATTTTAATATCTCAAAATAAAAATGGAACCGAGGTAATATACAGCCATCAGAATGTAGAACAGCGTACACTGATGAAATTTCTGCTCTAATTTCAGGTTTCTTTCGTGGAAAAATAAATGAACGGCAATAAAGTCAATTAATTTCTCCGTTGTGGTTAATGAAGTCGCTTTCAGATAAATGCGATAATCGAAAATACGTACCTTAGATAAGCCGACAGTGTTTCGAATATATTCAATGCACTCATGTTCTCTACTGGCCAACGTGAAGGAGCCGATGCAGTTGCACACATCATAAAGAAAATTGCGGAAAATCTTTTTTCCATTAGGTGTAAGGTCCACCTCCGGATGAAACTGCACGCCATAGATTCTGCGCTGCTCTGAACAAATAGCTGCTACAGTATCACCGGAGGTTGCTGTTACCGTGAAGCCTTCGGCGGGCTTTGACACAGAGTCGCCATGTGTCAATAGAGCTTCTTCTTGGCCGGTCAAACCTGTGACACATTGAGTATTACGATAGTAAAACATAAAATGAGCCTAAGAAATCTTAAATTTGACGACGCAGAATAGAGACAAGTACGTATCTAGTCGCCAGAGTACGTCAAAGGACACGTGTTCATGTCCGCTTTCTTGCATATATTACTAGTCTCTATTCATAATGGATTTTACCATATAAACGGGCTCTCCTTCAACTCATAACCAATAGCACATTTATATACTTTATTACGTGCTGGAGTAAAAATCATCTTATCGTTATGACTGGTGACAACTGTATCTGCAACGTCCACCACCGCTTCCATTGAAAGCAGTCATCATTCAGCATTCTTACGCACTCTTTCTAGCCACCAGTCCTTTTAAAAGATAACCACCCTTTCATATGACCGCTTTAGGATTGGCTGAGAAACACTAGCAAAAGGTAAAGATGGTCACAGATAGAAATCTAAAAAATAACAGCTTTATTTCAGTCATCCATGATATTCCGCAGTATCTTTTATTCTTTGCGACAGAATACTTAATGATCAAAATCAGTAAATTTGCTGCTTCATAACATAAACAATTACAGTTTTTCATAATATTCTTTTATCAGGCTTTATCGTACCCTTAAAAATGGCTGATGTGGTGTCGACATTGATGGTAAACTGTCCGTCCTCTCGATTGTCCTTCGGGGTAACAGTACCGCCAAACTCCTTGTTAAGTAGCTGCATGCCATAACAGATACCTAACACGGGAAGTCCGCAACGGAAGATCGCGGGATCATATGAGGGTGCGTCAGGGGCATACACCGACCCAGGACCACCAGAAATAATAATACCTGATGAAACAAAAGAAAAAGTAGAAAATCACACATGAGGCGCGTACGAAGTTTCGCAAGGCAGGCTAGCATTTAAACCTTAAGTTTTAACGTTCATAGCTTTGTTGTTTAAAATCATTCATTTCTTTACGCTTAAAAAGTCGAATGTTTTTTATCCATGATTTAGATAGCATCGTAAACATGTAATCTAAGGTTGTAAATGTTACAACTACGCAAAGGTCAGCAATCCAATTGCATCTTTTAGGTAAAAAATGATACCTACATGAATGAATACAAGAAAACATTTATATTCTTCGTGATTTGAACCCGTCAGTTTTTACACGATGGAGCAAAAACATACTGTTCATATCGTAAAGCTAAAATATAGTAACCGATGAGGATAGGAAAAAAATGCGGTTGTAAATAGTAGGGGTGCTTTAGAGCTAGAGTTTTGAACTTCAACCGCATTGCAGCTTAGGTCAACTTTTACGCACAAGATCGGTAAAGTCTGACCCCCAACTGACTGAAAATCAATGAACTCGACAATATCTTCTATTATGTTGAAAATAGATTTAGTACAGTCGATCGCTTGATAGTTACTCATACGTATGGAAGTTGTATTTAAGTATTTCACGCAGTTTTATACTAATTCATGTTAATTTAAAAGGTGGTTAGTCATATATGTTACCTTTGTACTTTGATTTCACGATTTCACTGGCTGGCGTGTTAAGAGGAATAATGATTGATTCGACGTTAAGTTCACGCACTCGCCGATCGATGACCTTGCCATACTGAGCGCCTGCGTCAAGAATACACACTGAATCGTTATGAAGATTACCGTTCATCTTGTTGTTGGTACGGTGGCGTTCTTGTTAAGGTAACGTTTTCTGTAGCGGCGTGTATGTTGTCTTGCCGTAGGAGAAGATTCAAACGAAGTAAAGGTGGTTATACCTTCTGGATGAAACACAAAGAGCGTTGAAAGGTCGCAGACTGATGCGTTCTCACCACTGATTGACTGATGTTCGGGACAACATATACAGCACGCTAAACTGCACGCGGATGTAAACGGTCACGTCGTGCTTTTCTGCTGGATCGGCTCGTTCGCGTTGTGGCAGGTGTTGGCGGAAAAGAAGGGTTGCACGCTTTTGGGTAAGCTCTGCGCGAACTGACTGGGGTAAGAGGCAGTAAACAGATCCCGTGGTATTATTGTATAGTAATCTTGTCTTGTTTCTCGTCGAAGAGTCCTTACTAAGGACTACGCAGGTGTTGCGGCGAGAGCTAGGGCGAGGGGCGCTATCCTCGAGATCTTCTTATCTTTTAGTGCGGAGTTTACGGGCGGCAACGAAGACAAGACAGCAGATAAAGATATTAGATAATCGTGACTGATTACTGATGTTAAAGGAATTGATAACGGTTGGAAACGTACGTCACAGACTACGCAGTCCCACAACCTGAAAGATTACACTAGACTCAACGAGATTAAAGAAATAGCAGTTAGTTGATCAAGATGCAATTCCTCAGGTAACATTTACTTGGTTACTTCGACAATAGGGCAAAACATACGCGAATGGTTCAAAAGCCTTCCTCCGGAACCCCTCTAAAAGAATATTAACGCTCATAATTAGTCTTAAGTAAAGCCTACGCATTGACTAGTGTTTATAAGCATATTAAAACAAATGCACTAAAAGCTTTTAGTTCTGTACAAGTAAACTGTGGTAGTGGCCACATGATCGTCTTTATACACATTAAATATGGATCTATCATTATTCTTCTAAATATCTAAATTTCTTATTAGTCCCAATTAAAACCCGAAACATCAATTTATAGCTTGAAATCACAAGACCTTTCAAAAAAAGCCTTGACGTTCAAGCACCGGATTTTAATGTTAAAATTGCGTAATTGTCGTATGAAATTTTTCCGAATAATCAAAAATTCGCTTAAACAACGGAAAAACATTGTTTAAACCTTTACGGACTTTTAACAAGCTGTGAACGTTATGCAAGATATGCTGAGATGATGCACGCAGCGGGTATGTGGCCATCTTTGATTAAGATGAACAATCAGCTTTACGGCATAACTTCGTTATAAATCAAAATTGGTCAAGTGCGATCAATAATGACTTAATGCAAGGCGTAGGAAGGGGAAAAGTCAGATGTTAAGCCCACGCTTTCCTTTAACTCCGTGTTATTTTTTCTCTTGGCCCCTTCATGAGATGTTGCTAATAATGAGTATTGTGTGAAATTATTAGAATGAATCCCAGTATTTCCTTAGCTCTGAGCATAATTAAAGTTAAATTAATAAATTACCATGAGCATAGTAAACGAATTCGGAGTCCAGGGCTTGATGTTTTCTGCGTATGGTGAATTTCTTATATTAATGATGCCATTTTGCTTTTGCTTAAAATGGCATCGGGAATGAATACTAATTCACAAAAGGATACATGTAAATAAAACTTAACATGTTTTTTTTCTCATGTTTCAAGGTATCATACGTTCCCTCAGTATCAATAAAACCATTCTTTTTTTTTCTGTTATCTTGGAATACGCTAAACAATAATCTCTGAAGCGCGTCTCGCTTTTTCTAACATTTGAAAGTCAGATAAATTTCTGTATTTGTGCTACTTTATAGACATGGTTTAACATTAAAAATGAAAAGGAATTGCAAAAATCGCCTCATCCATGGATACATTTATTTAGGGAATTTTGCTAACACAGTGTTTAAACACACATCCTAACATTGACGCATCCTTATATATTGCCTGAGATGAGTATAGAACACTTTAGGGTAATGCAACGAAACGTGACAAAGAGTGAAACCCTAAGCTTTTATGCACGGTTGCCTGCCGGCAAACAGTGAATTGAACGTGGTGTCACGATAAAGTAACATCTTGGATCAATAATAATAATTCCTTCAATGTATCTCGTGGATAATAGAGATACATTACCTTCTTGTCGCAAATGGTCCCGTTAAATCTGGCGTGCGTTACATGCACATGTATTAAGTAAGCGGGGAAGTCAATATCTTCTTATTGTAGAAATTGTATACGAGGGGGCCGGCGACAATATGTGCAAATATGCAAGCGAACATCTATCGCTAGAAGAAGATTCTACAGGGAACAGTGACGCTCAACGAAACTTGCCTTATAAACAAACAAATATTTCGACAAAACAACATCCACAGAAATAAACATTTTTTTTTTCATTCTCATCCTCTTACTCTCAGTGGGATTAGAGTGTAAATAAGTTATCACGACGAATCCGCCACGGGACCCGGAAAGGGCTAACCTTGAAGGGAAGTTCAAAATGGAAAGCCAAAGGGACTTTTACTAGATTGAAACGGTCTGCCTCCTTTTAGATGTGTATCAATCAAAATCTTTATTTTATTGATTAATGCTCATAGTCTCATCAAGCGCAGCAAATATGGTGCTGAGAAGCTTGTGTTATGCAGAAATACTGTGCTAGTGGCCAGGCCTCTATTTACTCACGGATGTGGTCTTCTCATAAAAATCTCATCCTTTTAATAAAACATTTGTTGTCAACTCCAATAGTGACTTTCTTTTTTATAGTATTTTCTTTCAATGACAAACGTTAATATATGCGCACATAGATATTTGTTGCTTTGTGCGCTCACTTCCTACGAAAGAAGAGTCCTAATCTCCACGTTTATGCTGCATAGAGAATCTGTACTACACCTACTAAACAGAGACCAATTTGTAAAGCTGATCTCATAGTTCTGCTATACGCGAAGTAGGTTCTGTACATTATCATTGATTCAAGTGGTTCTGCCTGCAAAAGTTTATGCACGGGCGTACATTCGTGACCCAGCGTAAAGTTTGGCCTTTTTTCAGGTTTTTCGGTACTATTTTAAAATGTCGAACAATATTATCGTCTCATATACTTCATATGGTCAATGTAGTGCTAATAATAATCGCTTCCGAATAGAAGAATGCCAATGACGGTTGTACTCGATTTAATTTTGCAAAACAAGTTTCAGAGCTTCTGCATGTGTATGAAACAACTTTTCTGGTAGCGGCGTTTTTGCCTGCGCGCACCTTATATAAAAGTGGGTTTTACACATCTTTCTTATTTTCCCAGTTATTCAGCTCTTCGATCATGTTTCACAATTACGAGCTGCTCAGCTATTGTGTGCCGTTCTGGCTAAATGATGTCGTTTTATCTTAACTATACCAGGCGGAGCACATATCACGCCGGCTTACCCATCCTCGGTTAGTTCTTGTGAGCGACTCGCATGGATTTCGGAACAAAAGGCTTGTAGCGTCCTACCATCCATTCTAGCTTTTATATTTAATTTGAATAGAACGCACCTAATAATCCACATACACAGACTTTTATCATTGCACTACAAAACAACGACGCAACTATCGCACTGTACACACGGCACAATCACTACCGCCTCCACCATCTTTATCATTGCACATTTAAAATAAATCTCAGCAGACAGATTTGTCCTATCGGGTAAATGGTAACATCACACAAACAGTGACCACAGTGACGTCACGCGCTATACATCTTCAGAAAAAAGCTGGGCAGAACTTTCCTCAGGTCAGGTATGGAAAGGCTGATTGTATTGTTCTTCGAATGTAGTGAAAAACAGAGCGCGATTCGGGTTGTCATTGCAGTGGAGTGAAGACTGCCGACTTCTTCACTGTCTTACCCGCTTCGGTGATTGAGGCTGAGAGTTGGCGACGACGATCCAAGCGATCACAGGATTGAATTGACGGGCAGGGAAAACGCGCAGCGCTGGCACGCACTGCACTCGAACAACAATAACCACCACCGCGCCACACTCACTCTTTAGCTCCGGTTCGGTTCCGCTCTTCTTAACCGAATATCATCACTATCATCATCAACTATAGCAGCACAATCATTATCAACAGTACCCGTTGCAGTAACAACATCCGAACAACAGCAACATGGCGTTCCGCCAAAAGCGGAAGTGACCAATGGCTGAATGATCTCAAATGGCGGTATTATTTGAAACAATGTCATGCTTTTGTAACTTGTAGTGATTTTGTCTCACATAAATATCAAGTAAAAAAGCTGTAGAATCATTGTGTTTGCCTCTAGATAGATTTACATTCTTTGAATAATATGTATTGAAATTGAATAATATGTTACATCGTGTTAAAATGAGTGGTAGTGAGAAGATTGTTTACCCCGACAGCTACTGTTAAATAGCGGAACGCGAAACTTACGGATTTTTGTGACCGGATGGCTATTAGCAAATATTTTACTTTTTGATGGTTTTACGTAGTTTTCGTGCATATATATAACAAACTATTTTTGGACGATCACTTACACAATTTTTAATTTGTTGAAAAGAAAGCGATATAGCGGAGATGATCTTATTTTAATCTTTTCTATTGTATACTATGGAATTCGAAAGTTGAAAAAACAATTTCTTTTTTATCGAAATTTCAGGAATCAGCCTGTCAATTGAGAAATGCTCTTTCTCAAATAATGATACTATATCATTAAAAAAAAAACACAGTTTTTCACCATAATGTAAAATAGTAAAACCTGGCTTGATGTTCTAGCTTTATTCCTGTAACGTTTTCCTCATACGCATGAGTGTATATAGCATCGGCAATAAGCGGAGTTGATAGTTCTAGCTTGGAAAAGTATAATGCTGATCAAAGTGTCTTTTAATCTAGCAGGACACCTATATTTCCCGTCGGCTCGTTGGTCTAGGGGTATGATTCTCGCTTCGGGTGCGAGAGGTCCCGGGTTCAAATCCCGGACGAGCCCAATTTTTGTCGAAATCGAGTTGATATCAACGATGGCTGACAGGATGCTAACTGCCGCTATTACCCTATGTACGAAAACTATATAACTATTTTGAACCTATTCATTAACAGAAGAATTGATCGCTAGAGAGGGTATGCTCCAAATAGTAAATAAACTTTCGACAAATTTTTGTTTCATTCAGCTTCGTATTGTTTCCTGTTTTACTACAATTTATTCACCATGGTAATTCCTAATATTTGCTTAGACTAGACCAAATGAAATTTTCTCTGGATCAAGCATGCAGTCCAGTTATCTGTTATTATGAATAAATCATTTATAGATACATGAATCATTATATATAAATCAGAAAATGAAAATATTTCATATAAGAGAAAGATGCGCCTATTTTAATAATTATATTTCCTAGTCGTCGTCATTTTTTTACGGATACTGCGTGTGATGTCGAGCGGAAAGATCTGATTCCTCTGTCTTAATTGGATTTTATTTTTCTAACCTCTCATTGTTATACACAATAATTCCGTGAATTTCACTGATTTAAAGATTTCTGTAAAAGTGGTGTTGCCAAGGAAAGTGCGATCGATTTACAGAGTTCAAAAAACTGCTCGAAGTAGCTGGCCCACGCAGGGATCGAACCTACGACCTTCGCGTTATTAGCACGACGCTCTAACCGACTGAGCTAGTGGGCCTTGGGCACTGCGTCGTGTATTCAAAGGATTGGAACCTATTGTGTTATTCAACAAGGATAAAGTCAAATTCAAGATATTAGGTTATCGATAATATTAAAACATACGTATTATCTATTAAGATGGTGTTACACATTATTATTTTTATCATTTCTCGTTTTATTACATTCTGTGTTATGCTTATCGCGCTTTGTACCATTCTTTCTACTAGGTATAGCGGCACAACCAGTATATTTCGTCGACGCGTACCCACGTAGCAGAGTGGCGCAGTGGAAGCGTGCTGGGCCCATAACCCAGAGGTCCGTGGATCGAAACCACGTTCTGCTAAGTTTTTTGTAACGTCTACTAGGCGCGCAGTTATGGAATTTAAACTTACGTATAGCTGGTAATCAGTAAATGTTTCATTCTGTCTGTGCCCCGAGAAACGGGCATAATTTTGAAAAATATATATATTATGTCGGAATTTATGATACATTTATTTACTTATAAAAAAAAATGAGGAATATGCTAAAATACATGAATATGATTTGTAGAATAAGTAGAACACACTCAGACAATGGAGAACACTTCAGGTAGTTCAATAACATTTAATATATATTTTTGTAATCCAGTTTATTCAGCTGGATGTTAGCCCTGTACATGCTTTTGACAGTTATGGAGCGTATATGGTATGGAGTCAGGAATTTTCTGCACACTACAAAGAATGTTGGCGCAAGTTCGATCTTTTTATATATACTATATATAACGAGTGGCATATCTAGACTAGAATGTTTTTAAGTAAATTTAACTCCTTGAAATTTTTAATTAATAAAGATATGTTAGTTTTACGCAGGATATATTAATCGATCCTGACGTATTATTCGATGTTCACCCAGCCATTGTGCATTTTACTTCCTTTTCCTATTTGGTCATTTGCAAACATTATGCTACAGCTGCGAATGTACATTTTATTAAAAAATACCAACTACAACCATTATCAGAAGCATATACTCATATACAGAAGCGTACACCTACTTCTTTCAAATACCAACATTAATAGATATATATGGAAGTGTGTGTTCACGCATGTTAAGAAGACCATAATCGTCGAGTTTTCTCTACACTGTTGCTCCAGCACTCAAAGCCCACGGGACACTTTTGACGACGATCGTGCGGCATTTCACCCCGGCTGAACTGCCTTATAATTACAGGTTGGGTAAAGTTTATTTGGCATGGTACTTATCACATCCACCGCACACGCGGAAGGTTGCAAGTTCGAGCCTTGGCAGGAACTTTAATATTTCGGATTGCAACATCTTCGTAATACTCAAACTATTATAATGGTTCGTGAATTTTTTATTACTGAACAGTTTAGCTTCAAAGGTTTCATTTAGGAATGCCTAACGTGCTTACGAAAGCATCTCTACCTGCATGACTTTTTTAATTCCATAAGTAAATAAAATATGTTGTATAAATAAAAGGGCTTGTAACCTTTAAGTGTCCACACACATTGTGCTGCAAGTAAATTTTTTTAAAGGAAATAACTATTTTACCTCACTTAACTTAAACAAGATCTATTCTATATGAATTGATTCCCGATCGTTGATAAGTCCATTGTAATATATAGGTCTCATCTTGAAAAGCCGGTCGTGCCGTTTTCCGATAATCAAATTGTTACTATATTATTTACAGTGAAATAGAATTATAATTCTAGTATGATTTGCTTACTCTCTTAATGATGATGATTATTTCAACGCTCTATTGAAGAGAAGGCATTTTCAGAAGAGTCTACAAATAGAGGCTTACTATCGGCTATGTTTGTACATATAGTTGGAAAAACGGTAGTATCACAGAAAGTTGGAAGATAGCGCGTTAGAATGCATGTGTGCACAATGTTCAATTTTTATTAAATCAGCTTGTACACAGGTTGGAAGCATTGGTTTGTCAATCATAGGATCAAGGCATCATATAGTACAAGGTTTGTTTAAAACAATAGGCATATACATTTTGGGACAAAGATGATGCGACCTCTGTAAAGAAAATTTAAAAGGTGTACTGCGTCGGCCGGGAATCGAACCCGGGCCACCCGCGTGGCAGGCGAGTATTCTACCACTGAACCACCGACGCTTGTTGATAGGCGCCTCCAGTGGCTACAATTAACGAGGAGAGATGAGCTAAAATCAATTTTTAATATACTTTTGCGCTTTAAAGTGCCCTATCAATTGTTAATAAATCGCCTGTTTTGGAAGTATAAGGACATTGTATATAGGGCTCATTATACAAAGAAATTAATGGCCATGATAATTCATGTGAACATATTGATCATCAAAAAATGGCATAGATGTATGCATTGTACTTCAAATGCAGTAATTCGTAGTTTTTGTAATCTATCAAGAAAGTCTCAATCAAGCACACAAAAGGTTCACTGGTTGTTAAGTGATTCAGTAAAACAGAGAATTACTACTTCATATATCAGCTTCGAAGAAAATTTTCATAGATTACGAAACCGTACAAACATTACGAGATCTACTGAAGACATGCAGGACGTTCTTTAAATGATGGAACTTTTTACTACGACAGACAATCACTACAGTAATCGGATTTATAGCAAATTTTCTATTCATGGTATATAGGCACTATATGTTTGTTTGTACACATGTGGGTATGCACATGTTTAAGCTAATGAACTAGATTATCGTAGAAAGTCTTACACATTTAGTTTCAAATTAATCTGGAAAATATAAAACTTTTTTTAAAAAAATTTTATAAAAATTTTTGAGCTACCAGACGATCTTTTGCGGCTTTCATTTAGCTTACTGTAAAAAGTGTGAGTGTCAAACTAGTTTGTCGAATAGAAAAAAATCAGAAAACAACTTCAAATTTGTCTCCAATTAAGAGGTTTCGATTAAATATTGTGCCGACTTCTCACATAAGTTGAACTTTCTAAATAATAGCTATAACATTAAGTTATATCGTTAAGTTATAACGTTAAGGTAATATCAAATCAGCCACAAGTGTGAATCGTCCTTGGTTGGCCGTGATCGTATAGTGGTTAGTACCTTGCGTTGTGGCCGCAATAACCCAGGTTCGAATCCTGGTCACGGCATATTTCTATTTTTACGCGTCTTCTTCTCGCACTGTGGGGATGAAAGCCTCATCCAAACCCTAATTATTTATTATATTAAGAAGTTGCCTGGCCTTTTCGATTAGAGGCTGGAGACAGCCAGGAGTTGTTAGTTCAAGGATATATACTGCAATAAATAAGTGATATTTATTAACATCCTCTTAGAGTTTATGTACGCTTAATTAAGAGCAACGAAACTCCCGTGACACCGCAAACCGTATGAATAATAAAAGCCTCCTTAAATACACATTACATGTCAGTCGATAATAACTTAGGAAAAGTTTATTATGCAACCACAGCTAGTACTTGTCTACCGTGCAGGTAACAGTGTGCGGCATTCATTTGCATTGGCGCATGCCGTGCCAAGTGAAGTAATAATAACTTTCTATGCAGTTTAACTTTATATACAAAGTGTCATTGGCTGGACTGTGAATGAATACGATCTGTGACTACGATATACGTAAGCGCATAGGGTTTGTGCTTGTAAAATGTCGAGATTCGAGAGATGTCGAGAGGAAGACGCTCTAACTAGATCATGGAGCCTACACGGTTTACGTCAAATTTCGTTTTAGGTATCCAAATAAAACCCTACAGAGGCAAAAAGGTCTTTTTAACAGCAAAAATGATATATTGTCATCTTAGTATAAAAGTTATTATCCAGAACGGTGCAACGTAACGTCCAGGGAAATTTAGAAACTGGGAATAACTGTTTTATGTTAAATGTTTAATATAATGAAGAATGTAGGCTAAGAACTAGCAAATTCTAGTAATATAACATAAACTCGAAGAGTTAATTTATTTTATAGAGAAATGTCCAAAAATACATTTGTAGCTTATGTAGAAGAAAGATTGCCTGAGTAAAAGCCATTTTTAAAAATGACGCTACTTTACGCTTGGCGCATAGATAACATTCAAATGTTATCTCCGTGTTAGCATGCTGTTATGTCTGTATTCAAAGCTGTACTTTTGAAGAGCATGTCCGGGTACCGATGTATATATATTACCATATAGTATATTCGCTGGTTGACTGATATACATATTGGAAATCACAAGGTTACCCACTCCGTTTCTCAAAAAAACTTATGCTTCTTATGACACTCGAAGCAACGTGATAATAATAATAAACAACAGATAACAGCATATGCCCAAGAATTTACTCAACATATAAAAATATGCAAATGTAAAAAATAGGAAGTTAAAATGCATAAATATACATTTACGATTTGGCTTCGTGATAGCAGATATAGTAGTGTCTTTATAGCATCGAACATATTTATATTTAGCGTTTGGATAACTCGATCAGTCCAGCCTCACACTGTCATATTCGTTATCAACGTCATATAAGTTATATCGCAAAACTTTGTTATTATTATTGACAAATTAAGTTTGTGATATAATGAACATGTTTTTTTAATGCAACAGAAGTAACATTCATATCATGTATATCAAAGCAGTATTTAGACGTTTTTTAAAGATAAAAAAGATTTTCCTACTGGGGCAGCTCAGTAGAGTATTGATTATTATTCAGCTTATTCCTATTAATGCTATTCAATCGCATTCCTTCGAATGTATCTACTGTACTGAAGTAACAGTCTATGAAAGCACCCAATTGATACTGAACATGTATTTCACTTGCATGTATAATGGTGATCATGGGAAGGATACCCACATAATTGTATTAACGGGCGGCGCCTAATATTACGGAAAATATAAGGTTGACAAACACCTTCTTTCAAATCGAATTTAATACAGGAAAAACTTAGTATCATATTATCGCAACAATATTTCTTGCGTACGCGGATAAAAAGCTTCCTCCAACAGGAAAACGTAACGTTTTTTTTTCTCTTTTTTAAACACAAATTCAGACTTCTAGCGTAATGGACAAGGTCCTTTTAGATCTGTTCTTGTGCAGTCTACTGCAAATGTAAATCATTCAAATTTTCGTTTCAGACTTTACGCGGCAAGAACTGATGTAATTGAAAGAACTTGTACTCCGGTGACTTAGTCCCAAAGATCGACATTTTGTCGCATATTGCAATATGCGCCTCATGCAAACTTTGCAGCTCCTGGCCCTGTTCTAAGTTTCCTGTTATCTAGAGTAACTCTTCACGTATTTTTTATCGAGCAATGCATACTGCAAATATTATTCAGATAAGGTTTAATGTAAAGTTAACTTTTTATAAATAGCTTAATAAAAACTTTTTCATAAATTCAACATCGCCTAATATTTATAGGGAGTAAGTGATATCTTCGTTCGTAGCAATATTTCCATTGGTAAAGTTCAATCTGCCGTAGCCGGGTCGAAAGGGATGGTTAAATGATTTAGGTCCTTTTCATTTTTTTAGACTTTTTCCAGTGAGAATAATTTTAACATTACATAACATAACAGAGATTTTAACATTAGCATTTTAAAATGACTGAAACCATAATGTGAATTGCCGTGTTGTCGTGACTGGGAGCTCCAGAAGCTTGAGTATCTGAAATCAGGTGGGAGATAAATGGGAGGTGTGTATATCGCCTTAGGCTTGAAATTATGAATTATCAGAAATGTGAGCAACTTTACATTTCAAAATGAAAAAACGGTGCTCAGCCTTGGATAATGGCTTTCATTGTATCGGACATCAGGTATGGAGGTAGACTCTATAGTAAGTTCTTTTTTAACTGGTGAAAATATCTGTACGAGAAGTAATGTTACTTGTGTGCAATGAGATCTGACACAAATTTAACAACGTTGCTACGAAAAGTGAGCGATAACATATTCTAGTATTAGATTTAAATTGCAAAGGGGTTTTCTCTACTCACTCAGGGTTTTCATTCGATACACTCTACTCAGAATTTAGTTCAGGGCTCGATCGGACAAACTCTGTATATTGTATTTACTTGGTAATCAAAACTAGAATAATTCTTTACTATTCGACTGACTAGTATATTATAAAACTAGTGTAAAATATATCAAATGAAGACTTGGCAAATCATTCGCCTCCGTGGCGCAATCGGCTAGCGCGTTCGGCTGTTAACCGAAAGGTTGGTGGTTCGAGCCCACCCGGGGGCGAAAAATTTTTGAAAACACCTTTATCGCCCCACGACTAAAGCAGGTTCGTGGTGGTGACACAATTGCATCGAACACATGCCAACAAAGTGTACTGGGCGCTTGTGCCGAAGGATTCGTGATAAAACCGTACGAGTCATTAAGAACAGATATGTTGAGGAGTGAGGGTTTACAAGCCAAAAATCATTTTAACAGTTTTGAGTAACTATTAGGCGATATGATGGCATCGGTCACTTAGGAATATAAAATCGGAAATTAAACTTGGAAACATTCTACTCATGTTGTGCGCCCATGGGATATTTTACGAAAATTGGTCATTTTATTACTGAACACTTGTTGTTGTTGTTGTACATCTGCGAAAAAGCACTCATAGTTAACAAAGAAATGCACGTATGATGAAATCAAACACCTGCTTGTCTACTATACAAAATGTGGTACACTGTAATGGTGAATGAACGGTCGAATTGCGTGGGCCAGGAAAGCAGGAGGGCACGTGATTGGATAGAGTCGTCGACCGTAATGGTCGTCACGCATGCGCCTTTCGGTTGCTTATCATTATTATTTTGGTTAAGAAACACGGAACCATACGACAGTCTTTGCTACGACGATCTTGTCGTTGCTATGGAAACACAACGATTTTGATGTTACCGTATCATAGCATGAATACTTTTAGTCATTGTACTATTTAGAAGCCCCGCAAATATTAGACTGACATCATCACAAATTGCGGTGTAGTCGCTTTGAAGCGCAGCACGTCGCGTCGGGGGTATAGCTCAGTGGTAGAGCATTCGACTGCAGATCGAGAGGTCCCCGGTTCAAACCCGGGTGCCCCCTGTTGTTACGTTTTGGTTTTTCCTACAGGTCGTAGTATTGTATGAGTTCAATAATGCAATGGATAATCAAGGCAGTATATGTATGAAAATCTGATAATGATGCAGTTTAACAGCGTCGTTGGCATTTTATTTTATAACAATTCGACGTAGTATAAATGCTGTGTCTGACTTAATCCCTGAGTCAACTTTATATCTAAATCTCTCGTGATTGACGCAATGCACAAAGTAAGTATATAATTGTTTGGATCACATAGTCCTGGTAAGCAGCTTTGTTATGTTGATAGATATAGCAATGATTTTTTATAGCTGTTTAGTACTTATGGGTAACAAGGCTGAATGACAATATTTGAAACGATACAAACATTTATCTGGGTTGGTCAAGTATACTTTACGCTGTTACACATTGAAACTTTTCCGGAAACGTTGAGAGCTTGTGAACTCTACGGTTTAGATTTTATGAGTGCTTCTTCGGGACTCCTACTCACGGATTTTAATTGCTGAATGCTAGGGTCTATTTCCGAACGTAAAAGTTGTCTTCAGACTAACTTTGTGCATCATGTGTTCCCTTAACGCGGATTTGGATATTAATGTTGAAATATGAACTGGAACTGTGATATGTTGCATTATGTTCCCCGATGTGCGTTTTACCCTTTAAGCGAGCAATATGGATTTAACTCGAGAGCATCTATATTGAGAATAAATATTTTTCTAACATTTTGTGGAACCTCGTTTAGATAATAGTATTAACTATAATTTTCACCTCTATGATGGGTCCATGAATGTACTATTTTACAAGCAAGCAGAAGAGATCCTCATACTATTTAAAAAATCGATGACCCATAGCAAAGGTAAGTGTATGAAGCAAGACCCTCTGGAACAATCGGGGTTTTTTTTATATCTTCTACGAGCTAATTTCTTTGGCTATGTCAACGTGGCCCCGTTATTTTTAGAGTAACAATAATAATGAAGACGATTACCGGTACGTGAAAACGCGGTCAATTTTGCCTGTAATCGTAAAAGGTATTCAACCGAGTTTAGCGCTCAGAAAAGCGCCTCTTACTGTATAACTTTAAAGAACAAAATCGGACGTCGTCCTGGTTGAGCTTAGGTGACTTACAATTGAGTAAACAATTGAAATAGTTTGCTCTATAGACAGTAGGAAGTGGAATTCGTTAACAGGACCGATAAGCTAGATGAAAATGCAATAAACATTTAGATTCATATACGATACTATTAAAACTCAATTAGGAATAAGAAGATTGCATGTTTGAGTGTGCTAAATTATTAAATGAATCTATTGAGAGACTGTCTAACACTAATAAGGTGCAGGCTTTTTTAGATAAGTACAACCTCCTCAAGTTTTCACGATTCGTTGCAGAACTTCAAGCCCTTGTTTAAATTCATTGACAAATCCATTGAGCTATCCATTGAGCATATAGGTGCGTCTGTTCACTAAATACCTGGAGGTGATTTGAAACGTGGCAAAAATGGATTCCCAGACAATAAAATAGGCTTACGTTACTTGACATAAAAGTTTGTTAGCTTTCAACAAACGTAAAGAAGGGTTTTGCAGGAAATAACTTTATGTCTGTTTGAGAAAAAGCTCAAATAGTCTATCGAGGAAACAAGTAGTGATACACAGCATGCTTTGCTAACGCAGAGTCAGCCATTCTGAATTACCCACATTCGGAATTCAATCTAAGATAATTTAACTCCAGCTCATAAGCTGAATTAGTTACTTTTTTTGAAAGATCTGAAAAGACTAAGCAAACTAAAATACGCCAAGGGTCCTAGGAATCGTTCTGTACTTGTAAAGTAATCTAGATAGAACGATTTTTCAAGCTCTAGATATACTTTAACGAGAAGCCGAATTGATCCTTTAAAGCAAGCATCAGTTTCAATATTGCCTAAAATCATAGAAAGCTGACTGGTATGTCACATGTGCATTTAGAAGAATAAGGGTCTAACGGGTCCCCGGGACACAGTTGGAGTTATCCTAAGACGGAAATAATACGGTCAAATCATGAAGCAATGAAGTGTTCTTTATTGCATGATATTTTAAAAAAGCCCACAAAACATAAAACATTTTATATATAACCCTAATGCAGAGAAAAGAACGTGCGTAATCCCATGTGAGATATTTCTCAATATAACAAAAAATGAGAAAACTCAATTTTTGTATGCTGATATATAAATGTGCCGTCGCCAGTTCTAGTATTCTCCATTATATATGCTACGTTTGTTGTCGAATGAAAAAGGGATTTGAGTATTACTGGTTTAAACCTCTTCACATAAGAAGTAGAGCTTTAGGCTAGAAGAAGTGAGATGAGACGAACAATATTGTCAAACGTTCATAAAGAAACAAATCGCTGCTCCAGCCAAAAAAACGTTTTAAGGTTACACTTACAGATCATTACTAGAATCTAGTTTTGTAACTGCACGAATTTGACAAGCGAAAGAATCGTCTTTTACCTATACTTTTTTGGGCAAAATGTGGGGCAGAATGTTTGAAAGGTTAAAAAACTGGAAAAAACGCATGCTGCAGATCATTGTTGTAATAACTGTAACAGAGCCCGAAATCGAGTTTCAATGCTGATAACTAATTTAAGTTACTACAATCTATTTGATATCGGTTTGCGCACATGTAATTTCTGACATAACTGGCATCGAGGTGTGCCAACGTGACTATCTCAGTAGGTGAGCGAGTGGTAAAGGCGACAGGAGTGAATTACATTGAGGTTTCTCCACAAAGGTCCGTATTCTGTCGACTGCGTTGAGCTTTTTGGCAAGTATTAATTTTAAAATTATCCATTTGTGAAAACAAGCATTGCTGTTGCGGTAAACGCTAACCTTTTGTTCTATCCTAAATGGCATTGATCGACTGCTTCATTTTGGACATAGTCTTTGTACTGTTACAATTCATAGCTTAGGAAAACTAAATAAACATCAGTTTCGTCGACTTCAGAACGTATCGATCCGTACGAATATCTAGAGCACTTCGGTCCAGCGGTTCGCATAGAATTAACGGTTACTTTAACCCGCTCTTTCGAATATCACAGAAAATAGGCGGGAACATTAGTTGTCCGTGCATTAAAAAGGCATATGATTTCAGTACTTTATTAAATGTGACTCATTAATATGAAAAAATGCATTAGATAATGCTTGAACCTCAGGAGCAATATTCATACGCTTGAATTGTTAGCTAGATTAGCTCTTTCATCGACTGGACATTAACGTCTCTGCGACAAAGGACGTTCATATCATCTATTTATGTATGCATTGATTTTATGTAGTTTTAGAAATGAAAACAATTTATGACACTAATTAAGCAAACTAAACATATAAGGAAGTAGAATCGCAGGCTAGAACTCAGTAATTAGATTCACGCCGTCAGATTTTTCGTGGAGATCAGACATTCTTGACATGGTTTACCTCGCTGAACTCGTTTACTTAAGAGACAGTTTTTCTTCGTTCCTGTTTATTAACTTTTTGTTTACTGTATATCTTTTCAGATGGATACAAAATCTGCGTGTCCTTATGATCGATGAAAAACAAACGAACGTACAGCCAGGGGGAGATCAAGGTCATTTATTAGTGCTTATTGTTGGGTAAAGCATAAATCTCTATTTGCTAGAGAGTAGGCTCATATTTGGTAAAAAGTGGGCTGGGAGTTAAAGAAGCATGTATTTGAATTGTCAACCTAGCGTTTTCTAAACTAGAAGACGATTGTTCTTAAGCAAGGGCTTCTCCTTTTACCCACTTGTAAGTCAACACCTTTCTCCGCCCCTGAATGCTACAAAACGCAGCTCTCTTGAACAGAGTATAATCTAAGACAGCGTTTGAAACCGAATGGATAACAAATGTGTTTACTTAACCTTTAGGTGAACTTGAAAAGTCTTTAAACGCTAGTGATACGCCTTCGCAAAGTATTTAAAAGTTACTTGGGCTTGAACCAGCGATCCGTATACTACTGCATCCAAGAGTTTAAACATCGACGTTACCTCGTTGACAAGTTATAATTTAAAAAGGTTCATCGTCACTTTTTTACGTTTTACTAAATTCAAAAACATTCATCACTGTCTCACTACATAAATAGCGAGACTGCCATAGCACACGCGCCAACTTGTAGCCTACCAACTAAGTCGGTTAGAGCGTCGTGCTAATCATGCGAAGGTCGTAGGGTCGAACCCTGCGTGGACCAGCATAGTTCTTGGCTTTTTACTTCAGTAAATTCACCATACTTAGCGGATTTAATCGAACGTACGTGTAATGAAAATGAATGAACACAGTGATAATGTAGTAGATTTTTGCCCTACTTGTATGTATATACGCAGGTTAATAAATGTGTTTACGGTAGACAACCTTTTTTTATCTGCAATGTATTTTTATGAAGTATATAACTATGCTAAAATTGAATATAGCAATATTTGGACAATCTTGCCTTTAATTGGGTATCTGATTCCATATCTCGTTTTGTACACATATCCTACGTATTCTAACCGGGTACAGTTTTCCGCTGAAAAAGTCGAACTATGCTAGCCAATAAAACTGCTAATTTTTAAAAAATCGTGAAGCGGTTTAACAAGCTTTAACATAAGTTAATAAGGGTTGGATAAAGAACAAGAATTTGCCGCAGTATAGCGACCAAAATAAAAAGGAAACAAAGCATCAGAAAAAGCAAAGCTAATTAAATATTAGAGCGTATTTCCCAGAGTGAGAGGCGGGGCCAAGAGTGAGCCAGAAAGCTTACCCCGCTGAAGGGTTTCGGGTCATTTTTTAGAACCTTGCCCATATATTTTCACATTAATGTCCACTTTTGTTTTTGAACCTAAAAAAGCCGTAAAATTCGCTCCCCATCAAGCGACCCATTTTCCTAAAAAATTCGCTAAATCGTGCCTATGAATTTAATTAAGTAGACTATCGAGGAATGGTAGTGTAAATGCCGATGCGTCCAGTTGCATATACTCAGTACAGCGTTTGTAATAATGTGATAACAGTGTATATTTTGAAGCCAGCATTTTGCAAGTATGAACTCAGCGTGGGCATAGTTATTCATTTGTTCATCATGCTGTTTAAACAATGCTTTAAAAACAACGAAGCATCAAGGAGTTACCAAATACTATCTTCTAGACACCTACTGCGCACGTTCCATGGATAACTGTTATCGTCTAACATACCGTACTTTTAATTAAGCAAATATAACGATTTAAAACGATTAATTTGACTTATGCTTGGCATCTTTTAAAATCTTTAAAAAAAACTGAGGCCTAAATTTCATCAGCTATTTTAGTACGCTTGTCAAATTTATAATGTATGAACGTCTTCGTTGCATACTTCTGCTTAGTGCAAAAAGTAAAATAAAATCGTTTTTTGGTAATTGAAATCTTTAATCAGTTAATACCGCAGTTGTTCCCGGAAGTTCAGTGATCAATCGTATGACTGATTTTAGCTAATGTATTTGTTCGTTCGAAAGTTTACTACAATTATTATGTTTCAAAATGACAACATAGAAGATAGTACTTTCATTTTTAGTATCTCTTGCGTTTCGTTAGATATCTCAAACTATGACCTTAAAGAACATACACCGTGCATTTTGAGCGCCAGAATACGATATTCGTAGACATTGCTTATCACAACTTCTTTACCAAACCTCCGTATTTGATAACATCACTCTGATGGTTGTACGATCTAAATCAACACACACCGGTGTTGGATTCGTGAACAGCTAACTTATGCAGCGTTTTTGTAGAAGGTCCTTGCAGTCGAGAGGAAGACTAGTGGGGTAAAAGCTTAGTTCATACGGTGACGTTCTCAACGTACCCTTTTAACCAATGGTTAAATTGATACTTTATAAGACGACTTTACATTTGGAGAATGGTATTAAGATGACTCTCAATGATTTCTTACAAAAACATTATTACTACCTATTTTTTTTGTTTGTAATATGCACAAACTATAGACAGGAGAAGCCTCGGTTCATTTGTTCACTATTCACAAATTAAATTCAATTCGAAGGGATTTCAGTACATAATTCCGTTTGTTTAAGCCCACTTCTTAAAATAATGGCCGTTCTCTTTACATCGATTTACCATTAACGGCTTTGATACTTGGCAAGCAGAGTTTGCCAAGCTCGGAACGAAATCCGAATTGTGTGTATTTATATGTGAATTATTATATGTGAATTATTATATGTACATCACAAGATTCCAATTAGTAAATCTTCGTTAATGTTAAAGAAGACCGACGCGAATGCAGTCCTCTATCCTCTTTCACCTAATGTTCAGAATTTTCGAATAAATCTTTGGAGTGAACAAATTATACAATTATATATAATTGAAAAATTACTATAAATCCCTCGAAAGTGACTAAAATCGGTTAAATGCTAAATAAAAAAGGAATGATTTTCAAATACAGAGAAACAAAGCAGCATTCAACAAAAATAAAGGCTTTAAAATGCTGAAATATTTAACCATGCCGCTTCCACCTTACTTATACCATTGTTATTATTATTTTTACCGTATGGTACGGCTACCATTGCGTTTGGTAGCTTCATGGAAACTATGAATAACTTACGCATGTGTTCCTAAACATTTTCAAAACATCAATGAATAAAGGATTTCAACTATATTAGATATATTTTATTTAAAAATTCTTAAACATTGATCCACCTTTGTACAGTAAAACAGCCATTTTGTCATAACATTGACCTTTGTAAAAATGTAAATACATAATATTTGAAGCGAAGTGTTTTATTCCAAAAACAAATTATTTGAAGTAATCATATTCAAGGAGGATATGACAGCTAATTGCGTCACTCATCAATTCACGTACGCAATCCGTGGCAGTCCAAGCTACATACACACGTATTCTAAATCGGTGAGTAATTTGCGCATGTTTTTCATTGAAGTGCCGATTTTAGGCATGGCCCACTAGCTCAGTCGGTTAGAGCGTCGTGCTAATAACGCGAAGGTCGTAGGTTCGATCCCT
Organism: Varroa destructor; assembly: GCF_002443255.2. Lineage (NCBI taxonomy): Eukaryota > Metazoa > Arthropoda > Arachnida > Mesostigmata > Varroidae > Varroa > Varroa destructor. Next base: position 68,431,250 of record NW_019211454.1, on the reverse strand, counting down.
GCGTGGGCCATCTGCTTTTACTTTGAGAGCCTCAAGCGAGCAGAATCGAGGATTTCTTTTCATGTTCATCCACATGCATCTACGTTTTATAATCCCTGAAAAAGCTGCAGAGCCACATTCTTTTAAACGGGATTTTTATAACACTATGCAGCGGCAGCTACAAATTGTTTTTGTGTAGACGCCCAGAATATATAACATACGATAAGTACAAGCGTCATTCACAGATCGGGCATGCAATATTGATAACCTCAGGTATCTTTGTCGACAGTATATGGGTGAAAATCAACTGCTAACAAGTCGCAGCTCGGTCAATCGAACTTTTGATTCGCACGCATAGCTTCACGTAAATATGCGTGATTTCCTTAAAACACAAGTATTGTTTATGTGAATCCTAATAAAATATTTGTATTAACCGCTGTTATTAATACCATCGACATCTAATCTATAATTTTTATGAAAAAAATTCTTTCAAAAAGCGGAGATATAGGGTATCAATCCTCTACTTCCCACCTGCTGAGCCAGGCCTTTGCCACCTTACCTATATGCCCTTATGCACTTCCCTCATGCGGAACTCACTGTAAATCCACCTTGCTCCAGCAAGTATAAACACAAATTGCTTCGACGGACGAGGAAAATCCATTATTTGCTCAATTGGCTTCTATATCAGAATTAATTTTAAATGTTAATGTAACTTGCAATTTAATTCGACGAAGTTTTGATGTTTCGAGTTTTAGCCTTTACGCATTCCTTAAGACGGCTGGAGCCCAGTACGAAGCGAACTATGTCTATGCCCTGATAAATCTAATGAATGTCAATAGTGCTTTTAAGAGGAATTTCTTTAAATAAAATAAGGGGCTATTTATTTTAACACAATTTACTTTTTATTTGCAAAACCGAATGCCCTTCGAAGATAACTGAGAACCTGACAAAAATGTTACTGACTCCAAATCTTTTCGGTCCAATACAGCAATATCTGCGGTATTCAATAAGTATATATATGGTAATACCACCCACTGTAAAGATGATTAAAGTATTTGTAAGACTGACCACCTCATTAATTATTTGTATTGTGATTTACACAAATTATAGTGCGTTAGACTGTGTTAATTCAAAGCTGATGTGACCACTAACTGCCTTAATTATTCAGTAAATAATGTTTGTTAGGGGCATCGATTTTGGCACATGTCAATTGCGGTAAACCTTAAAATACTCCCTTTGAAAAAAAAACTATAATTTTTCTTTAAGTGTAAATTATTTTGAGCACTACCCAGCGAAAACAGGTTGAGCAGGCATCAACAGCAGACGGTTCTAGAATTATCACATATTTGAAATACGCACCGAAAACTGCTTATCAAATGATCTGGCCTGTAGATCTATCGAATGAATAAATTTCTCTTAAAGGAGTTGTTTGGGTTTTAGGGATGGGCTCAAGTTATAATTCGGCGTAATCGTTTCGTGTGTTTTAGTCTTTTTTCTTTTCAATTATACTATAGAAATTCACACTTGACTTAATCGGAAGTTCTATTCTTTTTTTGCCTCCACAGATGTCTATTTTTAATCAAAAGACTGTGATATCAGTTCTTACTTGTAAATTTACAACTATCTTCCTTTCACTAAAAAGATTTCTGCTTACGCAGCGCACAGGTAAACTGAGGTGACACGTAAATGCCACGTATTTTATACGATAATCATTACACATGATAGTTACAGTCTCTATAAACATAGGGGTCTGGTTCAGGCCCACAACTAACCCTAAAATTCTGGAAAATGAAAATAGACTAATTATTATAGGCTTAACTGCGATTCCATTTCAAGCATTTGTTTTCGACGATTTTAAAAGCAACATAACGGAAACAACAATTCTCAGCATTGTTATTAAGTAATGATATTGCCACTGAGGCCTATGGGTTCACATTGCAGGAATACGAGTAAACAGATTGTGGCAATAAGCTGTCCGGGGACTTGCTATGGCAGCCGTGTTCTGGCTTTCATAACTGAAGAGCAGTAGCAGTAGCAGCAGTAACACGAGCTAAATTTTAGTCACTTTTAGCAAATGTATCCCAGGTTGCTTTGGATAACCGACACCGAATGTCCAGACATCCCCTCTTTTGGCGGACTGACTGATTAGACATCCAGCAGCCGATTGTAGACACACCACTACGTGCACTGCTTCTGAGAGCAGAAAATCTCCCATTTGGTTGCTCTGATTACATATTCACATAGATATTGGCGCCAGGTGTACGAGACACCCAGTCGCAGGATTGCGTTAGTTCTATTTGCCCGCCAATGTTTGTTGCTGCGCGACTGTGTCTGCATGTGACTGTCGCGCATAACTTTTAGGGATATTCTAGGGACAGTGGTGAAGCTTCTAGGGACATTGTGGCATATGGTGGATAGTCTAAAGAGGGATACATATCCCTAGGATCTGTTCAGCTCAAGTCGTAACACGTATCTATTTAGGCCCCAATGTCTATAGACTCATATGCCTGTACACATTCACAGTGCGACGCAAACAAAGGAACAGACGACGGCTTAGCTCCAGGTAGTCAGCTCAACCAACGGTAGCAAAAAAAAAGCAACGTTAAAAGCAGGTATTGTGCAAATACTAAGCAAACGGCCTGTTTCTGCTCGTCCTGCTATTAACTGAAAGACAACAGGAACAGACTTCTGTACTCAGCTTCGCGTTGTTGTGTGTATGTGTATGTGTGCGTGTGTGTATGTATGCGTGCTTGTCGTCGTAAGCTATACATCAGCAACACCACTGCCACCTGTAACGGCTCTCCTGTGTCGTTCTGATCGTGGTAGGTTTACGTGGAACATAAATTTTCAAAAGAACTTCGGTCGCGGCCTTACTTTCGCTGTGCTTATATATTTTTGTTATCTCTGTTACTTATCTTCTTTCTACCAATACATAAGCTAGTCAGTTCGTATTTATTGCGGTAAGTTGGTTTTTATTGGGCAGAAACAGCATGACTATCTGCCACGAACAATCGGCGGCGCAACCACCGTCTATAAACGTTAATAGTAACCGATTCTGAATTTATCATGAAGGTATATAAGTGGTCAAAATTGTGCGACTTTACCTACTTAAACTAATACGCCATTTTCACCTCTGTGACTATTTAGGCTGAATATTGCACCAAGCTTCAACGTACTTCAGATTTTAAAAGGGAGTAAAAGCTCTTGTAGACGCGGTCTGTGGTCTCGAGATTCTTTCTGCTGAGTATACACAGACCCACGCACTCAGGCATGATATATACAAGATCACACACAGAGACATACTCACATACACATGATATATACAAGACAGTCCACATTGCCTCTGAGATCAGAATGACAACGTTAGAACCACGTTGTTGACTGCTAATAACCAGGTTGGCTGTACCGTCTTTCAAATGGTCTTTCATTTCACGCCATTGAGAGAACAGTAGTACAGGAATCATGACCACGAGTAACAGCATCTAAGCATAAGGAACTAAGCCACAGTTCAGATAATAAAATCTTTCTCTCTGTCGTATTATGTGAGTATTACGTCCTTGAATTAAGCAATATGGTTTTGCTCTTTGCGATGGTGGTAACTCTTTTATTTCATTCCATACGGCAATACAAGATCATCTCCAGTGTGTATTCAAAGATACTGTCTCGGTCGAATCTTGCTTGGCTGATATGTGAGCGCCTATGTTTTGCCGAGGTATACTTTTGTGCCGTCATCTCTTAGGGTTGGCGTGTTACTTGTTCGATATAGACCCATCTCTTTGACGGAATCTATCCGATAATAGGAGGTCGAAACACTGAAAGGGCCGAGAGGCTCTCCAGGGAAGGTTCTACGTTGACAGTCGAATGATTCGGTCGTTCTTCGCTAGCATTTAACAGATCTACCTGCGAATGCAACACTGCTTCTGCCCCTAATATCGCTGCTGCTCCAGCAGCGTTGTTGAAGGGCGCCATAACAGTAGTTCATGGGTCCTTTCGACTGAGACCTTCCTCTTGCTCTAGCTAGTCTGCGCCCCTTAGCAATGGCATGCCGCTCGTGTGTTTTCTTGCGGCCAGCGCCATCGTCACATAACTGCTGGTTTAGGATAGCTGTGCTTGCCTGCTCGTCGTAGTGGAAACGATCGTATCTGTCGGTCGACTTTTTATGTAAGCAATGGTTTACTCTAACTATCGCTAGAATTTTTCTCTGGGCTGCCGCTGCAAAGCTTATCGGGCGTTTGGCCAGATTCTTGCTGTTTGTGCTAGTGCAAGTCAATCAGGCCTCTAAGGCCCATACCACTTATTAATAGTGTTAGCGGCGGTGTTGAGCCCGAGAATCCTCCGCTTGTATCATCTAGGGCGGTTCCCTCTCTGTCGCCTTTGTTGAGCCCCGTACTGCAGCTTTGAAATGACGAAAAGAAGAGGAAGCTTGCCAGCCACAACTAAGCGGCTTATTCTCAGTGGCAATAATTGCCAAGTTGCAATACGTTGCTACAATCATCCGTATTATGCGCTTATTGCTAAACTTCATCGATCTGTGTTATCTTCCTGAAAAACGAACAAAGTCTGTGTTCATCTCATAGTTCGTGTGCGCTAGTTTTGTAAAATAATATCCCAGACATATGTATAATTTCGAGGACAACATATTCCTTCATCAAATATCTGCTTCTTTGTGTATTAAACTTTTCTGTGTCAAAATGGATACTCCTTACTTCGACATAGCAATAGGTAATCTGATGAAATTAATTTGTTCCCTGTGTACCTAGAAAGTAAGATAGCATAGAAGTCTCATGAAAAAATGTGCGATCAATTTCAGGTTAGCTGTTAATTAAAGGTCAAAAATGCCCTTCAAATTGCCAGAGCCTTTACGTGAGCCGCCAGGCGCATTGCTCGGTGGCCTGCGAGAGTCCTTAATAGCCTCGTTATCCTTCTCTATGGAGGACGATGACTCGAACTTCATCGATGTTGTCGACTATCTTTTATCTCCTGATAAGGATGGTTGTGTAAGCGACAGGGTTATACAAAAATACCTTACGCTCAATCCCCAAGCAAAAGAGCATTTAGTCGAAATGCTCAAGCAGCTAGCCACGACGAACGTTGAAGATCATCGTTTTGAGGATGCGATTGAACCGCAAGCAGACAGCTGCACACACCACACTTCGGAGCACACAGAAGCGCGCATCGACAAGGATTTAAAGCAGCGTGCATCGCGAATCGGCTATGTGCGAGTCGTCGGAGCCACTCCAAGAGCACTTCAGTTGTTGCAGGTATGGTTTCTCGTTCTATTTTCACATAAATGTTTTACACTACGTGGACAAATCTTGGTCTTCATGCATTGTAGCTTGAACTGTGGCCCCATTTTTGTTCGATTTTGAATAGGTCGTTTAGTTAAATCAATTTAACTTTGCCCATGATCATTTTAGGTGTCAAATCGAGTCGTTGAAGGCGTGTCCATCCTTAGTAATGTACCACGCTATAACGAAGATAGCGATTATGATGATTTGCCCATTATATCCAATGTCTACGACGAGGTACTGAAAGCTGCGGAGGATTTCGAGAATAATGGTGGAATCCAGGTCACTGAGAACGAGCCTGCTGCAGGCGGATGTAAAAAGAAAAGGAGGAAGAAAAGGAAAAACAACAATAAGAAAAGGTCGCCTGATCCCGAAGTTGAGCTAGAAATTGAATTAGAAGAGTCGGAAGAAGCTGATGTCTATCGTGAGATGTATCGTATCGACGAAACCCTCGAGTTGTTTAGAAAGCCATTGCAGCTGCCTGCTCCAAGCTTGAAGCAGCAACAATTGTCTGTCTGTGAACGCTTGGGTGTAAGTCAGCAACAACACTCAAGGCTAAACGAAAAGGTTCAGGTTCAAGCAGATAGTTTAAACACAATCGCTTCATACACTGCGGGTTTGAGTTCGGGCATTGCTGCTGCAAACGCCCTTAAATCGGAGGCGTTATTTGACAAAGAGTTTAAATTTAAGAGCGTCGGTCAACAAGATACGAAGGTGGCGACATGGGATGAACTCAAATGCCTCGTTTCAGAAGTGTTTCCCCATGACTCGGAACTTAAAAAGGCATTGGATAACAAATCGCAGAACTCATTTGAGTTGTGGAAGTTCGTCGTGAAGTATGGAAAAATGTACAAGGACTTCGTTAGTGAGGTCCTTGAAATGGTGAACGAGCTTAAAAAGGTATATATATATACAACCTTACTACGCTCTATATATATATGTATATATATAGAGCATAATAAGGTTGTATAAAATTTTACTAATTGGCATATCATTCAAACAAGTGGATTATCAGTAACAAAATAACACTGAAATGTGCCGTTTTTCATTAAATTATTACATATAGGCTTTACTTAAATTGTTCACAAATATATGTATTAGGAGGTCTCATCAGTTCAAAATGCTCGACCACACTTGTCCATAGTCAAATTAATTGTACATACCCTTGTAAGTATTCGCGATAAAGTTCTAGCTAATGCGAGCTAAAATTTATTTAAAAGTAAAATCCAAAGTACGTCTACATATGAGGGCTAGGCCAGATCCGTTCTGGTTCTAAACATTAAATAATATAATCAAAGAAGGACATCTTGTAAAGTCTTTTGGTATGACTTTCCGTCATTACGGTTGAACGTAGATATCATCTAACCATATGATTTAACCATGTGATTTGCCGAAGGGACTTCACGAAGCGATGGATATGCAGCGTGAGAAAACAACAGAAATTCTCGAATCTCACAAAAAGGAAATGTGCATCGTCGTCGAAAAGGCTCGTATCGCTGAGGGCAAAATTGATTTGTTGGAAAAGGAGCTCGATAGAAATAAAAAACTTCTTGACGATCAAAAAGTGAAGATTTTTGGGCAAGACGAAGAGCTTGAAAAATTACGAAAGGAGCACATAACAAAGGATAAGAAAATCAAAGACTTTCATAATGTAAAAAAGTCGCTTATTGTAGAGAAGAGCAAAGCCAAAGATGATGTGAAAAAGGTTACCGAAGAGATGCGAGAATTAAAAAGCGAATTAGAAAAAGAAAGAAAATTAAATGAAACTCTCCGTGCCAAAGTCCGACGAGAGACAGATCGTGTCGAGGACTTGGAATATAAATTGCGCGAGTTGGAAAATCAGCATTACGACGACCAGACAGAGATGGAAAATTTACAAGAACGTAATAACGTTCTTACATATAAGGTTGACGATCTCCTTAAGGAGATATCCTACCTTAAAGAAAAGTTGGCTAAACCGGAATCTTCAGTTCAACGAACAAAGCCTGTAGTGGCCACACAGGCGGAAATTAGACAGCAGTTAAACCGAAGTCCTGCTTCAGAAGAAGTGAACAGTTGCTCATCGTCCGGTATCTTTACAGAATCGTCATCGTCTTCCTCGCTAGGAAGTAAAACATCCTTTTCTGGAACGAATTCAACTGTCGAAAGTCCTAAGGGCTGTTCACCTGTGCCGAACGGAGCGCCACGTGGTCACTGTACGATATTCAGAAACGAGCTTCATTCATTACTGGATCCGGAGACTAGTAATAGTGCGCTTTTAGCGCCCGATTCTCGCGATGATGTTTTCGATAATACGAATGTCGCAGATTCTCGTGGTAACTTTTCTCGCACAATTCGCAAGGGTGATAATGTACAAATTCAGCGCGGAGTGAACCCACAAGACCATGGAACTCGTGCAGACTTTTCTTCACCACCCTTTCGACCCGGGCATCCTCAAGACGATGTTAATCTCTCACCAGGATATAATCCGTGGGGACCGTCAAGTTTCGGTACGATACCTTGAGAATGAGTTTATATTGAAATATTTAATCGTTCTAAAAATGTTTGATTTTCTCTTCTTAAATGTTTTTACAAACATTTTATGAAATTACTGTCTTTTCAGTTTAGGCCCTTATATACATCACCACTGACAATCTGTGCCAGAGACTTAGAGCACTAATTTTTCTGTTGTACCTTTTGGTGATATCTTCTTTTGCCATTGGCGTATAGATCCTGTTCTTTTTTTATTGTTGTCAAGGTAACACTTAACGTTTCTAAGGTAGACTTCTGAAACCTAGAGATTTTAAGTTATTGGGTTGAGTGTATCTGAGTGGACTTTGATGTCGTAATTAGTGAAAACTCAAACTTAATTACTTTTGCAAAATACTTTGAAGAGAAAGGGCCTATCGATACGCTACGGTAAGTATACGCGCTTACGACCATTGGTGAATAATTCTATCTCATTGTTAGGTCAATAGACATGTAGACATTTTTCGTTTTTTCAGTTAAATCAATGCAAATATGTGAAATTCTGAAATTTAGGGAAAAACTTGAGTTGTTCAACTACAGAAATTATTATTTAATAGTACGGTTTTAGATAACACTGAAAAAAATTGCCGACGTTTTCTTATTTTTCTATTTTGTTTGCAGCTGGCTTCTCGAGTACATCTTTATTAGGTCGAAACGACGGGTGTTCATCGTTATTTAATATTTTGTCCTCTAACTCGGATGGGCTGCCTGAGGGACGTACTAATTTGACCTCCGCCCCTCCTGGATTAGAAGGGATAAATGTTAGTTCAGGGTGTAGCCAAAGTGTCGGAATGGCCAGCCCTCTTGATATTGACTTCAACAATAATCTGAGCAACAGCTGTGCAAGGCAGAGCGTAATGGATGTACCGCTTAATTGCGGCTTAACGACAAATACCGCAGGAAATAGCAGCAGCACCCTCAGTAGGACCATTAACGGACCAACGATTAGCAGGCGACTGCCCGTTCGGCGCTTTCTTGACTTCTCTGATCTGGACGCACCGTTCTATTCCTGAGAGAGGGTATGCAGTACACCGATTAGGCATAGCGTGAAGTGTACCCCGATTTATGTACATACAGAATGGCAAATGAGAGCTCGATAACCTGATCAACAGAATTCTAAAATGATCATAATTACTCGATGTAGACGTTAATATAAACTCGATAGTTTAGTTGGACCTGCGGGCCCGTAAACCTGCCCTCAAACTAGTTCAAATGCTTCGTAAACAATATTCGTCTCAGCTCTGAGTAGTAATGCTATTAAAAGGGACAGAATAGGAAAAAAATTAAAAACTGACGTGAAATAAGCTATCGAGAGCAACAAGGTGCTCGCCTTCTACAGCCAGCTTCCCTTCGGCTAGAGAAAGCACTAGACTTTTTTGTAGACTATTTCAACCTGTTCCTATCTAGAATGTAGAAAAGCAGAGGGCGACAACAGAGTAAAAGCCATCCATGTTTTGTATTTTCTCTGGCCAGAAAACTTTCAGACAATCGCCAGTGAATATGTCTCTTATATTCACTTTGCTAACATACTCTGCTTGCACAATCGTTAACGGACCATAACTGTCATGTTAAAAATGGCTCGACAAGAAGCAACAACAGGAAGAAGGAGCGGTGTTTTTTTGTTTGCTTTTCATGAGAAAAAGCGCTTTTCAGATCTGGTGTTACTGCTTTAGCAAACAAGTAGTACCTTAGTTAACTTGGATTAGAATTCCTGGTTTGATTGTTAGAACAAATATGGCATATGTTTTGTAAACATTTGGAAGTCAAATTGTCACAATTGGAGCAGTCATTCTAGTATAGATTGTCTAGAGGATGTTCATTCAAATTTGAATTAATGATTCGTTAAGAATGTCATTGATAACAACGGGTTGAAAGAGCTGAAAGAATTGAAAACAAGAACTGCACCAAAAGTTGTAATAGCACGTGACGGGTGACGATTATAATGTTCTGTATGGAAGCACCAGGCGTTGACAAATTTGCTACCGGCACACGTTGTTAACACGAATAAACTATTTTGATATTTAGATAAACGTAAAACAAAACTGTGTATTTACTGCTCTAATGTATTAGTGTTTGCTCACTATTAGAAATATCATTTACCTCCCTGGTTAATTTGGAATCGAATTATATTCTACTCTTGCGATGTTGAATTGACTACCTTTGTCTAAGTGCAAATAGCGACTGTGTACCAATGCGTTGAAATGCTATCCTTATAAAACTTTAATGAAAGGTAGACGCAATGTTGTCGCAATAACGTCTCTTCTTTTCGGTTGAATTATTTTAAAAAAATAGTTGGTTCCCAAGTGTTGAAGATTGCAGCCCGCCAAGTCTTGCACGTTACAGAATATTTGAAAGATGCAATTCATTCCCATCTTCTTTCGGCTAAACTTAAGCACAAGAAGATAAGATAATAATATAAAGCAAAAAGAAAATTCTGCAGGTTTTGGCCTGTTTCGGGGTCACGCTTTCTGAAACGGCCGCTTTCTTCAGGGCGTTGTTGGCACGACAGGGACTCGTAACCTGCCTGTAAAGTGCATGTGTAATAGGAAACCGAGCGGCCGCTAAAGTAACGCATTAATGGAAACCGCATATAACAGTATATTGATGTCGTATGTGTCGTCATTGCTGCAACGCTCTTATGTGCAAAACATCGGTGACGCCCGAAGCTTCGATAATGACGGCAAAGCATGCCCGAGAGTGGAACATCCGACTGCATGACAGTTAGGCGTGACGTAATCACAAGCAGCTCATTTCATTTGAGGGAGCAGCGTAGTTTTGATTAAAAGAGTGGAGTGGAAAAGCTATTGAGATGACGATCTGACGACACCGCAAGCGACAACTATGCCACGTGACACAGCAACCGACACCGCCTTCAGCCACAGCGAGGCTCTTTTTCCTACTCCGTCTCGCTCTCGTTTATTCGTGTCGCCTTCTGCTCTGATTGGGGCTCTTCCTGTACGTACTACCGTTAAACGAAAAGTCTCAAATTCGCTTCAGGACTATGGACGGAACGACAGAATATAGCGCGCAAACGGATGGGTATTCAAACGAACGGACGCATAATCAGCCAGCCAGTCAGCCACATAATCTACGAATGATCTATGATGATGATGGTGATGATGCAAATCGCACCCTTCTCAGATCCAACGGATCCAGTGCTTACACTTCGCCATCCATGGAATAAATGCGCCTTGCCCTTACAAAAATTAACAGAATTTCATGATTCACATGTAATGATTGGGACATTATTTTGTAATAATTAATTTAATTTATTCTTTATTAAGATTGCAGATTTAGTGCATAGGATTTAAGTTTCCTTTTATATCTTCTAAAGATTTTTAATAATCTCTTTTCTTTTTCTTAAATTATAAATTAATCCGTTAGAAAATACTAATAGCCGGGCACCACTTTAAGTGAGCCTTTAGTACAGGTACTTGATTTCTAGTTAAAAATAAAATAATAGCAAAAACAGTTCATTGTGCTTTTTCGCAGCAAGTTCAAGTTCATGTGAATTTTAGAAGAACATATTGGCTAGGCCAAAGATGCACTTTGTTGTTTAGTCAGGATTAACTCGGCGCAAAACAAGTTGTTTTCCACGAATCTTTAAAACCAATTTTTAGAAAATGTTTACTAACAGAAAGATTATAATTCAGAGAGTAAATCAGCTAGGGACCAGCAAACGCGTCATTTCATAGGTAGGATAACAAGGATATTAACAAAAACAGCAGCCGGAATAGGAATGTTGTACAACGAATTCTTTTATTATGACGTTAGATTTGGCGCATCGATAGAAATGTAAGTTTAATTAATTCTAACATTAAACGTCATTAACAAACTGGGGCCTTAGGAAGATTGATTATGAAATTCGTGTGTTTTATTAAAATGACCAAACGGTACTGTTTTGAGTGGCAGTGTTGGGATAAAGTTACTTTTAACTCGCTCCCCATTGGACGGTGACTATTTTGATGATCTCAATCAATTCATCGCCAATCTCGCAGCGAAAATTGTACAAGGGAACGCCCTTAGTGATCGTCAGACCGGGGGGTTTTCAAGGCAGACCGGACAAGCATTACAACGAAGACAGTTTGGTAAGTATGTCTCTGTAACACGTCCGAATCAGTTATTACAATATCCGTCAAACTGAAACACATATAAACATATAAAGCAGTAAGTAGCCCCGAAAATTTATTCAAGTTTTACTTGTAAAGTACATACATATATATATTTTTCTTTTTTAAGTTGTAGACTCGTATGATTCCAGGTAGCGAAGACCATAGTGGAAACGATACATAGATTTGAATGAGCAAACTGAAGCAATTTAAGTTTTGTTTTTATTAACTAAATGCAATAAAATGAATTATATTTAAAGTAATATGAAGAATATGAAATCGTCAACAAACTGGCGTGTACGAGCCTCTATTCAACTTAGGTTATTGCAAATAGCCATTTTTTCAGTTTCGCTGATTAATGCTACAAGATATTTTAGCTATACTGTTGGCACCGTTAGGCCTTTTTTAAATTTAATAAGCAGATGTAATTAATTCATCCTCAAAAGTAATTTTTTTTCGGTTAGTCAGTGTGTAGAATCTAGTCCGCCGGAAAAAAAGCAAGCGTGTTACCATTGTGCCATCTCCGAAGGATTCCTAGTACTTCTGATAAGTATGTACGAGTCAATTGATTGGTATGAGCACAGTCTATCTGTCTGTTTAAACTACTAGGCTATCAAAAGATCGTTGGTTCAAATCATTTCGAAAAATCACCTCCGAAGGAAGTGTGCTAGAAGCAGGACATCCAAAACAATCAGAAGCAGAAACTACAGAGGAATATGCCATTGTAATTTACCTTCAAGTAGATGCAGAGTATTTTTGCTTGTAGTCAATCAAGTATGTAAATAGTAAGCTGTATATATTATGTGGTATATTATACGATATTAAATATTGTTGCAGTAACTTGTATATCTGAAGCTTGGTTTCTCGCTAATGACCAGGTGTTCTACATGTAATTATATCTGTTTTACATTTGGCTTTAGTTGAGTTAATTTCTATTTGGCTCTATATTCTTTAAGTATTTGCTACACACACAAACAGACTTACAAAAATCAAAATTATAAGCATTTTGCAATTGGGGATAGACTAAGTCAGCTGGATGCGTTGAGCTTATTTCGATTGAGCGCGCCAAATACTAACAACGCAAAATTTAAATTTTAGCACACGGTCTTGAAAACACCATCAATGCCGTTATTTTAGGCCCCGTGAATAGTGTTGTTCTCCCTGCAATCGCAGTGTTATGTGGTCCTTTCTACCAGAGAAGCTGTACTTACCTAGGATACGGATTACGTTGTCGTACAGTCATTTGAAAATGATCGTAAAAAATTTCTAAGAAAGAAGATTATGTAAATCTGTTCGTTGTAAGCGCCAAAACTTTGGAAGGGCACACCGTGGGTACTGTAAGACGGTTATGCGCGGATCCGCATTTAGCTACTTGTATCCATTTATTTTTATGATGGATCAAAGGTTATGCTCCGTGGAAAAAATTACTTCTCTTTAATGATTAAAAAAACTATTTATCGTCTTAGAGTCAAATTTAGTATGTTCAGGTGATTTATCAAATCATTTAAACGTTGAATCCTATTAACAAATTCTCCCCTTTTCAGCGACATCGCATGTGAGAGCCGTTTGCTTCATATCGCTTCATAAGTCACCGCTGCATCCGGTGACAGATTTGTGTAATAATATAACGCCCGTACGAGATCACCTGCGTCGTACTTTTTGATGATAATTTCAACGAATATAACGCTAACGTGAGCAGAAAAATCATGGCTATTCTATAACGCTCCGATGAATCTACGTGTGGGTTACATCGAAAGTTCCCCGACAATTTTCCAGACGGTTGCCGCTGATAGTCTTGGCATACCAACACGAAGACGTGTTATTATATACAGACTTTATAATATAGATATACAGAACTTGCTGGTAACGTCAATAATGGCAAAACGTTTAATTAGTCAATAATAAGTTATACTCTTGGCTTCCATCAGCAAGCCGTCCTAATTCATTCACGAGATAAAACGATGGAACATACACAGGCTGGAATTTGTTCTATGTGTTTCATCAGATTATGGGTCACAAGAAAAATAGAGAATACATATTTGGTTAATATTATCCTTTTTACTAAAGGAAATCGTGACGCTAATGAGAGCATCGAGAATTGTGTATAAATATTGTAAGATATTTGTTTCTATTCTTTTTTTTTATCAACCCTCTAAAGGCTTCTGTTCAATCATAAAGAACTTTCTTGTTACTTCGTTTGTTGTACATTGTCAGTTTACAGCTAATTTGATTTAAATCACAGGTAACATAAAACCCACCATAATTGGGAAAAAAAAAGAAAAAAGCTATTGCAGGATATCGTTAACGTCATTAGGGGTCGATAGCCAATCGAGGTGTTTGGGTAGAACATGAAATGAAGTGCGTGCAGTATGGTGTTTTAAATACAGTCACAGTGTCACTTTGGCTCAAAAAAGTATGTACGCGGTTTTGTATGCCTTGTGTCTCGTGCAACGCTCGTAGACGTATGCGTTCACTGTCCATAGTCCCTTTGTTTAGTTAACTGATGTAATTAGGCTTTCTATAGCTCTTTACTTCTTTGAAAGAAATCAATGTTTACACTTAATTAAGTCAGCTTGGTTGAACGACGCGCTTTCGTACTGCATTCGAAAAAGCTAATTAGAGATCCTAGGTTAACTAGTCACAGAATTATTTGAGCAGAATGCGTTTATTCATTATGATTTTTAGGGTTCATCGTGACTGATAAGATTGCATCAACGAAGAAACAGCGCACGTAAATATCAACCTATTTTTTCTGTGTCGATTCGAAGAGCGGGCTACTCGAAAACTCGAGTTTGTGATGATCTAAGCCTGTTCCATATCTAGTAAAATCAGGCCTACTAATAGATATATATACGTATATTGATTTTGAAGCGTTAATTCGATTCTGTGAGAATACTACCAAATTTTTTCTGGCAAAAAAAAAATTGCTATTCAGTTACTTATTATACTTCGATATTTGTTGTCGTTTTCTTGTCAGCACGGGCTTTCTCTTAAAAAAATAATAGACTGCATTGTTATTATGAAATCGACGAATATTTTGGGCTTATTTCTCAGAGAATCTGCTATGTGCTCTGAACTAATTTGAATTTGCACTGCGGTTTAATTGATTTTGTGATCGACAATTTATTTTCAATCAAAAAATCATTCCTCCTTTATGAAAGGTTTGTTGCTCTATAAACAACAGCTTAGCGCCGAAACGTACAAATGCGAACGCGTAATGCATATGTGAACGCCAGCATGCTACATCAACATTATTATTATTATTATTAGTCGGCGTATGCAGCGTTCTGGGATTCATACGAGATTTTATGTGAGAGATGGTCTCTCTGCCCCTATGTCGGCGATTCTTATATACATACTCGCACATATACTGCCTGCGTACGTGCGTTACACATACGCACTCGGGCAGACAGTGTGACGACGGCAACTACCAATAGACGACGAGACACCGCAAAGCTGCGTGGTGTCAAGCACTGGATCAGCGACAACACGAGAAAAAAGATGCTAGAAGGGTCATTGCGAAGGCGGAGTTTGTGTCATGTTATGCCTTGTTCGTTCCCTACACGGATATTTGTTTCTTTGTGTTTGTGTGTGCGCATGTCTAACGAATCCAGAGCGACACTTTTGCGGCAACACGTGTCATCGGTACCACACCCGTCATAGTAGTCATAACCGCTTAAGAACCTGCCCCTGTAACCCACGTGCATAGATCGTCGGGCCAGATTTCGGGTCACATTAGAATTCTGCTGAAACTCTTACGTGCATAGACAATCAGTCGCGGTTACGCAGAGATGTTGCTGTTGACGATGCGGTAGAGATCCAAAAATACAGACACAGTTGCTCTAAGCGTCTTGTTGTTTTCATGCTGTCCTGTTGAGCGCCGGTTGTCGTTACTGTCTGCCGACGCTGCAGTACCTCTCCCAGCGCTCTAGCGATGGAAAATGAACATACAATGGTCTGCTTGCTCCGCGTCTTGTTGAATGGACATATTACTGTACAGAGTGAACACTTTTAATTGTTGTGATATACAAGACTCACCAGTGTTGGCGCTGTTGTTGCCATACCAATACCCAGTTGGCAGATAATCAAGATAATTTACTGGAGCACTCTCTATGTCAAAAGAATCAAACCCATCTGCAATAACCCGCGTTTACCTTTGTGTTGCTCGTGCTGAAATTCGTTCACAAAACGAAAAAACAATTTTTGTTTGTATACTATGAATTAGCCCTGTAGTATCGATCCGTTGTTTTCTCTGTATTTTTTTAGCGGTATGGCTGCATTTCTATTGTAAATAGTTTGTTTGGCTTTTTTTCCATCTTATATAGTTTACAGGAAGATATTCTGAATTTAAGTTTTAACTATTTAGCTGTAATAATAAACCACACCGACCACGGTGTGTGAATTATACGTGTTACTGTGCATAGGGAGGTCAGAATGCCTCTAGGTCAATAGTTTTACGGCAAACAAAAACGAACTAGAATCGCGTAGGTAGGCAAACCGCCGGCAAGCGGTTTGTATTTTTTGGTATCTACCATCAAATGTCCGCGTCCAGCGTGCTCTGTTTTCTGCGTTTCCTGCCGCGTTCTAAGCCGGACCTGGGTTTGCATTTCTTAAGAGGCAAAATTTAAGCCATCGTTCTGGTCTATAGTTATTTTGCCTTAGAAAGTTTATTGTATGCATAAACAGCTCAAGACGCGGGATTCAATTCATTATGACTAGGAATTTTTCAACCAAGGTATACATCTGCAGATTATTCAATAGTAATATATTGACGTAAACACATCATCGTCAGGTTGATCGAAGGACAACAGTGGATTTGTAAATTTCAGATCAGTTTTTGGTTACAATGACATCGTTGTGCTATCATTCTACTTTGTTTTCGTCTCATACTCATGTCGATTCTGTTTCGAAAACAAATATAATGTATAGCTATATTTTGAGCAAATAAACTAGTGGGTTGGACTTACACGCCTGGTGCCCGAGTTTGATTCACAGGTGAAACTCGGTGACTTTGTCGTGCGATCTGGCTTCTGCGCCATAGACAGTAGACCTTCAACGCGACATTAGCGTTAGGCGGTCTCAGACCTGTACAACTGGATTTACCACAAATCTTGCATCTTTTCAAAAGTAGTCGATTGCATGCAATTGTCATGGTAAACGAATAAGTAATAAACAGATGGCTGTTTAAAATTTTTTTGGCTAAATATTCATTTATTAGATAGATATTTTAAAGATTATTATTTTAAAGATATTTATTGGAACAAAGTGGATGTAGAAATAGAATCTTGCGAGGAATTTAAGTAGATTATTCACTGTATGTTCCATATGCCGTAGAATTTCCTAGCCTAGACTTCATGCCTAACGAAAATGATATTTCCTAAAAAAAAGTAGGCCTTTGCGTGGTGCAAAGGGACAGCTTGCTACCATCATGACTGTTTAGCTGGCTTTGATAATCTGCTATGATAATATTATAATAGTATAGTGCACTCGAATATGGTCTTATAAATACCCAACGCGGGTATTGGTTGGAAAGTACGAACTCTTGTTCATCATCTATAAAAATATGCCAAACTTATTTATTCAGGGATAAGCTTATTTCTACATGGTGAACACTGAAATAGGTGATGCTCGGGTTTGGTGGTTGAGAACATCCGTTATTGGTTCTGAGATAGAGAGGTTGAGATATAGCTGTACTCGTATATCATCATAAGGGAGATATAACACAAAACAGGACGCAGTTTTCAAGTAAAGTCACTAGAGAGATTTTATTTGAATTCGTGTGTTGCAGTGTTGTTAGTACGTTTAGGGCATAGCGGCTAAACGTTAACAATTTCAATGAAACATTTCTCCCTCTACAATTGTTTTCGAGCAATAAATTAATAACTTCACAAAAAGCGTGTTCTATCAAAAGCAGCATTATATTATCACAATGTCAGGTCGTGCTCTAATTATACGAAAGTACATACAGTTAAAACTGCCCGAATAGGAAGTATCGTAGAGTATTTTGTAAACTTTTTTTTAAATTAACAGTGCACACAATTGCCAATAATTATGCAGTTTCCATAAATTTCGGGATGGGCGAATACCGGACATAAATGGATGGAATAATTTAAAAACACTTAAAAAAAAGGTTCGATGATTATGGAGCCCTAGATATCGATAGCAGATATCGGCGCTACCTTTATACAGTTTCGCCTGCCTATTGTCCAGGTGCACCCGGAAGCTTGAGTTGAAAGGTTCAGAATTTGACGGCTCGATCGATTCACAATGATTATTAGTGGAGTGTGCACACGTTAACATGCGAAAAACTGGACGTTAACTTCATCAGAGTTCGTAAAAATTAGCTGAACAGCGAATGTGAAGATCCAAAAAAAAAACCCGGTTTATATTTAAATATAATATTAAAATAAAGTTTTGCCTCAGATAATTCTTTATTTAAAATAGGTGTGAATTCCCTTTCCGAAGACTGCGATGCGACTGATATGCAAACGCCTCTGAGGTTTATTTGTCATAATTTTTTGTTGAGCTCTTTAATTACATGTATGAGGGTGTTTATGTATATATGTTTATCTGCGTTTTGGCGGGTTGATTAATCATCTGGGAATAATCATCTCTTAATACCCATTTTCTGTTACTGTCACAAAACTAACTACTGAGCAATCTATACTAACTATTAATTAATTTACATGATTCCGTACCTATCTGTGAGGACTGAACTATAATATAAAACACTGGACATTATCTCATAAGTTTGCTCTTTTGTATACCGTTATCGTTTGCATCATATTTCAGTGTAAAATCTTTATATTAATATTTTCTTTATTAGAACGCAATAGCCAGTTTCCCCATAGTTCTGAATAATCTAGGTGGGCAAGTACCCTAGTACCTGAGTTGTGCTTCTCTCTGTGACAGTTAGTTTTATTGAAGCGGTGATCTGGGTTTGAATTCTTCGCTTCGTGCTGGGTGCCAGCTTTGTTACAAAATACCTAACAGCGGTAAAACTCGACGCACATAGTTCAGTGTCTACTCTTGTGTAGATATATCTTTCGTTGTCTCTTGTCGCTTTTTTTTTCGTTGGTCAATTATGAACCAGATTTGCTTCGCTGGCATCGATTGGTGTCGGCTTGTCCGCGTTGAGGCGTGTCACGTTGCTCTATGTTAACCAAATTCTGCGTGTTACATGGTTGAGCGTCTATAACAAAAACTCAGATTAGAATTGTTGCTATAAATGTGACTCAGCGGTCCCTTTACGCGTGGTGGTTCGTGAAGTAAATATATTTCTTTTCGCGATCTATTGCCAATCTTATGCCATAGTGGCGCAAAGCTGTGCAGGCCGACATCATGTTCGCTTTGAAACAAGGTACCATGTCAGAGGACGTGACTGTCTGTGGTGCCGCGTGATACTGCGATTCATGTGTCCGTATTCGCTTTCTATAAATTTCTGGCCTCTGTGTAGTTAAGCGGGACAGTCGTTATGCTCGAGCTCGATTCGCTTATCCGAATCAACTGGTTCGACAGGACTGGCCCTTCTATAATGTTCAGTTGTGTTTCCGTTCTCTAGGTTTAGGACCGCTAAAAATCGTTCATATTAGTCAGAGCAGGGGTCACTACCAAGTGTCGTCTACTCTTTAGGAATTCTACCCGTTTCACTCTTCCTTGCCGCCAGTGACTTGATGACAATTCACTGTACAAATCGTATCTTCGGTAGTTGGTAGCATCTGCGGAAATTCGGTCAACAAAAGTTCTAAGCTGGTGACAAATTGATTGCCTTGTTGCTCGCCACTCTAATACTGCTCTGTTGACATTTTCCTCGTTCGAGTGCGATCTCCCGACTATTCTGCCGGCCATCCAACGGCGCGTTCCGCCCTTCCATTCGATTGATGACTACGTATCTAAATACGTACTTCTACTCCGCATCGATAGGGAGCTAAAGTGGTTTCTGTTCGTCTTGTTGAGGATCCGATCTGTTGTCGTGCTTACCTCTAGTTTATCTGCCTCCAGGACGTAACTATAACCGTCCACTGTAGTCGAACGAGCCTAGACAAAGATATCCTGATGGATAACTTGCTGCAGTCTCTGGTAAACTGTTTTATTTAGCCCTAAGTGCTCTTTTTCATTAAATGACTGACAAGCGTTTCATTGTTTCATCCAATTCTTCAAATAATTCCTGATTCTAATCTCCCAGTATATCGTATTTCGGACGCGATGGCACGTAGCATCGTGAGTCAATTGTGATTCATGTGTCCGGCAAATGCTTTTCCGAGATCAGGCGGAATTATCACTGGTGATTTCTGTCTACCGGCCCATTATCTGCTACCTGTTCATTTTTATGCTCTGATGTGGGAGAGATTATATTGTCATTGTGTGGCATTTTTTCATTGATAAGCCAGTCTCTCTAAATGTTCTCTATTAGCTGATCCATTACTTAGATTATGGAGTGCCCGTTCTAACTACGTCCACTAATCGACCCGAAAAACTGTTATAGTTAAGGTGCTCAGTCTGTTTTATTGTTAGTCCGCAGACTGGTAGTTCACGCGTAAAGAACATCGGTTCAGCAAATTGCTACGTGATTCGATCTGTGTGACATATGCGTCCTTGCTATGCCATATTATTCCTTAAGTTCGAAACGCATATGCTGGACATTTTCGGAATATAAGTCTATAAGGCTTCACAGTGATTTGTGATCCGTGAGCAATGTCACTCCATTCATGGCGTATATATCATTTTTCCCGTGTTATAGAGCGCCTAGACACGCCGTCGTTATTATTCTACATTCAATTGCTGCTGATGAATGTAGATGGTGTTTATTGGCCTACCGTCTTCTATTGGTAAAACACCCAGTTCGAGGTCACTTGAGCCTGCTTGAATTATAATTGTTTTCTCTTTATTGAATAAACTTGATAGTGTTGATGCCTCAATATGTTTCTTTTACTCGCGTAAAAGCTTCCCGTTGCTGCTGTTGTGTTAGCCTACGCAATGTCTCCGTCATAGGTTAGAAATGAACGAAAGGATATAGTTAAGGCATCCTAAGAAGCTTCTTCCCACACACATCTCTGTTAGGGTGACATTCTTGACATGGGCTTTATCGTTTCAGAATTTGTTTTCGGTCCCTCTGCTGTGAGATTGCAGAATCGAAATGCTCCCTAACGCGTCTTTTTGAATAAAGCCTGCGAAGTCTGATAATCGCTTTTGAAGCTTTACTCTACGGTGTCTCTTTCTCCGCATGCGACCGTATCATCCGTGACCTCGGGACATTTCGGCGTCCGTCGTAAACCTCGGCTTGACTTCTCAGATTCTTCTAAACCTGAAGCTACTTCTTTGGGAACTTCACAGTACTGATACGGCGGTATGGGTATCCAGAAAGTTGTGTAGTCACATCTTCTTCTTCTTCATTTCTAGGAAGAACCTATTTTTGTTGCCTGGTATTAATATTTGTTTCGCTGAGGCGGTACAAGGTATCATTCAGTATGGGTATTAAAGTTCCAGATCTCTGATTTATTTTATTGAATGGATGCGCGTTTGAAACAGTTTGTAACTTCTGGCCAGATTGGTGAACGGCTATAAGGCTGGAAACCCATTTTGCCTGATGCTGTACTTTCTAAATCATTTCTTGGTACTCCAAATCCTTGACGTAATCACTATGGCCTATGCAGATACTACTGGCAAAGAGCGAGGTGGTTGCTGCACAGGTTTAGTTCTGTCCTTAATATCGATTTTTACTGGTTGTGGTAACTTAACTTAGAGTCTTACAACTTCTTTACCTTGACAGTTTTGATCTTGAGCGTTGCCGACCCCACAGCTCTCACTATGACTAGTGTATTCTTGTCAGCTATGCGTAGTTCTCCTATGCAGTTACTTGACTCTATGTGCGTTTTTAAGGGCATAAAGTTATACGATGCTACTGCTTCGAGAAGGTTTTGTAACTTTCTTCATTGGTCTTCGGTCCGGAGATTGACGTACAGCTTCCGTTTAAGCACATGCCTTACCGTCTCCGTTTGAAGGAGATCGTATTTCTGATCTGAATCAAAGCTTTGATATTCATTCTATATGTACATTTTGATAGCTGCTACGTATCACTGCGATGAGGCCTCAGCAAGAGCCTTCGCGGGCCAGCGTTAAGATGAGCTTTATTTTCGATGTCATTGGTATTCTGGGTCTACTCGGAAAGTCGGTTTGCATCCTCGACAATAAGCCTGAAGCGCGCCACGTGCAGACGATTACACGAGTTTGTATATCGAGTTTGTTTAGCTAAAAATAGCCAGTTTATGCTTTAAATCAATCATTTATCCCATTAGACAATCATCGATTTTTGAGAATTGAAGCTGCTTGCTTGTTTTTATTGTTACCCGCTATCCTGCACTGCATCTACTACCTGCTTTGACTTCTTCAAATCTCGATTACAGTTCTGGCTTCAGTTGGACTGCTCCGTGTTAATGTGTTGCTATTATGAACGACACAGAGGTTACGATGCTACTAACGCGTAGATGTTTCGAGGTTTATTCTGCCAACTGTTGCAGAGTTTCCCCACCTAAACAAATAGACCAATATTCTTATTATCGTAGGAAAATATTTACTGTCTCATATAACTGGATAAATTATTTTGCTTATTTAAATAATAAATAATAATAGTTTTTATTTTTTATTAGCATAAACAGTTGAGTAAATTTGAGTCAGTCTTATTTTATCAGACGTTAAAAAATGTATTATCTATTATATGCAAGTGACATTAATGTTTTATTTAAAAATAGCTAATTTTACTAGAAAAATTCTATAGCTAAAATAA
Source organism: Varroa destructor (assembly GCF_002443255.2). Taxonomy (NCBI): domain Eukaryota; kingdom Metazoa; phylum Arthropoda; class Arachnida; order Mesostigmata; family Varroidae; genus Varroa; species Varroa destructor. Next base: position 68,408,583 of record NW_019211454.1, on the reverse strand, counting down.
TTAGTGCAGCTTCTTATAATCTCCGAAATTATAAACATAGTAAGTTTAATCTGGAAATTAGTTTAATCGGCTAAGAACGATTATATCTTAGTAATAGGTTTGTTATTGTATGCTTCTGGGTAACGTGAACAAGACAAGGCGCATTGCTATTTTAAGTAATGAATAAAAAAAATCGCGTTGGATGGGCTCAGTCGCTATGTGTAAAGGACAAAATCTACTTGAGTTGTTTTTTTAATTAAACTTTAGTACCAGAACGACTAAAACGTAAATATTAGTTTGCTTAATCTTATTTTTCTGTGAACGTATTTTTATTTCAGGTCGTATGATCTTTCTCGATCGAGGTTCATTTGTGTGTTATTTAATTTCTAGTTTACTCGTAATTTAACATAGATCTAATACAATATGTCTTGTAAACGGTAGCTGCACGGCTTGTCTATCTAAACGGTCGTCGAATTAATTGAATTGATTTGTCTTATATTCTTGCTACTAGCATCATATTCTGCTCATTTTACCTTTCTAATTAACGAATAAAATATTATAAGGGGCACAACGAGGGCTATATTTTGACGGTCAAAAATCGCTGGCGCTCCAGCAGCCTAGTTCTCATTATTACAAACATGTATCCGCTCTAAATATTTCGTTGCCATTTGTTTGATATCTGCAGAGTACTTGCCGAAGTAGCGCCTTTGCCAATGGCGAGCGATGAGCTTTTTCTTCCGAATCGTCACTCCAGCAGCCGTTGGCGTTTCGTCTGTCAGAGATCGTCTGTCGTTACGGCAATCAGATTTGAAATTTGACGCTGATGTCATCATTATCGTCATCGTCATCGTCATCATCATCATCATCATTTGCTTATATCGTCAATGAAGAAGCGGTCGAAGGCAGTGATTAAAAGAATAATGACTAACCAAGTTTACCTGTTGAAAACAATTTTGAGAGACCGTTGTACAAGTTGGTAAAATAATTGTACAGAATCTGTGACGTAAACAGGCTAAACTCGTAGTACGATCATAACAATAAGCAGATATTCAATACGGGAGATTAGGAGCCAAAAAAAATCCGACATCTTCCCGTGCACTCACTAAAGAAGCTTCTGTCGAATGTATTCGAAAAGCTAATAGAGCGGATTATATGACAGTTACAGTTTTACTCTGGCAGCTATGCTACATATATTGAACACATATTGTAAAGTAGATTTCGAATCATTCCGCTAAGCATGGCATCGGCGACACTTACCAGTGGCTTTTGGTTATTATTTAGGGCTCGTAGAAGGCCCTGTTAAATGACAACAGCTTCACTCCGACCCTCATTACAAGTTTACCTATTCCTTCAATTAATACGTCTATCTGACTGAAGCCCTGAGTCGGTGCTGCGTGTCGCCAGCAAAAGCGGTCGAAGAAATTCTGTGACAGTACTATATAGGAATTTAATCTCCTCTACGCCTCTTCAAATCGGAATAGAAACAGCTAAAGAAATAGACTATGATCATTGTATGATGTCGTTTTTTCCGTTGGTTTAAACACGAGTTACCTAAGTGTGCTATGGCTGAGACTTGAAAGGACATGATGCCATCAGGCCACTGATTTCTTTATGTTAGAAGAAGACCATGTTGTCGCTTAACTGGTCGGTTGGTTAACTTTTTCTTGTTAGAGGATCATGTCGAAGTTGGGGTGAGCTCCTCCTAGAATGAGCAGTATCAGTTGAATTGATGCCCCACCTGATGTAACAATAGACGGAGATCAGACCGTCCGCAGACGCAGCACTGAACGCTATTTACAAACCAGTTAAAGCAATACAATTTCTCTGAGCGGAACGGAATAGGCTTGGCGTTAACAACGCGAATTATCCAGGGAATAGTTTCCGTCTGTTTGATTTTTCAGATTTACTCAGACGAATGAACATTTTTCTCATCTGTTAAGAGCGAATCAAAAGGAATCACCACTAAAATATAACCCTCTTGAAATAATCCAAATGTTCAATAGAAGCAGCAAAGTTCGTCGAGCTGAAAATCGAAAGCAAAAAGTATTCTCTCTTCGCCTCTGATAACAGGTCATGTTATGCCGTGTTAACGATTTTGTTCAATTATAAAGTGAGAATCTGGCAAACGAAGACTTTTTTGCTCCGCAAAGTTTTCGATTTGTTTTTGTTTCTCTGGCGGTAACTGGATAAACCTATTTCAATAGAATAGCTCGAGCTTACCTTCACAGCCATTAAATGCTGGTAGTCGTAGAGCATCGTCAGGTAGAATTACAGAAACTAATCAACTGAGATATTTGAAGAAAATCGAATTATTTATATACGTGAACAACGCGTTTAGCCCCTGCATATACAGCTTGTAGTTTTGAAAGAACTTGGCTCCATGAGAAACAAATACCCCTCCCCTCTCCCCCAAGAACCCCTAACCCCTTTCGCTTTTTTGTCAGGACGATGGGTTGGGAATTTTCCGTGCTTGGTTTCGACCTGCTTCAGTTCTTACTCCGAATCTTTTGTTTCTCTTCCTCCCTACCTGCCTCCGTACCGATGTGCTGCGAGGTTTAATGTGCTGCAAAAAACATTAGCAACTTCCGAGCAGATCAACTTAGATGGGACATCAATCATCAACTTAGCCACTTTAGTGAAGTAAACTTAAAAGCTAAACAGGCTTAATAAATACATGTTTTTTTCTCCATTTATGTCCGCGCGAAAGTATTATTTCGGTAAACATGAAAATAGCATGTTTCGAGGCCGATTTATCTCGCTTAAACGAGACAGTCGATTTCGTCTTAACGATCAACAGGTTTTCTGGTATACACCGTTGCATCTTTAAGCAACCAAAAGAAAAAAAAATGCTTCTTGAATGTCTCGAAAATAGCGTGCTTGCCCATTAAAAAAAAGGTTTAACAGAATGAGAAGTTCAGGTTTCGTTACAATATCTTGTAATTCGCTGTCTTGCAGACTTTTTTCTACTAGGTTTCTAGCAATATTTGAAAGGGCTTTGAGATTAGGTCTTGTAAGCCGTCTCATCATAACATCCAGAAGGTCATCGATTGTTCCTGTGGATCAGACAGATCATGTTTTTGGTATTTTGTTTCATTCTATCGTATCGTTATTGAATAGCAATTTCAATTTCGGTTCGAAAGCAAAGGGTCAGCAATCATATTGTGATATCAATCAATAGAGATTATTAAAATCCTCTTTGCACGGTCTAATGCGCTAAACAGTTTACCAGAGGCTTATTGCCTGTGCAGCGGGGAGGACCTTCGGTAGGTTAACAAAATTAATCATTAGAGTAAACAGATGTTACTAAAGTGCGCCTGTCAACATTAATTTCCACGTTTTTGTGATCACCTTTGTATATAAACGTGGACCTGTAAGATAACTTAAACCATTCTAGATACTTTCAAGACATATTCAATTGTTTTGATTAATAACGTTTTTCTGTTACGGTTCGGGTTCCTAGTTGAAGTTGTCGTCTTCCTACCTCGAAACTAAATTTTAACGAAACTGCATTAAGAAAAACGATCTGATAAGCTTAACCGTTTCCAACAACGGCGATTGTACAAAAATAATCGTCTTTATAACTATAGTTCCAGACCACATGCAACATACTACGATAGCTATTAGAATACCATCCATGAAAAGGTTTGGTAGCGCTGCCCTGTGGCCCGTTGTTTTTATGGTTCGATCCTTTCAATTCAATGCATCGAGCGCTGTGTGTTTTCCCGTTAATGGACAAACAAGGAGGCGTCGTAACCACCAGTAAAGATGACATGCGAGTCCGCAGCGCCGGTGCGCGCGTCGCTCCGACATTTTTATAGCCGTTTGACTATAAAAAGTTCTTCGAAATATTACACTAGCTTAAAAAAATGACCACCTCACACCAGCAATTCGCACTGAAATATTTAAGGAGTTTTGTGGCCGATGGGGTGTACTGATCGTATGAAAACACCAATGGCTGTGTGATAGACCTTGATAGTTCTTCCTTCTTCCCCCAAAATAGATCCCCTTCGACGGTTAGCAACAGGACGACACCATAGCCTAATTTGGTTCGTTTGAATTTTTTCACTAACGACTATGCCTCGTCTAATGATTAGAATATCGTACCATCGTTTAAGAGATTGGTTTAATGTTTGTATATTTTGTTGCCTACACACGATTCACTATATGCTGGTCCTAGAATGTAGGATTTTAACAGGAGTGTGCACTGAAATGAAAGAGCTTATTTTAGTTACGTTACTCAAGCCTATTTTCCAATTTGCGCATTTCGTGCTGTCAACTGTGCTTAATCAACAACAGATAGAGATAGTAAATCACAGGTATTATACCAGCGTAGCAAAAAGTGACGCTCCATTTGCAGCCGTAGTCAGAAATCAACGAACGACACTTCCTTTCCAAGCCTTCGTGTTGCATTGCTCTTCTTCCATTGCAAATTAATTACAAGTCACATATTGAAAAAATACTGTTCAAAAGTGTATCAGTTCAATATAGCTCGGTGGCTTTATTATGCTCTTAATGTTAACTGTACTATTATAGAGCTTGCCGATTCATCGGAGGTACCGTTGACTTTTTATTTTATGTTTGCCATTGCTACAGAGATGCAACAGGATCAACAAGATGTAACTGGGAATGTGTAACTGCACAAAAATCTACGAACAAAGATGAAGACGCACCAAAGTAGTCGAATGGAACGTCCTGTATTAATCACGAGGTGGGTCTAAATCAGTGCTCTACGCGGTTTTCTAATAAAAATAAGTTTACCATCCTTTATTTGATCTAGCAAATATGTCCCCGTTTGTCAAAAGCGTCTTTCTCAATTTTCTATTTCCGTGTTTTGATTGCTTACTTTACGTGATTGCTACGTTATTGTGCTCGTCACCGTCAGCACCTATATGTCTGCTTCTGAAACGCTAGCGTCGACAACAGGAATCAGTAACCGAACATCATATTATACTGATCATTTTTCGTTCCCAGCGGAGCCGCTTGGAACAGAGTCTGGGTCGAGCGGCCCCAGGGCGAGTGGTCCGTCGCCGAAGCCGAAGCTACACTGACTCCGTTTTTCCCCTCTACCTGGGGAAAGCAGCCCAGAAACAGAGAGAGAGAAGAAAGCATACACGGAGCATAAGCAACACGGCGAGCGAGGCAGATGCAGCAGGGAAACAGTACGACGAAAAACAGGCAATATTCCATGTTATCCTCCTGGGTAAAATGATACAAGAAGGCGGTAAAGCAGGCGGTTGGCGACGGATCGACTATTAACATGACGAAATGGATCTTTTCCCATTGTTCCGTGTTTTTTTTTCGCTTTCAATGCTGATCGCAGTAGCAGCAGAAGCATTAGCCACCACTTGTGAATAGCACCTTAGTCGTCGTTACATGTAGCGTTGCCAGTGGTTAGAGGTAGATAGATAGTTGACGCTGGCCGATGTTGGATCCAGCTGCTGGTGATACATTTCGTTCTTCCTGATAACAAAACTATAATAATGACGATTCTGCTTTCTCCCTATTCGTCTTCTTTTTATTTTTCTCTTGTTTTTCTTTCATGATTGAATCGAATTTAACTGTGACATCTCTATGTGCTGGTCCACCCATCGTCTGCCTTTGGCAAATCTCTTTTTTGAGGGTTTGAAGGCGATGAGGGAAAGAGATGGGGATGAAAGGGGTAAGGTTTGTGACAGGAAAATAATGTTTTTCGACGGCGATAGGCTCATTCTTTGTTCTCCTCCATTTGTCTGCTTGAATATGAGTGGTAAGAACACGAATCTTGTTCACTGCAGTGGTGCAGTTAGTCCTCGGAAGGAGACGGACCCCCATATACATGAACAAAAATAGTATAATAACCGTCGTTCCTGTCGTGACACGACAGGGTCGCCTGTATCTCTCTTTATGACTTATGTAAATAAGTGCGTTGGTGCAGCTTGCTCAGTTATATATATAGCAGATGCAAATTAGAAGTTTTTTTGGTGGTCCACTAATTCTAATATGGCACATCCAGTAACTAACTACAGGAAACGATAGTATTATTATTGTTAGTATTAGCGGCAGTAGTAGTATTAGAATTTAAGTTTTTTATTCAATAAATAAATGTTTTTGTACAGCAGATTTGAGGTTGAGCAAGTAGGTTGGGGAGCTAAGGGCCTTTGCTTCTTGTCCTGTCACGTTTATTCTCCACGGCTATAATTAAAGTGTGGGTCTATCACACTCGTGTTTGCCATATTGGACCTCTTGCAAAATATTCACACTAACACGAATAAACACCAACGTATGATTAGAAATGTCGTAGACAACATGAAGTTTTTACATACGCAAAACTTGAAGTTGATTACACCTAAAATTAAGAGGGTTGATGCTTTTATATAATCAAAAACTGTTAATCTTCTTCTCATATCACACTTTAAAGTACACAACTATATAAGCTGAGTAATTGTTCTCTAAAAAAATTACTTCCTAATATTTAGAAAAAGCATCCGCTTTTACCAGGCCTAAGTATTTAGAGTGCAATTTTTTTTTCGGGCTTATATGAATAGTAGATTGGGGAGAGATAAAAGCACAATACTTTGCTTTTTAAAATAGAACCCAATTAAAAATTCAAACTAAAATCGTTACCGAATTGATCGCATTGATAGTTCCTTCAGAAAAGTAATAATAGACTTACATCATGATAATATATATATAGGCGCATTTTTTCTGCCCGTGCGTAGTCAATAGTCACAGTCTGGAGCAACAAGAACGTGTTACGAAAAGCAACATGATTTGTTTGGGTGTCGCCATCGAAGTCGAAGTGTGGCAAGTGAGGTTGACGAAGGAGCCCTGATTTTGTGAAGATGCAGAAAAGCGGCATCAAAAGCAGGTCAACGAAGCTGCTTTGGATCTTTGCACAGCGGCAACTCTTAAGCCATGTCTACCCTTTCGGTGAAAAAGATTTGAAACCATAAATAGCTCCCATCATAAATAGCTTCTAGCGGGCTCTTCTCCACATAAACATGCAAAACCATATACGTGTCTACGTGCGCGTTTTGCGATAGACATACATAGAAGCAATTTATTATAGAATCCATTAAAGAAAGTAAGCTTGATTACCGTGCGGGGTAATAAACGTTTTTTGCGCTTAACAAAAATTCTCGCTCACAACGAATTCAATTTTAGGGAACGTTAAGAGCCCACATACGTGCACGTACAAAATAAATGTGATCTTGAAAACCTGGAAAAGATTCAGTACCAGCACTCTAAAACTTGAGGTCATTAGTATAACATTTGGCGTTCTGGCGAGTCCAGTTAGATGGTGTTACAGTATGTATGTATGTATGTATTTAGAGGGGCGTACGTCGTGGCTTGTTTTCTCGTGTTGCGTATGCTACCAAGTGTATATGTATAAGCATACTGCGCGTAAGGTTACCTTTCCATCACCATCATCCACCATATTAAGTTAAATTCCAAAAAGAAAATTTGAGAATTACCACTTTCGTTAATTCATCGCAGTATGACAAAAATACTACTTCGTGGCTTCAGAGTGAACGGTTTAATCATAAGTACGGGTCGTATGTTTCGTGGTCTGTTACTTAGGCTTTCCCAACTCATGTGTTCTATGAATTCGATTCAAGAAAAGGGGTTTCGTTCTCGGATGCCATACTCTGAATTACAAGTGTAAGTAAGCCAAACAGCAGCCAGGGTAATCAGTCATATACACTATTATAATCAGTTACTATACTTATTGTACTAACGATACTATCCGTGCCCAGTTGACTAATAAAACTGGGCATAAGACATAGCGGAAAGGGTTATATGAAAATGAAAGGTAACTGAAAGTTGTGATTGGAGAATAGGGGACAATAACATATAGTATTATTATTTGAGACCAATCAGAGTGTAGGAAATCGTAATAATCCTAATCGTCATCATAATTGTTACAGACAGGGCATTTTGCCCTTGCATGGGCGTACCGCACTGAGCGTGATGAAAAAATAGGATAATCAGTAATAACTTATTGTTGCAGTTTTTTAGTTATCATTACGAAGTTTGCCTTCGTGCGACTGCTGCATGACGCGACGTTACTCTTAGTCCTATTGCTTTTAGTCAAACTAAATACCATAGGGCTTCTCACAAATTTTTTACTCGATTTTTGCCTACTCTTCCGAATAGGTGAGGAGATGTTGTCGAGCAAATACATCAACGTAAAACACAATTTCGTCACGCGTTCCTCTCGATCTGCATTGATTTTTTTCTATCCCGTTTTTATACTGACCTCGCCACCTGGTTGTACTATAGCTTTGGATATTCTAATGGTAATCTTCACAGTGTACTGTAATAGATAATCGAAAGTCAAATGATCTTTTGCTTTTCCTGATCTTTTGGTTGATTTAGTTTAGATGATGGATGGGCAAATGATTGGATATTCTCAGTAACTAATAACGGTAACGGTATTATGCGTTACATAGATATTATATGTACAATGGATTCGTTTCACCTGAAACGTCGCCATCAAGATTAAATCCGTTTTGCCAGCCAATATTATCATTATAGTTACTGATTTTATATAATATTGAACTCTGCATTCGGTTCCAATGTAAACCTATCTCGTTGAAATAATAAGAAAGGTAGATGCTGGATGGAATAAGAAAGATGATTCTGGAATCTCTGTACCAGCTTGTATATTCCACTGCACTATCTCGAATTTTCGCCTGAACTACGTTATAAAACACGCGACGCATGTATGCGTTCAAAGGAAAGTTGATTCCGTTTAGGGATCTGCTTTTCTAAGCAGTCTTTGTTCAACAAAACAACCGAGGGCGACCTTTAATTGATGGCTTACTGTCACTGTCGGCGATAAATGAAGGGGGCGCAAAAGCCGACTTGAGCGATATACAAAATTCACTTAATAACAACAATAACGTTAATCTCCGTCACCATAATGGGTTCGACTGCGTTAACGGTTTTCTTTATTTTTCAGTCTTCACGAAAATTATTGGCTTCGAAAATACCGGCTTAAGTGTTAAAAACTACGAGAAATCCTTCACACACCTTTTTGTCCCAACAGACGGATAATATACTTTGCTTTAGTTCTGGATATTCTTGTAAATTTTGCCGATTTATCGTTACTATTGATGCTTTCTCAAGCTGTCTACGTATAATGGAAACTCAGCTCGGACTAAGCTTACACCCAATGCTGGAGCAAGCTTTTTTTCTAAGCTTCCTATAAACATCATTCGTAGATCTTGAAGCTCTTATATAGGGCGAACATTATAGTCTCTATCTAGTCTTGGGCTGTACCAGTACCTTGCTTTGAATAAAGCTATTACTAACGGACTCAATTAAACAAAGCAAATTTTCTTATTTCAATAAAAGCGTCTTGTCAATTTTTTTCCATAAGGGCTGCCCAAATCTAAGGCGAACAAGTCATTTATAATAGCAGTCTTTTTATGTGTATCCCACCTTTTGCGAGAGAATGAAGTTCTGAGCGGGACGACGCGCTGTATTGCCTAACAAGATTTGTCTTTGAGCATTATGAAGGAATCCTGGTTGGCTCTTTGAATGGTAGTAACAGTTAATTTTCGAAAACAAACTGGTATTTACTACGTCTAGCTTTATCTATATGTGGGTAACAGACACTCAAACATTGACAAAGGTGACGCAAATATTAGCCGCAGTTTTGCTCTTCTGGCAAGCGACTCTTAGCATCACTGAACATTTATGCATAGCATTGCTTGTTTTGATATGAAGCAAGAGTGTCGAGGAAAAAAAGAGTGATTCGGACTCAAAATCGAAGTGTGCTGATGTTGATGGTGGTACTCGAAAGCCTCTGGCGAAAGCGGCACCTCACCGGCGTGAGCAAGCCTGACTCTGACTGCTTTTCTTCAAATGTTTTGTTTTTTGTCTCCCACTCTTTTTTTATTGGTGGAGAGTCTTCACTATTCTTTTTCAAGGATTTGTTCCCCTTCGGTAAGGTAAATGTCTTTTTTTGCCTCATATCGTTTCCGTGGTCCCTTTCTGTCTCTTGCTTTTTTCCAGTTTTTTTTTTTCACCCGCGTGAGTAAGTGGAATTGGTTGCCCTGTGCCCTGGAGACGGCCTGTCGTCTAAACGGAAAATCAGGAAATAGAAGCTTGAAGCTACGTAGCTTCACATACTTGTAAAGTCAGTTGTGTAAATATTACGGGCATGGGCATAATTCATCATTTAGTACACTTTGACTACCTAATAAGCAGATAAATGAAATTTCAAGATGCTCGTTGTTGTCGCCAGAGAAGACAGGATTTGAAATGTCTGCGAGTTTTGAATACCGTTTCGATGTGCAAGCTAAATTGTCGCTGCGTTTGATTCCGCACTAACTGAATGCTTTGGTTTGCCGAACGTTTCTGTCTGTCATTAGACGAAGATCTTTATTCTGAAGATTTTCGTTTTTTCTAGCGCATCCGCTGGCCACATCCCATCCGGGGCCAAAAATCCGCTACCGATAAGTCGTTTGACATTTCTGACCCCGATCTTCGTTTCGTCTCGTTCGGAACTCTTCCTTGGCGCATCTTCAGTATTCTGGATCTACCCGGAGTGTGTTGCGGTGCGGCGTCGGTTGTTGGCCAACTTTGAAGGATCTCCGTCAGCTGCTGGTATAATACATCGTTGCCGTTGGTGCTGTTACCACTAGTGTACTTCAATTAATATTGCTGGCAAAAGACTGCTTTTCGTATACCGCTGAACAAAGATCACAGAAAGAACATGCTGTTTTCTATAAGGCTTTTGTCGATACATAACCGCGTAGCGTTTTTGTTAAGCTTGCCGATGCTCCTCCTATCGTTTGAGCCCGACGATAACTTGATCTCTGTCCTGGGCCCGTCGGTCTGCCTGTCTGTTTGTCCATTGATATATCTGTCTGTTTGCCTGCCTGCCTGCCTGCCTGCCTGCCTGAATATGTCGTTCAACCTCGCCAACCCGACAGGAAGGACGAGCAGAGCAAAAGCGGTGAGTGTGCCGTCGCGCGTTAGATGCCGTGGGGGTCTTCGTTTCTCCTCTCGGTGACTTGACGGTGGTGGCGCACAGACCGACCGAATGACCGACCAAGCGAACGGGACGAAGTGGACGAGGCAAAGGCAGCCGTAACAGCAACAAACTTCCCATCGTCGTAGTTGTGGTCGTCCTGCTGCTGCTGCCGCCGCCGCTACTGCCGCCGCATCCGTCGCCGTAGCGGCAACGTCAACTTCAGCTCTTTAGGTCTTCGCGTCTTTAGCGTGTGGCGGAGAGGGAAAAGACGGCGGGTAAGAACTCGTTTGGCGCTCGCTCTGTGCGTGCGTATGTATGTGCGTGTGTGTCTGTGTGCATATGTGTTTAGGGTCTGTGGCTTGGCTTGGTAGCCGGCGGCGTCACAGTTCTTCGGGACCCAAGGAACAGGCGAGCCAGCACCGTACTATTACCAGTCACTGTGCTGCACTGGCTGATACTTTACCGTCGCGTTTACCAACACCGCGCTTGCTATTTTAGCAGTTGGAAGTGTCTGTTTTTTTGGCTCGGCTTGGGCTGATTTGGGGTAGTTTCCATCACTTTGTACAACATTAGCAAAAAAACAGGTCAATTTACTCGAAGAAGTACTGGAGGAGCAATAAATGTAACCGGGGCTGGTGTTCAGGAGAGGGTGGACAAGGTCTGTGATAAGACAACAAGTGAACCTGTTTCTCGAAACCATACGCAAACGAACAGGCCATCTGTGCCGTTGTGGACCCAGGACCGCGGAGCTACAGGGTGCTACGCTCCGATAGAAGTTGAGTGACTGTGCAAACAAAAGAGAGAAGTAGAACGGGCTCTATGCCCCGTGGATAGTGAGTGCCAAACAAAGGAACATGATTTTCTAGCTTGAACCAGGAATATATACATTTTATAACAAGGCTCGCCGTACTAGTTACGAGCGAGACAGTCTACCATCGTGCACGTCGGCAGGATGTCGCCGACGGCGCATGACAGTGATCAGCTACGCAGGACTACTATAAAAATGGCGATAACAACGACGACGACAATGACAAGCGCATCATCAAAAAGGGCGTTCGCGGCAGGAAGGAGTTCCTACCTGCCACCACCAAACACAATGTTGCGTATTGGAATACTCCTCGGCGTTGTCCTTGTGCAACAGGTACGTCCGTCATTTCATCATTTACTATCGAGGTTTCCTGTTTTAGCTACCGAGAGGAATCTAAAGGTTGTTGAAGACCAGCATCATCATACTGCGCCTCCCTTCTTCATATACGTAGCTATTCTGTTTGTCGACCGAAACGTACGGGAGCTGGTTGCTTCGAATGTCACGCCTGTGACGCCAGCCCAAGATGTCTAAGCAATCTTTTTTTGCCTAAAATATGGCGCAACGCCTCAAAGTATGATGACCGAGAAGCTCTAGCTGTCTAAGAAAGGGAGTGGGTGTCCATGTAGTATGCTGTTATTTCCTTACTTCTCTCTGTAAATTATCACTTGTGTGAGCATCCAGTCGGACTCGTTGTGACTACCTTTTGTCGATTAATATGCAATGCTTATTCGGTGCACTGCCGTTGTTAGTAGTGAGGTATTTTTAGAATATCCAGCTAATGAAATACTACGTAGAACATATGCGGATTATATAGTGGTCATAGGTATGTCTGTTCACCCTTGCTTCATAGGATAAGAGCAGTTAAAAGATAAAAAGAGACGACATGTATCGTATGTCCACATACTAGTACAGAAATCAGTCCTCGAAAGGATCCGATACCTAGTATTTCCAATTTTTTCCGAATGATTTCAAACTTCTCGATAGGAACCGTTGCGCCTCTTAAAAGCATCGTGGGTTTAAACGGCTCTTTTCTAAGGCTGTCTAAGCGATCTCTTCAGTAATGTCAGATTCGCTGAGATTGAACCATTACATTCTAGTGTAGGTAAATGTGTCTCATCCAGTCATCGTAATCGATTATCATCCATCCACCTGCCCTCCCCTTTGTATCTACGTAACTCATTCGCTCTACACCAACGGCAACCGGTTTAGACAATGTTCAAGAAGGCTTACGCTACGTGGATGCTACGTTTTGTTGGCGTTCGCTGTCTCAATATGTAGTAGCGTGTATGTGTGCCCCGTGGCCTATTCGTTATTTATTGAGTGTTGCCTCTTCTTCCCTCATCCACCGTTATTGTATTAGTTCAGACTCATTATCGTCATCCAGCTACAGCTGCTGTTTTTGTTGTTGATGGGATAGCTGTGCCTCCTACTGTAAGGGTAAGAAATGTATATGAATGTCTGAGGTATAGAAGAGTCGGTCAAGCACCGTCAATAAAGCACCACCACGCACTGGGGCAAATGTCAGATGAGGGTAAAGACGACAGGCAGACGTCAGTTACGTTGCCCGCAGCCAAGGGACGCTACGAGCGCTTTGCGAATTGCCAACAAGGATTACCCAACCAACACATCCGATCATTCAGGTTGATTACGATGCTCGCCCGAGGAGCAACGCCACCAGCGACTAACAACAGTTCCTACTTATGCCCCTTCTATCAGAGACTACTACTACATAGACTTACATATCTAACGGCGACAGCTGTTCGGTCCTCGTTGAATGACCTGTTACGGACGTCGTATTTGTTTTTATTGTCAGAGTCTTCCTTTTTTCATGTTTACATAAAATGTTTACGTGTGCTATCGCTGCGGCGAGGATGTCTGTGGTACGACACACAAACGCATAGACAATTAACTTGGCAAACATGCATCCTGGACAGCTGTTGAGCGTATAAACGATCCTATTACTGGATCTCTATCAATCGAATTACTGTGACGCGTAGTAATGTGCGACGGCAAAAATAACAGAAATTTCTGCTGCGGTAATAGATGTCAGTTAGAAATGATGTTGCTTAAGCACGTCGTTGCTGAGAAAGGTTTTTCTTCTTTGCCGAATCACTCACAGTAGGTTTATATCGCTAGGCATATATAGCTAGTAACGAATTACAGGTAACAAAACATTTCTAGAATGTTTAACACTTCTAGAGTGTTAAATGTAGCTATTCCAACAAGCATACGCAGAAAGGGATCGGTATGTTCCCGCATGCTTGACGATAGCGGCTTACCCCCGATCGACTAGCCAACGATGTATATCGCAACACAGTAGCAGGCAGAAATTCTAGCGAGGACGCGCTTACCACAAAATACACTGCACCATATTAAGCATATCAGATACAATTCCCAATAACGATCTCTGGATTGGCCTAATTAAAACTAGAGTAGGATAGGACTCCTGTCCGTTTAAGTCTAACAAAGAAACACGTTCCTCCTTTAGTCGTCTTATCAACTGCACGGAATGGCCCGTCTAGTTACAATAACGTCCAATGCAGCGATGTAAAAGGGTGACGAGGCCGACAACGTGAATGGGTTCTCTTACTATGAGATAAAGAAAACCAAAAGGACAGATTGCCCCAAAATGAAAGACGGCAAATTACGACGCACGAAAAAGAAGTTTCTTGTAAAATCGATTCTTTGCGTTTTTCTTTTTCCTTGAAATGGTTTACTGTCGCCGGCGCCGTCTCTCTGTTGGGCAACTTTCGCAGTGTGAAGTGCCGATGGCGACCTATAGTTTAAAAAGTTTCATTCGGCTAAGAAAAAAAGAAAATGAGAGTCGTCTGAATGAGCGAAGCAAAGTAGATTGACATTCTAACTAATGGCAACCACCAGGGGCAACGTACCACTGACAATTGCAAGGAAAGTTAAATTTTCTTTTCATTTATTGAAAATGACCATTTTGATTTTAATGCATAGGCATCGTGTCTCTGAGGCAAACGAAAGTTAAGAAGGGTGAAGGGTGAAGAGCCTTGTTCTTGTCGAAATACGTAAGATAAGGTGTGGGCATATCACAAACGAAGTGTGGCAAACAGAGATTGTTTTGGCAATTGTACGAGGGTCAATAGATGGAAGGGGAGTCGATGATAATCAACACGAAAAGTATACAGGATTGTGGTCTATTTCCGCTTAATGAATTTTTATGGCCATTGTCGCTATGTATATTATCCCGCGACTATTAAACTCAACATCCTTTGATAATATAAATTGATGTTGATTAACTCCGAGCCGAAACGGCACAATATTGCTACACAGTTCCTTTAGTCGCTATTTATCTTCAGCTTCAACACAGAGATAACGTGTACGATCTTCGTTACGAAGTGGTAAATCAATTCCCAACTCACTTCTGATGAAGTTTTTTAGCTGGGCTTAAAAGCTCTCCATGCATAAATCTATATAAATGAAAGAAAACGCTAAAAAAGTAGTTACTTTTTTAGCGTTTTCTTTCATTTGCCTCGTTCTTTCCCACAGATGCACGTTATAGTTTCATGCATATATCTGGTGCTCCCCGCCATTGGTGTTCTTCTTGGTGCCACGCTATCTCAGACGCGGATTTCTTTGTCTTTTCCGTTGGCAACGCATCGTGCGACTAACTATGTTAATGTATCTGATTGTCGCTTGCTCGCTACCGTCGATCCTCGGGCCACAAATGCGCCAAAAAAGTTGTACATGGTACGCGAAAGGATCTATTCTACACTATTTGTTGTATCTATATTCAAAAATCGAAGCCACGAGTATCGCTTGCAGCTGCCTGGTTATTTCCGTCTGTAGACGATCAATGTTTTGCTGCCATTGTGAATTTCCGTTCGGCTGAATGCTCATAACGGGCCGTCCTATACGCCGAAATCTATATGGCATCCGCTTTTGGTTCGGGCGCTGTTTCCACCGCAGCTGTGGGTATAAGTGTGTCGCAAAACAAAGGTAGAAATGCATCTTTTCAACGGAGTTGAAACTTGTTCTGCGCTGTCCGCTTGTTTAGGAGAAAGAAGTTCTACTATTTCCACTT
Organism: Varroa destructor; assembly: GCF_002443255.2. Lineage (NCBI taxonomy): Eukaryota > Metazoa > Arthropoda > Arachnida > Mesostigmata > Varroidae > Varroa > Varroa destructor. Next base: position 68,392,779 of record NW_019211454.1, on the reverse strand, counting down.
TCGACTGCCGCATGATCTAGTCAGATTTCGACTAGCCACACATACGATGCTGAAGCTGTTAAGGGTGAGAGTTGTTCCAGCAGTTGTGGGAGTCCTTCCTCTTGCATGTGTGCACTGTCTTAAGAACGTGTTCTATATTCTGAAACATGCAATTGAACTGACTGTTATTAGCACCAGCACCACCCGTCGTGAACGGCCCGACGCAAAGAAAACCCACTTTTCACGTTTAGCATAGTGCTATCCAGCGCTTTTTGTCGAAAGAAAATTCAACGATAACACCCACATACCGGCCAGACCCTTTAACGATTCCCCTATTTATACAATAACGTCAAACCACACTGGCACGGTGCTGTAGAAACGATTGAATCTGACCAGAGACGGCGTGCATACTTTGATGCATCACATCTCTGGTATAAATTTTCGTACACGTTCCCTCTACCATGCAGCTAGTTCTGTTACACTAGACTAGTCACCTTCAGCCAAGCCGGCTGGGTTTTTATGTAACGATGTACGTATTATTGAAACCGTGTTTATGTCAGACAAGGGAACTCGGCCCATATCGATAAATGTGTCTATGGACAAAAGGCGAGCTGTTTAAATATGCTGTAATATAGCTTTCGGTCAATGAGTATTTAACACCCAACTGCTTGCTCATTGCTTGAAGTGACAGCTGAACAAAGAATATAAGCTCCATGCGCCGACGGATCCCTGTACTACGTCTACACGTATACGTGTTCGTGCGTGAGTCATGTCGTACCTCATTCATAAACTATAATCTTTGTATGTGTTTCCTTTATATTAAACTGACGAGTTACATAGCCGTCAAAGAAATGACCTAACGCTCGTTTCACTCTGCTTACAATCACAGCAATGACGGCTTGCCTCCAAAAGCCTGCTACTGGTGCTACCAAGAGAAGTATTTATGAACTTCACTTGAGAACGATTTTATGCCAACGCCGAGCGCTATCATAGGATAAGATTCTACTATAGAAGTGAAGCAGGAGCATTTCCTTGAGCTCGCAACATAATCTCTTATTCAAAGTCCATAGTGAAGTGATCCTGTTTTTGGAATTCACTAACATCTGAAGACTTCTGGATGATATTCCAAATGACTTTCCTACACGTCGATGACCCGTTGGTTTAAATTCTAGTTTATTTATCCGTCCATTCATCGAGCTGATCTATGCAGCGTAAGTATGCTTCTGTTCGTCGGCCATTCGGCGATGACCGCCACCTTGACAGCCGCTGATGCTGTTTCTATTGCCAGTTGTTGACGGTCAGTCCACCACGAACCGCACGAATCGCAAGGGTCATAGTGCAGCAACAGGAGCTAGCGTAATTCTCTTCTTCTATAGCTGACGACGCTCGGCGCTTGCCGACCCTTCAGGAGTCGTCATTTAAGGCGCCATTGTTTGCTCATTATAATCTATCTGTCTGTATATACCGTCTAGATATATATAGCCTTCTTCTGATTCAAACCAAGTTAACTTTGAAGCTATAGATATCAATCTATGCATACCCGTGCGAATATACTATTATGCACTCTATGATTTGAAGTGTCGTACGTAGCGTTCTGTCACCGTCTAAGAGTCGCAACCTATGTCTAAATAGCATGTTTATTTTGTCAGGCCACGACACACTGTTGGGCTAGGTGAAGAAAACATTGAGACTTATTTCTTATGAGACTTATTATTATTTATATATAGTCTCGGCCTAAAAGTTTGCTCAAATAATGTCTCAACTGCTGTATCATCGGTGGGCCATATGATCCTACGAACTCATTTTGATGTCCACGAATGTAAGCGTTGGCGAAATAATAAACCTTCCTTCATATGTACATAGCTAGAGCAGCAGCTGCCAGCTCGCTGTGCAGGCAGATCCTGTCTAGTCGTCAGCTGTATGAAGCATGACGCTTGCTTGCGTCATCGAGGTGATGATTCGAGGTGAGGCAAATAATGCGTGTGAGGCTTATGGACGAACTGAGAAACCAGAGAAAAAAACAAGATGCAGAGCAGATAATAACCTCCGAAATCTAAAGAGTTTCACCGTATATGTACACCGTACAAAACATGCAATCAGCGTTTCGGATCGGTCATCGCATGTCTACCATTGTTGTGCCAATGATCTCTTCGTGTACACTTAAAGCAAGTTTAAGTTACACGTCAATTAATATGGCGAATAATATCGCAATCTAATCAGCTTATAGTTTCAGAACACAATAAACACGTAACAATACCGTATGCTTCAATGTAGGAAGTTCAGTGCCTGCTGAAATTTCGCCTAAAATCAGCGTTTCTAATTTTAGCTCAGCGGATCAATTTATAGGGCTAAACCGACGAATTTTCGTTTACAAACTCAATATTCACTAATCAGATTGCCCTTCAGCTGTTTATGTTTAGATAAATGCTAACTTGTGCTGCTACGGCCGTTGATTTATATCTCATTTAAAGAAGATCACTTGGGCATGCTTCAAGCATAATATTTCTCTCAACGGAACGCCTCTAAAAGACATTTCGCTGGCTAACCATGTTGTCTCAAAGATAACTACCTTATTTCATTATCCACAACAGTTCATTCATAGTCTACATTACGTTTCAAGTTATATTCGTCATTGCGTTAACTTACTGTGAACTTATTTGCGGAAAATTACTTTCCTAGACAACTAACTAGAGAGCCTATCTCGATAAACTATTAGAACGTACGAAATCGCTCACTAGAGAACAAAAGACACCGTGACAAGTGATAGGACGTACCTCCCAACAGTAGCCGGTAGTCGTGGGCAATTTTCGAAGGCTAAATACTAGGCAATATAGTTGACGCTTGTTGGATGTTGGATGTGCCTTCCGCGAGATGTCGTTTTACGTTCTTGCGATCATGCGGCCATTGAAAACCTTCTACCATTAGGCTTGGCATGTTGACATCTGTCCAGACATCAGATAGGCCAGCTCAGCTGCCAAACTACTCAGTAGTCGACAGAACAATAGTTGAAATATCGGCGTTTTTCTTTATTTTGAGAGCAACCACTGCACCTTTAAAAATGCAATTATCCGAATAGTAGTCGGAAACGTAAGATTCGACCGTGTAATTAATAGCTAGCTAGCTAGCTCATTTTTACCGATTTGATCTTAACGGAATAATGAGCAAAACCGACACAGGCCAGAATCGAACTGCGTGTAGATCGACATAATGTAATAGTTTAAGAGATCCATGCATGGAAGACTAGACATGCAGCGAAATACGGCGGTACCGGAATATTTTCGACCAAAGCAATATGGCTGGAATTCAAATACGACCCTTAGCAATGCGTATTTTTGCGCGGCCTGGCTCTGGTCATACCCACACTCTGTCAAGCGGGCCCATATCGCGTAAATCAATTTCGTATAATAAACCTGCTTCTCAGATAGAATCAAACATAGATAATGTGCCTATCGAACATCGTGTCGCTGCAGTCGCACATGTAAACCCTGATGAACGGACGGACGGACGGACGAAGGGATAGACACGTACAATGGGGAGGGCAAAATGGAGATAGAAAACGTTTTGCTATTGCCATAATCAGTAGCAACAAAAGCAGGGGCGATGTAAGGCGAGGCCTTGGCATCGCACGACCAGTCAGACGACCAGTGCACGAGCAGTAGCACGGACGTCATTAGCAGAAGACTTTGGTACGCGCAGGAAACTACGACAACCACGAAGACAATTTACTGCTAATAATAATTATAACAATAATAGTGGTAGTGGTGATAAGGATATAAGAGGAGAAAAATGTCAATTTAGAAGATATAGTACCGTTTAATAGTAACTGGCCCATACGCAGTCCATTAATGTACATTCACCGGTGTATATATATATATATACTATATAGAGAGATACGTTTTACGTTGCGGACGCAAAAGTAGGAAATATATACATGTTCGTTACTATTTTGACACGCGTAGTACTACAACGGAAGTTAGTTGCACTTTACAACTAATTAAACTTATACAAAGCAGTATAATAGGTTCATCATCCGTCACAAGTTGCGAAAAGCCTTCGTCTTTCAAAAAAAATTATAAGATGCATCCAGACCTAAAACGGTACGATGTAGATATGTTAAGAATAGTGCATCGTAATATTCTGTCGTTCTAGATGTGTCTTGTCTAACCATGACATCTGAGATTGTGTAATAAGCAAACCATTAGCGTGTCTTGTCTTTTAGCCGAAACTAATGCGTATCTTGAGCTAGACACACATTAGTTTCAGCTAAAAGATTTAAAAACTAACGGCCAACAATATCAATACGTCAATACTGAACTCTCGTGCCGTAAATGATACGTATTTTTGGTCATCGTCAGCGATATGGGCAAAGGAAACACTTGGCCAGTGTTCAGATGATTTCTATTCTACTCACAGATGTATAGTTGCAATCGATAACTGTCTCGCAGACGAGCTGCTAGCAAACGAGCATCTGCACTATTCTGGTGCCTACGTCAGTGAATATTATTCTAGGCGTTTCCTCTCTAAAATAGAGTGTGTTATGCTTGAAATACGTTTACAAGTCAGATGGATGGAGACCTTCCAAGTTGGGGGGACATAATGAAGCGCTACAACAATCGCAAACCGTGTGACGATGTCGAAGGCGTTTCACCGACAGGGCCTCAGGGTACTGGCAGCACAGTCGACAGAGTCGTCAGCGTAAAGCAACTAGTATGTCTGATTCTATATTAGAAAGTACACATGGATACTCTGTGAACTATGAAAACCTTTATCCGCAATCCATCTGTTGTACTATGGTACACAATCGAGAAGATGCAGAACGAGCCAGTTCCAGTTAAAGACTATGAAGTACGATGCCACTAAGCAGTGATAGCATATAAATGACGATGCCATCAAGCTGCGAAGTCCTGCTAAATGGATTCGTTTTTGTAATGCAGTGTTTGATTTAGCGATTCTAAGGCCTGCCGCTTCACTCGGATTTCGCCATATCTTTACCCGATTATGATAGACTTTTTGGTAGTTCCTAACAAGTTGTACCCCAGCTCTAAACCAGTTCATCATCACATGTGATAATTAAATCGTACATAGGAGAAAAGTAAATAAGCTAACGAAAGGCACTTGGAATTTTTTCAGCAAACTGAAATTCTTCGCCCTTATTTTTTTCGTCTATGTTTATAAATGCAGGCCATTAGCCATTACATAAGTGGAAAAAGCCTATGTAAGGTATGGCAGGCTGCAGTAATTGCATGCAATTAATTAGTAAACGATCGGTACAAACTGTGTGCCAGCAGAACCGCTTGTTTTGGTCTGAAACATGGTTAGTTATTTTTTTAGCGACTGAGCCAATCGAGCGACTTCGAAAGTTTTAGACAGCATACATGGAGTCATCTGTGCATTCATAGAATCACTATGGTCCGGCAGTTAAGGCAGTTCAACATAGGGCGGCAATATAATCATCTTTGTCCTTCTTAAATTGACCACTCAACTGTTGGAGGACATGGTTTATAGTGTAGACAAGGACAGTACTTTTGTCGTCCTTCACTCTACTCATCTTTATTCTGCGTTCTATTCGGCAGCGTCCGATGGCAGGTATTGATACTTTTTCTTTTTTAATTTATTGCTGTTTCCTGGCACCTAGGGCAGCCTAGGAGTTCTGCTGCTCGCTGCTCTGAGCGGATTTGTATGTGTTCGCCAATTTTCTGCTAACGTCCATGCTTGATCTGTCGGCGGCTTTGTCGTCGTCAGCGCCATCTTACGGAGTGTTTGAGTAGGGCAGATGGGGTTGGTACCTTCACAACAACATTACTAAAAACAGCCAGCCGCCATGTTAGCCAACGGTAAGAGCAACAACATTTAAAGAGACGGCGGCATTTGCAGGACCTACAGATGAGATAGTATAACACGAATCCAACCAACAAACTACTCCAGCCCTGCCAGCACCACAATGACGATTCGTCGTGCGCCTGCTTGTATGCCTATTATTGAAGAAGTTTTGGAATGGGTTGAGATGGCGACAGCGATATAAGGAAGAACTGCTCACTCTTCTGGATGTGCGGACATCGATAGCGGTAGCGGCGTTTGCTACCAAATAAGTTGGTTCACTCGTTTACCGTCTGTCTTCTTGCTCGCTGCTAACGTTAACCGATCCAGCAAATATCGTTTCTCGCCTTGGCGCTAGCAGTAGACACCGCGCTGACGCTCGGGCAGTCATATGAAGGGATGATGCTGTTGCGATGGCAACCTGCGCTTTGTCCATTCGTTCGCTGCTTCATCGACTGACTTCTGAAAACGGCGAAGAGATGCTTTGGCGGCGGTTTTGAAAATCTCTCGCCCCACTCATGCCTTCAATCGGAGCCGAGCAGACCGAAATAGCTCAAAAAAGCAGAGTATGCCAGGACTAAGTAACATCCGAAAGAGAGAGAAAAGTAGTCAGTGGGACATCAACTATAGACCTCTGACGATGGACCAAAGGCGACCGTTTGTTGATGTTAGATAAAAGGGGGATGCTCAACTTGCTGGTTATGATCGTTAGTTTCCCAGAAATATAACAGATTGGACAAGAAGATCAACACACTTCAACGCTGACGCCTTGATATGCGTGTACCCATGAAGCTGCAGGGCCATTGAGATCTCGCAAATTCTTCTCATTAATATCATCTGTCAGTCTACGAATATAACTAATCCATCCGATTGAGCCCAAATTTCTAACCTTATTATCCCTAGCCCCACCCCAAACTGAAACATTTTTTAATGAAAACCTTAACACTCACTGACAAACTTGTTATGCTGTACGCTGCTTTTATTCGGTGTTCCGATTTAGAAAGCAGGATTTCTTCTAGCACAGTCTTGGGTGCCTGCCTCACTTTGGACAGACGTCAGCCAGCCTTACATTTCTATGGTACTAGAAGTTTGAACTACGTAAGCAAACAAACAAACAAAATATGAAATTTGTCGCCGCGTCAAACTCGTCGCATTGTCGCCGCCAAGACGCGGTAACGCCTTAGTAGTAACGCATCGAATGATGTGATCACGTTGATGTTATACGTGAATTAAAATTCGCATGAAACTTCAACGGAAGTTTGAGGCACGATCGTAGATGAGACGTAAAAACAGTGGCTGGCGAATGTAGGCAGGCTAACTTCTGTGTAGAATGAACAAAAAACGAACACATGCGACAATAGGGAAGCAGTAACTACAACTGGCTAGACATATGCTGACAACTCCCTTCGTAAGCTAGTAGTAACTGGTTTTTGCAGAAAAATAAGCGCATTTACTGTTACTTGCTTACCTTTTTTCTCTGGCAATATCGTGCAGTGAGCGGCAGTAGGCTTGGCTTGACAGTTTTCTCCCTGGCTGTCTGTCTAGACCCTACGCCGTGAACCAGTTAGTCAGTACTATCACACAATTCAGTTGAGGGTCTCACCATTGGACCGCAATTAACCTGGTGAACTCACGGGAATCTACGTGTGTGAATTGAAAGACACACAGCGTTAACGGGCGGTCTTATGTAACGACCACGAAAAAAGGGCCGAAATTAAAAATGACCAGCCGACTTAAGTCCGGGAAGGCCAATGGCTGACTTGACCAGGTAGCCAATGAACGGACCTGACTGACGACTGGCATCTACTGTGGGCAATCAAATCGTGTTGGCTTAATAGCTGCCCTGGTGAGTTGCATACCTCGATGTACTTTAATTATACAACGATGATTATAAACGGCAAAGAAACACTGCAACAAATATAGTTTTGTTTTTTTCAAAACGATCTAATCAACTTTCAGCCTTCCTTCCTAGGTCTGCAGCTGCTAGAGGCCGACGAGCACTTTTCTACACCAGATTAATAGATATATATATATTACATCACTATCGCCCATAAGTACTTATATATGTCAGCAGACGTCGCGCACTACATGTACGTACGTTTCTGTTGGTAATTGTTCGAGTTCATCTAGCCGTCGTAATATATATATATATATATATATAAAGTTATCGTTGTTATTTTCACTATAACGGAACGCATACACACTCTCCGTTCGTCGAATTTTTGTGAAAGCGTCACAAATTTACGCCGGCTATCGAGCGTCCGTGTGCAACAATGACTAGTGCTTCTAGTGGCGTAATCGCTATAATGATATAAAAGTAATTATAACAACAGTGGTGACAGTGGGATACGGCACTAAAGGAATAGGCGATCGTGGCAGCATTATGGCTACGATCACTTGTCTGTCAGGATAGCAAATTTAGTATTTGTATATAACGCTGTTGCTACTATAGCATATGGTGTCACTGACGCTGTTCGAATTGGATGCCGTGCAGGGAATTGGCAAAGCAATATCAGCGGCTGTATGAAACAAACGGCAATACGGCAACAAGCTCCACTAACGGCCCAATTAGTCATTGGCCTATCGGATAATCTTAGATCGGTAGATGTCGCCGCTGTCGCTACGATAGCAGACAAACGGTTGCCATCCCCCCAGCTTCTCTCCTACGATAATAATCATAACAAACAGTAACGAGCAAATAACCGTTAGAGCTTGCTTCTAAATAACTACGCTTAAACGAAACGATGAAATAGCACCAGCAGCGACTGTGGGGCACAAGCCAGTGTCGCCTTAAGCTTGACGCGCTTGGACCAGTACGTTGTCCATCGTGAATCGCACACCAGTAGCACAAAACAACGAATAAAGAGATCCTGAAAATAGAAGTAGCACATATTGACAACTCTCCCATTTGCCGTCGGCACTGATACCTCCATTGCCACAGCTGCTATTGCATAGTGACTTTCACATACATAGCGGTATCAACGACAGATACACGTATAGGTATTGTTGTAGATGAACTGATAACAGCGAAAAAATATATGCAAGGGGCTTATCAAGGAAAGGAAAAGGAAAACGAAAACAATGCCAAACGATGATGTCAACGCAGTGGTTGGCTAGCTGCTACATCGAAGGCGACACAATTGAATAAGGGATAGTTTCTTCTCACGTAATGGAGAACGAGCCGGTCTATTATTCATGTGCACGTTTATTTGATACCTAGAAAATCGTCATTCGGCCAGTTCGTTCTCCTTGCCCCGGGTCGCATTTTGGCTGATAGCACCATATAGGCAATCGACGTACGTAGGCAGTCAGTGACGTGTGGTCCAGACGGGTAGTGATAAACCCTCGCTGTTGGTTTTCGAAACGGGAATGAACAGCCTGATGTCACACAGTGATAACGTCATGAGTGGACTTTTAATTTGTAGCGGCTAAATGTCGCCCTGAGTTTTGCGTAGCGGAAATTGCAAAAAGAAATTTATGCCGTTTTTCCCGAATTACGAGGCGTCATCGCCTGGGCCTCCTCTGCTTTACTTTGTTTTCTACTTTAATTTGGTGTCTTTTAGCTACAAACCAGCCAAACGAATATAGGTGCTCCGCTTGCCCATATGCATAAAAACAGCAAACATACCATCTGGTAGGCGATATGGCGTATTACTATTATTACCACCGCTAGTACTTCGCGGATGTGTCGTTTTTAGTCAACATTAGGTACAATACGGCAACTCTTTTCTATAAAAAAACAAGAGCTCATCCGTCACTTTGCGACTATTTGACTCGCTGTCTTCCAGCCCCGACTTAACGAAAATTAGCCTTTGCGTTCACGTCTCGGTTCGAGCGGGCTTACGAAAGCTGCTTTCGTTTTCGTGGCAGAACACCGTAACGCGAAGCTACCTAGCCACTAGCTTCAGCTGTAGGAACGTCGTTCGCGTCTCTTCGTAACGTATACACATGTTCTACGTATGAACATCAGCGATAGCAGTAGCGGACAAAGGAAAAGAAGCGATGCAGGGACAGGAACCCGTGAAGAAAAAAGAGACGATTTTCTGACGAGAGATAGCGGTGGCGGCGGCGGCGGCGGCAGCGGCGGCGGCGGCAGCGGCAGCGGCACATTGACGCTCATGTTTATGCCTTTATACTATGATACTTTAAGAAATGGCAATTTATGGTGCGTTCAAGCTGACAAAGGGAATTTCGTTGCCACTGCTGCCAACACTCGTGAATCCCGGCGACTCGCGGATGAAGGCGAGCGAACGTGCGATCAAAATTGAACTGCTTCGATTCAAACCGATATGGTGGCTTAATTTGGGTCTTGACCGAATTCTTCCGTCTACTCCAGAACACGTTTAGTAGTTGCTTACGACAGTTGGTTGAAAACTGTGGATAATATGGTGCCAACGACTAGTAGTCGAGCAGAAACAGAATCACGCAGTAAAATTGGAAAAAGACATTTTCACTCGAAGGCTACTTAGTATACTAAATGCTAGTTATACTCGAGAAGGTACCGCAGAACGAAAACATTTTCTGCTCTGTAACCGTAAGTTCGCTCGCCGTCAACCCGAAAATGATGAATTTAGTGTACGCAAAAGTCCTCAGCTGCAGTACAGCTGTGTCTAATATCATCGAAGCAGGTAAATAAGCGTATGCCATGATCTGGGTCATTTATTGAAACGATATCGCGGAGCACAGTCTTCATGCGGTGGGATGCTCCAGATTGCCAATACACAATATGTTCCATGCGCGGCCAACTGCTAGTCGGAGCAGCTGGTCATTATCTGTGCAATCTAAAATTCGCGCGTCTCAAATCTCCGAGAAAATGCTGCATCGGCATTGTGGGCATCACCGCACACTTCGGGAGCTTTGCTACTTCTGCCATTGCCGTTCTATCTATATTACGGTATTATATATAGATGTATGTTATGTTTGGTCTAGCATCTAGCAGACGTCATTTGGAACAGTTCTTTCTGTTGGCATGCCAACGAAGAGAGATTCCGGTGGCAGCTGACATTACCTGTTTCGCACAAGTCGCATCAAATGGTTTAAAATTGCTGTTGTGTTTTTATTCTTTCGATTTAATTCTATGCAGAGCCGAGTCGGCAGACGCGAACATCACTTCCTCGAAATACAGTTCGATTTCAAACCTTTATTTGCTTAGAGTGCTTTACAAAGTGGTCATAGCTCAAAAAACGAACTTTGCTTCGTAACGGTAGCCTAGCAATCGTCAACGGAGGGGTGAGTAAGTAAATCATTACAGCTACAGAATCGCGAGAAATAACCGAGTCTTGAGACGAAGAAGTGGCAGGGGTGCCTCTGCTGAGTTACCGCCGTCACATTTGACAGCCGTTCGAGCGATCTTGACGCACACGCTTCAATCATGGCCACTGCCGTTGTTTCGGCGATCGCCGCTAAAGCCGTGGTCACACTGACGACAGTTTGTCATCGCTGAAAAATGACAGAAATGCTTTTCATAGCAAATGTCGATATCACCATACGGAAAATAATCAGAAAAAACTAAGTTGAAAACGAGTTTGCGAACATTTTTAAGCCGTTATATATATATATATATATATATATATATATATATATATATATATATATATATATATATGCTCGTGCAAAGAACACAGATGTGAGCATTACGGAGCGGAAGCGTCGGCTGGCTGTCAAGGGCATACATTTTTCACAGGAAAAGAATCAATACGTTGACGATAATGGCACGTTTAATATCGTAGTAATACCTATGGTACTGGTAGTAATAACAGTGCTTACAGGTTATACGGTGCGATTGGCAGAGGATAACAACTCGAATTGGTGGCGTTTTTTTTTTTTGTTCGCTTCCTTTTCATTATTCATTAGTCACTGGCTCATTCACGCGTGTGTAAAAGCGTCTTTCTCGCCGCGAAATCTGTTTGTGCTTCTATACGTGTGTCTGAGTACCTATTCGTGTACGTCTGCTTGTTCGACGGAGGCGGACAATGGTAGCTCTGCTGCTATTAACAGCACTCAATGCGGACCCTGTTAGGAACTCGTTGTTGTATTATATAGACAGTTGTGTGGGCGTAAGTGTGTGTGTGTGTGTGTGTGTGTCTATGAAAAGTTGGCTCGGGCAGTGGCTGCCATGTCTATAGTAATGTATGAGTGCGCTTGCAGTGACCCGCAAGCAATAGGAAGAACTCCTGGGCGAAAAGTCAAACGAATCTTGAGACTGACATGTCTGTCACGACGTTCGTCGTTGATCCAAATGAAGACGCGCGTCAAATGATCCAGCGACGTTATCTGTCCTTTGCGATGTTTCGCCTCTTCATGACTAACGTAGGGTGAATGAGGTCTGGCCTTTTACCTTTTTCGTTTTTGGGCGATGCTACTTACTTGACTATTTAGCGTTCCTTGGCAAAGATGGCGGTGAAAAGTGGTGTTCGCAAGAGGCGACATTAACGTTCTCTGTTAGGAATTAAAAAACGTTTGAGCCAACTTGCTACACATCCGCAGATGTCCTAAGATGTGTAAAAGTCGTATGGATCATACAGAAGACCCAACAGTTATTCGTTAGCGAAACGCGCTAATAATGTACATAGGCATGAAGCGCAAATGATCGGGGAACTAGCAGAAAAGTCACTTCTGATGGAACTTGATGGACGCGCTTCTAAGATAAGCGATGATCGCCTTTCGATCTATTGGTGGGCTTAAGAAACGTATTGAAATAAAACATCTGAGCCACACTGAATACTAATTGCGTTTGGTAGCAACATCCTGTACTAAAGCCTACAATCGTTAAGAAGTTCTCCACATTTTTAGATCGAGGATACATTCTGTTTCTGACCTGCTTTTGATCACTGGGTAGGATATTAGCTCACGGCAAACAAGTGGCATAAGCTTTGCAGAAGAAAACATTTGTATCCATGCCTTAATTAAATGAAATGGTTATTTCGAAATTAATAACACAGATAGATTAGTTTTTGCTGGGTTCACACTTCAACATGCATGATAACTGTCACAATATCGTCTGTAGAAATACAATTGGCCATGTTCGTTCTCTATGAAGAAAGTTCACGCTTCCTTATGGCAAATTGTTTCATAATGCTTTCACATCAATATTCTGTACTCTCAATATAGTGTTCTAGTCTTCGGAAGATAAAATACTACTTGCCGCTGAAGCGTAATGCAAAAAAAAAATATTTATTCCAATCTTGGCAGACCATGCAGGAGGGAGCCAGCTTCTTTTATGCGAATTAGGCCTTTACTCCTGGAAGAACAATCATTATTTGTGCTGCAGTTTTTAAGGGTGTCGAAAGAATAGGCGGAATAAAATTAAAAGAAAAGGTTGACAAATTGGGGGTTTTTAGCAGAGCGAGATTCCTCTTTCCGCCTATTTCTAAGCGGTAACTACTCCCGATCAGAGCGGCGTCTAGCATCGCCAATGAAGGTACCTTCGTTTTACTGCTTGTTTGTTTATCGGCATCTGGACTGCATCAGTTGACTATGATCCGTCGCATTATTACCTCTAGAAGAAAAACATCCGCACTGGAAAATTGTGAGCCCGTCATGTGGATGTGTAGTTCCCAGCAAATTCATTGTCATTCTCTATGATCTGCCCATCCATCCACCTGTCTGACTTTCGTACGTTCGCCTGACGTTCGACAAAAATCACGGCAGAATACCTGGTATTAACGTCAATCTCTCTGTTTTCAATCGAAAAGAGGACACGCTTCGAAACAGGGGCATTGCCAGCTTTTATGCTACTGTGATTGCTGTTCTGACAAGCGTTACCAATCCTGCAATTGGCGCGTTGAGCCTGAGATGGCACTTTATTACCCGCGTATTCCGGAATGTTATTGAATTGCATTTGCTGGGGTCAGTTCTCTGTGACAACTTTTCGCTCCGTTGCAAATGGCGTCTTGAGTGAGATTGCTGTCGTTGTTACTGGATGGTATAGTGGTGATGGTACCATAGTTTCGCTTGTGTTTTTATTCCTCCCGAACACTGAGTCCCTGGAATGTTGGGTTCCGGTAGCAGTTGCTGATGATTCAAGCATTCGTTAGGTAAGCACTATCGTGTTGTCGACTGATCGGTGCAAATATATGGACAGCGGCGTATTATATCTGTCTGTGTCTATCCATTGAAATCCGTGTCAGCATGGTACAAGATCTTTTGCCACTGCCGTCGTTTCGTTTAGACACTTTTACTTCTATGCCAACGGTTGTTCTATGTTGCACCTGCCTCCATAAACAACACCATCATCATCACCGCCGCCAACACTATCTGTTGTTGTTGCTGTTACCGTCGTCTCTCACCTGCCTTCGACGACGATGAGAACGGCGGCGGCGGCGGCGGTGACGATGGTTTTGACATTTGGCAGTTAAGGTTGTTGCAGTAGTTGTCATCTTCGCCGTCATCCGTGTGTGTTTGTTTGTTTGTTGTAGATCCCGTCTATCTGTTCGTTTTGCTGCCAGCTGTTGTTTTCTGTACAGCAAGAACGTTGCTACGTCCTCATAGAAAGCGGTTTGTTGATGATGACATTGTACGGCCATACCGAACTTCGGGACCCGTTACTGCAAACGGTTATATCGATCTCGGCATGCTTTTGTGTCAAAGTGTACATCGTTTATTGTAGAATGCCACTGAAATCGCGATCCGCTCATCCGTTTACCTGAAATCCTGACAGTCCGCCCACAACGATCGACTAACCAAATTTGCCAAACCCGTCTACATATTATTAGCTAGTTGACCAAAAAAACAATAATGCAAAAATCCACTGATTCAATAGATTTCGAGCAGTTGTACTGAATGATTTTAAACACATTTTTTTAACTGACTCTCTTTTATGTCGTTCGTTTATAGGATAATTTTGTAGAGCTGTTTATCAGACGCCTCCTGAGTAGCTAGTGCAGAACGGATAATGAGGCTGACGCACACAGAGATATTACGGTCACAACCAAAATCGAACCTGTCCTCTTTCGATATATTTCGCCTCGCTTGTTTTTCGCTATAGCTGATATAACAGGCATTTATTATGCTACTATAGTACCTATAAGTCTTATACCTACATGTGTATGTGTAGGATTGTTGATTGTCTCGTCGTTCGTTGTGTCTATGCGACTCGCCCGTGATATATACGTTTGGGTCTCAGTGACATTCAAGAGATGCTTGCGAATTTTGTTCAAAGCTCCCAATGTGCGCTCATTTATGGAAGGCAATGACCAATTACACTATGCTGGAGGCAGCAGCAGGGGGGCGCTTGGTGCAGACGTATAGTCTCTGTCTGCGTGGGCCTGCAATGTCGTGCCGCCGCCTTTTGTAACAAAATAAGCGGATATAGCATTTGCCATTTGTTATTAGTAGGCGAACACTGTTTCAGCTAAGTGGATTAGCAATTGAAACTCATCAACGAATCCCTTGATCAGGCCAAGTCGATTTCCAGATATCTTATTCACAGTAATTCTAGTCAGCTCTGGAGGTGTCTCAAAAAGGGAATAACTCAAGCTTGACATTGTTACAGCAACCAAAGTTGTGATTGTTGTTGTTGTTAGTGTCGTTACCATTGTTACCTAGAAAAATAGAGCATCTTCCTGTCTCGGGCAGCTGCCGCCTGACAGAACATTTTGCCCACGTGCAGACACTCGCGCAAGCCCTTACCGTTCGTTCGTGATCCGAGCTAGTATAATTCAATAATTCGTTCTGGCTTCCGACAGCGGTGGTCGTGATGGGGACGACGATGCTAACGATGATGACACCGCTTCTAAAAGACGCCTTGAAAAAGAGTGAGCGAAAATCAGCTATAGCGTTATTTCCTTTCAATCATTTTGCGAAAGGGGAAATCTGGTAGAAATATGTCCCCGATTATGACTAGAACCCACAGAGGCTATAAATTAACGATTAAACAATTTACGCTGCAGCAGCGGAATGGCAAACGTAGGCACAGTATTCCGACATTCTGTTATGTGATTTGCTAATGTCAAATGTAATTGGATAACACTTGGCGTGAATCGATCGCGTCCAGCTCTCCGGCCGGAAAAATGTTTTCAAACTGACTTCACGTCAAACCATCTAAACGTAATAGAGACGTAATTAGCCAATGGCTAATTTGACGTATTGTGCGCTATTAGTCGTCCTGTGACGTCTAACGAATAAAAATATGGCCAACCATCGCGCTGATTAAGATGTATTTGCTTTTGCTGTTCGGGTTCGCTCAAGTCGACAGTCTCTCACAACGCTTTTCGAATAGCAAAATCCCGCTAAAAATAGAGTACATACCTATTTGATTTTTGAGAAATCACTGTGTCTTTCGCTAACGGGAAAGAGACCAAGCTATATCGAGGCTCGTTTATTGAACACTAACGATCAGGCAAGCGTTCGACTATATGTAATATTTTAAACCTATAATATGACATAGGCCAACAACCTATGGATCAGATACGTTCGTAATTAACGGTTACTGAATTTAGCCATTTTGGCGGAGCATAGGTCATCCTTCAAGCAGTCTGCTAATTGTTTGCCATTCTCTGATTAAATAATACTGCAACTCACACTTAACGGTAGCTCTTAAATTTGATAAAATTAGTTAAGGAATTGTTTTATGTACGGATGAGCGTCTGTTGTCCTATACCTTGCGTTGTACTTATATCGTTGAAGTGCTACAGCATGCTTGATACACTGGCGGCAAATTTAATTTTAGAGGTTTCACATGTAGAGTTAATCGGTTAACCTTGCTGCCTTCGTTCTACTATATATTTTATTTAGTATTGTTTAGTTATTTTTAATACATAATACATTGGTTTTAATTTTGACCAAGGCAGATGCTTTTGCTCAGCTGTTTGTTACCTACTCTATGCCGATGTTGCCCTTTATAAATTTTACTACAATTGTCATTATTTATAGTCTGTTGTGAATTCAAGTTTCTGCCTTTCATTTTGGATTCCCCTGGAAACCTCGTTATAGTTCGGTAAAATTTATCTGTGACTATCTTCTTTTTTTTTTTCGTCGTCCGCAGCTTATCAGCGTCTTATGCGGATTAGCGTTTCGTTCGAATCCCTGCCGTCGCATGCGCCCGTACGTAAGCATATACAGTTTGTACCGTTGCCAACGTCTTTACCGCTGTCTTCAGCAGTGTCGCTGTGTACAGTTAATCGGAACGTGTGCTGACGTTTTGCTCGCTCACTCGGTTACCTGCCCGACTGATTGATACAACAAGCAACAAATAAACAAATTTCTTTTCATCTGGCTAGTTCGAGCGTCGACTCGCGCGGTTATTTAAAAAAAAACTTCGCCGCTAACAATAGGCCAAAACAGGCCGACGAACAGTACCAGCAGCGCCGCCAAAATCAATATAATAATAATAATGACGTATCTACGCCATACGCTGGACCCACTATAATTATCTTTCAAGTCAACGAACTTAAACTAATCGTAGCACTGCCGGCCTCACTCGTTAACGGGCGATTTGTTGGACAACACAGAAAAAATTAATCGCACGTATTTCAAAGAGTGAAGGATCATACTAGCAGGTTAAATGTGGCTGTTAAACCACCGCCCTATGCTGATTTATTATGATCAAGGGCGTAAATAGAGCTGTTTTTATTCATTTGGTCCTTTTCTTACAAAGCTAAGGACCACTACTTATATCTTTCGAGCTATAAGGGCAACTCAATCATAGCGTTTGAAGTGAATCATACCAGAAACTATAATAGTTTATAATAGGTTTCATCAACTATCTGAATTCTAGGGTTAATCAAACGTGTCACCTTCAAAAAATGTAGGTGTAACACTATAATAACCTTCAGCATGGATGGTAATCTTATTTAATGTAATCTCATCGTAATTTTGACTATTCCTGACAATTATATTGTATATTTAGCGGTCAGGAAGAAAAAATCTCAAAGAAACAAGCAAATGTACATCGATAGAAAATATTTGTATGCGTAATGTTATATAAAAAACAAAAAAAAAACAGCTCGTGTGCGTTCGTATAGGTGCGGTCGTGTGTGTGAATGGCTATCCTGTTCATATTCACTGATTTACCGTGAGGACGCCGGAATCGGTCAATAGCAGACGCACGACCGGACGTCGTTAGGGGATGGGCCACACCGTCAACATAGAGGAAAACGACAAAATCTGTTGCCGTTTTCTGACGGTTTTAGTGGAAATTTCAGCTCTCGTGATCGAGTCCCTGTTGTTGACTACCAAATGTCTTCTCTCTTACCCCCCGTACTCTAGCGGCAGCCGCTGCGCCAGGGAACCCGCTACGGCTGTTCATTGACATCATCCATCCACCCAGCCTCCTGGGTGGCGGATACTGGCGACGTGGATTCCGGCCAATTTGATAGACCCGCAAGAACTCATTCTCCCGCCTCGTCTTTTCCTTTCCCTCTGTCTGCCTCGCTTTCGTTTTTTGACAGGCTTCCACCACGAGGCTTTCCAATTTTTCCTGCAAGAAGCGTTCTGAAAGAGCGAAATTATGTAAATTCGTCGAATAAGCAGCCGTCAACGAAAAAGCTTCTTCATTCAGAAGCGCACAGTGTGAGACATCTGAGCGTTTGGATGTGGCACGAAGACGAGTCGTCAACGTTCGGGCCACCTGTGCGAATATCTAGAAAGAACATAAACAATTTTATACAACATTGTTCTTATATGATATTAGATGTGCGCTTTTCTCCTGTGTTCCTTCTGCTGGAAATCTGTTCCTAATCCGTTTGGATATTTTTTGCGGCCCATCTATGGGTGGGGTATACTTTGGCACAAAAAACACCAGCAAAGAAGGATATACGTAAGACAGACAATTATTAAAAAAAAAAAATAGAATTAAAAAATAAAAGCGCATCGTGGCATAAATTCACAGATATAAGTCGCGACAAAGATTAAACAATACAGCTTAAAGATGCCCAGTAGAATATACATTATGTTGTACACAGTCTACTTTTGAGAATTTGTCTCGAGCGTTCTCCATTTTGAGCGCCTCATCAATAAATGATCGATGTATTTCATATCAGAAATTCTAAATATCTTTTAATATTTCAGTTTTTTACTTTTGCTTACAAGGAAAACAACGTGTCTCTGTTACAGTACGTTTGCGAAAATGACCGATTCATCCAGTATCCCTATGGGTGGGCAACCCGCGGCATGAAAAGCGTTACATACATGCTTGCGTGCACATGAGAAAAACGTGCCATAGGGGTACAGCGGTTTATAGGACATCTCTATTCTCACGATGTCACGTGGTTCTCGGTGAAGGGAAAAAGGCCTTCTTGTTTCTGTTGCTTCAACTGAATGATTTACTCAATCAGATTTCACCCACAGCAAATCCAAGCGTAGTTAAAGACGGTGCGTCGTTGTAACTAATGTTTATCTCTCTCTCTCTTATGTATATTTTTATACTGCATGTATGGGTGTATTGACGCAGACGCGCTGTACATATTTCCCTACCATGTGTTACTTATTCTGTGCTGATGCTGGCTCGAGCCGCGTTATCTCGCCGCCCTATCGTGTGAGTGAGGAGGCAGTCGCAGGGGATTGTTCTCCTTCCCTCTGCTGCAACTTGTACTCGTGTTGGCATCGTTGCCAGCGCCGTTTGACGAAACGACTGGGGCGAGCGAATGGACAAATGCAAGCACGAAATGTAAAATGATCATCTGGTTGGTCATCTTATATCGTTTGCGGCTACAGCAGCAGTAGAGTCTGAGCGAAAACCACGACCTCCGTTGACGCCAGCATCATTACGACCACCAGCAGTGATCAGAGGAAAATTTAGTTTTAATATTTACTACACTCGCTAACCTAGGTGGTACCATGCGGAGTACTAAATCGGCAGTGTTGAACAAATGGTGATTTCTGCGATCCTCGTAGAATCCTTCTACAGCTATACTGCGATTTCCGTTCCCCTCCAGCGGTTATCTTCTATCTTTCTCTTCCCATTCCCCACTTTCACAGAGGGTAGAATGGCGTTGCGTCAATCGGGCCGAAACGACGACGCCAGTGGTAGTGACAATAACCCCTGTTGACCCTTGTTGCAGGCGCAGGACGGCCTGACTCATCCATTCCAGTGAAAACGAAAAAGTAGAAGAAGGCGCTGACAGCAGTAGTAGCGACTTGCTGGGTAAAGCTGATATCGTCGTCGACACTGGCGATATCGGCTCTAGTCCGAACCAGGATGCACGGAGCGAAGCGAAACGACGGAGCCGAAGTGACACGGTTTCATTGGCTTTCGCCGAGTCCAGTCTCCTGGGCGTTGTTGTTGTAGAGCGTAACCTGCAGTTATGGCCGGTCGATTTTCTTTGCCGGCGGAAACACTTGGTGGCGTTCTACCGGTGTTTTGTCAATGTTCACTGCCATCGCCAGATCGACAGAGTGGTTCAACCTGTGAACCGTTTATTAGCTGAACTGAAATGTCGCTCGAGGATGTCATTGCACCTCAGAATCTATCAGAACTTGGTGAAATGGTGTCTAGATGTACACTTGCCTAAGGCACGCACAACATCATAATGTGCCTGTCCTCTAAATCTGATCAATAATAGCAAAGCAACGAGGCCCTAGGCCATATCTATATCCTATACGCGGAGCACACCTTTAAGCCATGCAACAAGATTTTTCAACGTGTTTATCAAAGTACGGCTAATGATCACAAAAAGTCCTCATCGTATGTGCTAGTGTTCATACCTAGGCGTCAGGTAAATGTATCGCAACGCTGCAATCCAACAAAATGGAATAAAGGCTGGCCATAAAAAGAGGATGTGAGTCAATCGTATATGATGCTACCGATAGTAGCATATATGTTCCACAACATTCAATAATGTCTTCACATTTTCTATTTGTCCGGATCGGCATTTTAAATACATCTTCCCTTCGTCATCGCCATTATTTAATATTAGTTTTCGTTAATTCGTGTGTTTACGCCTTCACCTAGTTCGCTTACCCTCGTCCCTTTTTGTACGCGTACACTTACGTATCCGATGTGCATATGCGTGTTCGTGTGGCTGTTGTTGCCATTACTATACGAATATGCCACCAATACATACCGTCGTATCTGTAAGAGCCGCGTAAGTTGCTGTTATTCTTCATTTACTGGCGCCGCCGTAACTAACCAGCATCTTCCTTAGGTACAAGTGCCACACTTGGTTTTCCGATTGGCTCGATCTTCAACCAATTATTGATTGAAGTGAACCGAACCAGACGATCACCGATGGCTACTGCCTGCCTTTCCCGCTGCCTGTCAATTTCTATACGCATCCAGCTGTCGACCTATTCGTCTACTTATCGGCTCATGATCCAAATGTTCTCCGTCGATCAGCATCATCGTCATGACCATCATTCTATGACGATGATGGTGCTAGTGATAACTATCGTTTATTTTTAGCGTGTGAATGGCGGACCCGATACGGACCGTCAATGCCGTCCGTAGGTATAATGCATAAATAATCCTACGTGGCTAATTACAGCAACACAAAACGTGTATTGACGACCAATAAAACAAAAAAAACATTAACCAGTTTGCTTGCCATTATCCATCGACCTTTTGGGCGTCAGGCATATATTCAGGTTATTGTTGTTATGGTAGTAACGGTCATATTAATATTATTAGCGACGAAGAGCAGCAGTGATGCCATCGCTGCTCTTGATAATGGTCATAACGATGACACTCGGACGAAAAGGACCCATTCACGTCCCAATTCCGTATCGCCACCGCCACCGCTGCTGCTCAAATAATGGATGCATTCGTTACTGAGAAGACACTGATACCAATTATCATGATGACATGCACGATGAAAGTGCGAGACTTCAGTCTTTGCGCAGGTATACTTTCGACATGGAAATAGATAGACGTACCCTATAAGATGATAGAAATGACCAACTTGCACACCCGTTAAGCCAGATTCAAAAAATCCTAGACTATCGTTTTACCAAGGCGGTCCGTCCGACACGACATCGGGGTTAGCGTCGACGCATCTGAGACTGGTTACTATACAATAGAAATCGAACGACGCCTGTAACAAATCCACTGCAGTCTATATCCGCTGGCGAAAAAACACTGAATGAAGAATGGCGTCATCGTCGCGTATTATTTCCTACCAAGGCGTACTATAAAAGCGCTGCGTGTACGTTCATCCCCAACCAATAAAACAGAACGGCACTGATTGCCTTTGCTCGGCAGCTAACATGTATTCATAGATCTTTAAAAGCTCTCCAGATGCTATCGTCATCATTTGTACCAGCTCCAATAAGCGTTTTGATGGTACGATTGGCGGTCGAGCGCCAGGCTTATGTTTCTTTGAATGACAACAACTGTTCCAATATTTGCTGGCCACGCAGCACAATTATTGTATATACATACATACATACATACATGTGTCGTGCTACTGGAAGAACACGTGCTACAAACATGGCGACCATTTGTCCAATCTTTCGCTTGAACCGAGCGACCGTTAATGGCGCCATATTAGTTAGTTTGCTTGTATGTCGTAGGAAAAGCGGACGGATTTGACGATCGGTTTGCTATAGTTGGCCCGGCAACGATGCCATAAAATGCAACGGATCGCTGAACAGCAATCGTCAACAAAACAGCTAACCGCAAGACGACAATAAAGGACAGTGGTGTACCACATGAGTGTCATCGTATTCCATAAGGTTCGGTCTACGTGACAGTATGTCTATGTAGCATGTATGCATTGTTGACCATAGCGGGGGTTGTTTTTGACAACCAGCTAAAAAGAAGGCACCGTTCGTGCTCCCAAATGTTGTTGTTGTATGATCATCCCTCTTTTTACCTTCGGGAGCCCGATGGACCTATTATGTGCGAATTTACTTTTTTTTCGCGCTGTCCTTTGCTGCAGCTTCGTTTTTTGCTCATAACAGGTACAAATATGAATCGGTTTGTGGCGGCCTTCATGAGTTGAATTTGGATATAATCGATACTTTGGGGGGTGGGTTCAGAAAATGGCTACAGGAAGGCTGGGCTAAAACAAGGCCACGCTTTCTGTGGGGTTACTGCTCTGAAGCGAACTCTGCTCGGCCAGCTGGCGCCCGATGACTCTCAGCCTTGCCTTAATTTTAGTGTAAAGTTTGTATCGCGGATAACGTCGATTTTTATATCGATTTAAGATGCTACCATACAAAATGATTTAGCATTGTCCTTCGTTGTTATTTAACAGGTAAAAGCTTTACCTTCTATTTTAATCAAATCTTATTCTACATTTATTTTTATGCTATTAAGATAATAAGAATTATTATTCTACAATTTGCCCACGTCAACGACGAAATAGCCATTACATAACAGAAACAAGTAATATCCCTATAAGCAAAAAAGAATATATATATATATAGTCCCATTTTTACTTATTCGGTGCGGATGCAGTTTCCATTATTTTTTTTGTGTTATTATCTGTTAAAAAACAAATCCGTCCGTTAAAAATTCTCAAGGCATAACTATTTCGCCTAAAAGCCTTTATAAACATTTTTACTAACTGAACATAAAGACTAGAATCGATATTACAAATATTGGTCAAGACAACCATATGAACGTATTCAGTATGCACGGTATATATCTGTCAGTCAATGCAAAGCGTCATTGCAGTCGCTTAACTACGTATAACCACCAGGCAGGAGAACACCCACAAGCGACAGACTGACGAAATGAGGGCTAAATGGCGACACAGGCGGTCGCCGGGTCACGTCAACTGGGTTTCCAATGCTAACCCAAAGCTGTGTCATTTGGATAGTCGTTGGTTTTCTATGATAATTGCCAATCCCCACCGGATTGAGCGATTGAAACAAGCCGTAATGGATTAAGATCAGCCAGGGACTAGTGGGCGTCTCCTAACGCCCACCTTGATGGAGGCATAAAAACTAACTGTTAGGTTGCGTATTTTTGTTTTAAATGACAAAAAGACTTCGTCCAACTGAGTCGTATAAATGTATGTAACCTTAAAATTTAATGCAGAGGAAAACCGTCAAACAGGTTAGTGAAAATGGTTGACTTAAAAAATAGCTAGCATATTATAGGACTTCATATTCAATCAAACTCTTAGAAAAACCGTGGCGTATCTGTCCTATTATAACTCAATAAAAATATTTACTATAATGAAAAATAACAGTTTCATTTTTAAGAATGATAATTTTGGGATTAGTAGAAGCATTTTAGTATACATCATAAACGTTACTATTATGTTTTTGGCCTATTATGCCTTTGTTCCGCTATTCTGTAGCCTGTCAAAGAAACACTTCTTTGCCTAGCTACATAGTCGGCATCACTGTTCGGTCAAAGATGATTCATTAGTTTCATCAGAGATCATTTTAACAGTTAGGCGCAGCGTTCTCATGGAAAAAGGTAAAGGACACATAACTTGGCCTTGCGCTTGTTTAGCGTCTCTATTTCGCACACATCCATTCATCCATGCTGGCGTGCAGATATTATTATAACAATGGTAATATTGAAAATTGTACTATGGCATTTTGCTCTAGTGAGTCCTTTGTTTTAAAATGCGTTCTACATTTAGCAAGAAATAACTTAGTTATTTAACTGTATGACACGCTAAGCATTTTAACTTATTTAGTCCAAGTTCGTATGCATCTACAGTCTATGGGAGTGTTTAGAACTATTTGGGGATTCCTGGACTGGAGACAGAAAATCTCTATATGAGGTGCGCATTATCCATAGCATTGAAGAGTGGATGTTGAAATTTAGCAACGGTAGCTCAAACAAATATAATTTAAGATAGATAGATTAAGGATTGCCGATAATTCTACTATTTTTGTTTTCCTGTTTGTTCAGTGTTTGGAATTACTAGTGTAAGTAGGGTAAGATGTTTGCATCAGAGTAACTATTGCTCGTCTTTCAGGGAAAGGGATTAAGGCTGAGTTAAAATGCGGCAGGTAGCTGGCCGGCCGGCCGGCCGGTCGGCCGCCTGGAAAGCGATCTTCTTATGTTATGGCGATATGTTATAAGAGGGAACGCTTTCGTCGAGATGCGACGAGGTACCGTAGATCCGTCAGCAGGTGCAACGTGCCACCGTTAGCTGATTCTGCTGCTGCTGCTGCTGTTGTTGTTGTTGTTGTATAAGAAGAGAAGAAAAAAGGAAAAGATAACGAAGAAGGGGTTGGGAGGCGCTAGCAATAGTAGTCTTAGTGCGTGTAGCACTTATAGTATGAAGGATAAGAGGGCTACAGTGGGCAGCACAAAGTAGCAACGGCAGCGTCCACGGCGTCTCAGCTTGGTCAAGCCGCTAACACAATCACTCAGAGGCACCGACACAAACGACTGTACACATATATAGACGCACTTCTGCGCAATCATAAAGCCAAGTTCCGACGAAGAGCTTTCTCGCATGGCCCAGACGCCGCTGCTGTTGCTGTAACCGTTTATATGCGCGCGTCGTGCGTGTCTGCCTGCTGCTTGTTCTTCTGCCTAGCCGCGGCCTCGGTGCAGCTTCTGCTCGGGCCACTGGGTCCCATGGCACAGTTGGTTTCTTCTGTCTTTTTAGTTCGTAGCAATTAATCGTTAGGAACCCTATTTTGTAGCCCGTTATTGCTGATACTGTTGATGTGGCCTTTTTGACGGATAATAATGGTGACCGTTACAGCTAGACCTTACTATCGTCGTCGTTGTCAACGACTTGTCGTCTCTGGTGCGCTGCCGTGTCCGTCCACTCCGACGACGATTACTAGCATTAGCAGTAGAGCACGTGGCATACGTCTCCGAACGCCAGAGCCTGCGGCGCAGTGTTACAGTGCTATGCAATTTCTGCAACACGTTATTGGTACTATGGCAATTAACCTCTAACGCCACAAGCCATCGTCCGCTGTGGCTGCTATGACCTTACTTTCGCAGTCGCCTTAATTAATGTCTGTAGAAAGCCTAATCTAGCTTTGGCCTGTTCACTAGGTCTACGCTACGACTGTATTTGAACTTGAGATTTGTTTCAGATCATGTAGACAGCAAAAATCAAAGTCAATGCTGATAATGTAGTAGGGGTCGTACTACTGATGGTCGTGTTGCTTACGAACATGGCCATATACATAAAGGACATCTGATTATCCATCGGTTCATGGGCCAAACCAGTCGACGCTCGTCTTCCCGGCCCTACACGTATCGTGAATGAATTTCGTGTCGGCGTCGTTAAACGCTGACATCAATATATGCGATGGCGCCTGCGTAGTAATGGTGCCTCAATGTTTCCGTCGGTTGACTGTTGTCTTCGACGTGGTCAGAAGCCACTGGCGTTGTCGTCGTTGTAGAAAAACAGAAAAATCTAGTCTAATACGAAAGACGTCACATGCTGCTAGTTCGGCGTCTACTGCTTGAGACACGCTCTAGATTTTGGCACTTTCAGAATTGTAGAGCAGAGACAAGTTTCAGCTGTTGATTGTAGCGGTGACGCTGATAGCGTTGCCGAGCACGTTGGTGACACGCGTTGTCATTCAATATGTAGTTTTGTAGACGGTACTTTTTTTTTTTATCCTGTTTGCTTGTTTCGCCTACAAGCCATTTGTGCACACACTCGTTGACTCCTATGGCCGCTTCCAAACGTTAATTCGCATTTGATATGGCAGCGCTGCAAACGAAGGACAAACGTCACCTGTCCAGGACACAAACTGGTTAGTTTGTTACTGATTCGCCCGACGCTTCTGCCGCCGTTGACCGATGACTTAAAATACTAATTAGTTGTAGGGATTTCTAGGTGAAGATAGAATTGCTTTAGGCTTTTTTTTTTTTTTTTTTATCTAGCGATTCTCTTGGAGCAGTAGACGTGGAACTGTAACCTATTACTTCCGTACTTTTAAGTAGCATGTATTTCTCATTTCTATATCTGTATGAAAGCTCTTTACATATTATGTAGGTGCTGGGTGCGATGACGCCTTTCTCTGTTTTCGATTAATTTGTGGCTAAGGCCACAGGGATCAATACAGATCACTACAGGTAGCCGCCGCTAAAGGTATTGCAGTTGGCCTATGTTCAAGTTCCAATTCATCTGCCGCTGAGATATGTTAGTGGGATCTGGCCAGCAATCAAACCATCTCAGTACATAAACCTAGCAGGACTTAGATTGCCAAATTGAGTTTATAGTTGTCCTTTCCTTCTAGTTGCTTTTCGTTTTCATTTATCATGAAAAACACAGCACGTAATATACGTGACTGTGGAAAAATTTTAAATGCCACGAACATCAAAATGCTGTAGTTCTAAAAGAAAATACGCAAAAGCAGAAAAAAAAAATATAAATAACAACTTTCTAGACTTCTTCACAAATGCGGCATTTAAGCGTCGTGGAAAGGAATCGACAGTGTAAATAAAAAGCATATTGCATCGGAAAGCGTCTGGTAGAAATTTAGCGGATTGTTGAACTTAACATATTCAATTCGAAAAATCTTAAGGTAATACAAGGGTTGCATTGAATTCAAGGACTTCCTGTTCCGAAGAATACGATAAACCCAATTGCTGTAAGGTGTAATACCCCCTGAAGATTATTCGGAAAAAAAATCAGATGGACACCTTCGCCGTAACGGAAATACCTCGTTTATTACTGGCTGACCTCCATTGTGGCACTGTCATTGTAATTTATGTCCTATTAACAACTGACGTTCACTTGTGCTACACGATAATGGCAACGGCTCGCTCAAATAGTTTTTGCAGTATTTCGGAGCTTCTTCCCATCAATTGGCAAATTTTGTTAGGTATCCAAGATAATGAAAACGTAGATGGCGGATTCACTGTTAAAACACACATTCTTAATAGAATGATACTCAAGCGATTGCACGACAGTCGCTTCCTATCCCTCGACCTGCCTTCATCAGTCACTGCTGTTCTTGTCACCCGCTGAATGGCCCAGATTTCGATTTTTACTTTACGTGAATCGAACTGAGATCCAATTTAAGACAGATGCATCGTACTTTACATCTACATTTTACATTACGTATTTTACATTTGATATCATAAAATAAACTTAACTACACAGGCACGCGGTGTCTGTTTTTAGTGGAAAGATAACCCTTTATTGATAGAATGTCACCGCTACGGCATTTACATTTGTTATAGAAAATCGTCGTCGGCCGCGTGTAATGAACAAGATCCCGCTTATGCACAGTAGCTTTAAAGATTCAATAAAATGACAAAATATAAAAATTCCTAAAGGAATGCATTTCATGAAGCCCAGCTGGGAAAATGTTAGTGCAACGGTACATGTGATAAATGCAGAGATAAAGTTAACCTCGAATCGCCGAGGTGAATTCCGAAAAGCGTCACCAGATGACGCAAGAAGGACGGCGTAAGGCAAAAGGACATCGTATATTTAGAGGCCCGATCATCAGTTACGTGACTGTGATTATTGTTTCCGCTGTACGCGGCAATTTGCTAGATCATAGTGTCGAACTATGGCGACGCCGGCGGTAGCAGCGAATGTGTCAGCAGAGGAAAACTCAAACCGATGCGTTTAGGAACCGTTGCTTCCCGGTCGCAGAGTTCATTAACTAACCTTCGTGACGAGTAGTCGCATTGCAGATGCTCCGCTGAAGATCCGGTGCTCCGTTCCTTTGTATCGCGCTCTTAGTGCAGTCCCTCTGGACGAATCTGCTACACACGAGGTCACGTAACCATCGCCACGAGACATTTGAAACGTAGAATTAATGGAAGAGGAAATATCGACAATCGATTTAAAAACAAAATGAGCAATAATAGCAAATACGGCGACAGACAAGTATGAAGGAATAAAGGACTTCGCTTGGAGTGACTCGTACCAAACTGAACTTTTACGGTCCAGCTTGACAAGCTCTACCGGTTACGATACGAAAACAGCGTTACCTTTGATACAGTGTTACCAGCACAGCAATAGGCAGTGACGCTGATGCGGTGTATGGTAAAGCAAAGAGCGCACTGAACTAGCGCAAAATTGAGCGGCAAAGTCAATAGGGGAGGAACTAGACGATGCTAACCGGTGCCCCCGTCCGCTTCGCGGCCGCTGCCAGCGAACACAAAAAGACGACGAAAACAATAACGACTAAAAAGGCGATGGCGCGCATCTATTGCCATTTTGGTAGTGGCGGCGACGGAAACGTTAGCAATAAGAAAATCGTACGGGATCGCCCGGCCTCGTCACTCGCTGCTTCCTCGCTTGCCGTTATTCTCCTCCGCGCTTCGATGCCGATGGCAGCAGCCGAGGATCACGCGCCATTGGCAGCAGCAACATCACGAATCCGGGAAGACGCCGGGCGGGGGGGGGAGGCCAAACTTGAAAAGATCACAGACGGAAGGAAAAAGAAAGGGTATTTACGGCGCGTCGTCGTTAATTTTGGACGTTACTGTCAGTCGATGCGCTGACGCTGCCGATCATAATAATTAAGCTGGTGATGCAGATGAGGCCGCTGCTGATAATGCTAAACGAGTGCCGAGTTGCCCCATAGAGGCCTCATCGGGTCCGCTGGTCGAGCTGGCAGATTTACCTACGAACAGAAAGCCAACACTTCAAATTGGGCCTTGGAAAAATTCGAATAAAATATACCGCGATGTGTAATTTAGCGAGCCAACTTTAGTTGTAATCATGTTAATTATTCACAAACGTATCCCTTGGTCCTAAAATGACCTCGGACGGGAACGTATCGTTTCGGTAACTTCACTTAAGTGTATTGTCGACATGTAGAATCGACCTGTACGAGCTTGTAGTGTGTAGCAGTATAACGAGAGATATAAATATAAATCGATACAAATTACGACAAATTCACTAATGTTTCATCCTTTTGCTTGTCATTACAGGTTAGCGCCCAATTCGACTGCCCACATGGTAAATATTTTCGATTTTTTTTTATTTGTTAACGATTTAGAAGTCCACAACTTCGCTTATGGTTGATAGTATGAAGGTGACGAAAAGTATCTTTACCGACTATGTCAACAGATCAAATTCATCTAAAGTATTGAGATGTTATTCTCCAATCATTCGTTGAAGTATCTTGTGTTTACCTTCGGGTCGAATGATGTTTTCCTCGCCTGATTCGAGGAACGTTAATCAGCGATTGGCCCTTGACAACACGTTGACAATTACGCTGACGATACAACAAGCGGCGTTACCACTCTATACCATCTCTGAAACTGGTGCGCTTCTAGTTAGAGATCAAATGCTAGCTTCCTTTAACTAGTCACCCATGATTTTTTATATGTGGCCGACTTTGTGTATTTAGTCGCTGTTATTAGGTAGATTCTCACTAGTTTAGCCGATGTTTATGTGGAAAACACCGAACGTACAAACATTCATCTTATGTATTCTTTTTTACGACCACACTGTAGTGAATGGCTGCACTGCAGGTGGCTGCCGTAACAACTGTTTTAGGCGCGCCGTCTCCTCAACAGATAGCTATCGTATCCTAATCGAGCCTATCTTCAACGAAATGTTTCAAATGGCACCGAATTCATCATGTCTGCTAGGCTATACCCGTATGGTTTTCGCCTGTCATGACATTATCCTATAGAATTCCTGCCATCAACGGATAGTATTTATCATGGACGTTTTTCAGTTTTATGCTTGTATTCTGTGACTGTAAATAGTCATATTTTAGTTTATCCGACAAAACTGTGTTGGCCGAAGCAAAGAATTACCTCAGGGTTAGATTATAAATCGGTTCTTTCATATACAGCTATAACGCTATCGGGTTATAATGATAAACAAATCGTTATGTAAATATCATTACTAGAGACTCGAATTTAACTAAACTTCCCAATGAACGCTTTACTATCGACTAGCTGTTTGGCTATGTCTGACCCGAGTGATACATAGATACGACGACGGATGTTTTGCGGTCTTCGACGGTTAATTGATTCATATTACTAAAGCTAAATGCGTATACAAAATTCCACGTACGGAACATTGTAGAATTTCCCGTTATTCCCTGTATTATAACCTCGTGTGTTGCGCTTGATGCGACAAGTGTGGTCAGGCCATATTAGATCACAGGACAGAGTTTCAGGGTAAACAGAAACAAGGCTGTAAACATCCGAACTCGATCGCATAAAAATAACATTCATGGAAGCCACTGCATCTGGAGAAGCGCCACGATGCCTTACGATGGTCGTCGATCACCGCAATGCCGGGCAGCGCTCCTGGTCAAGTTGTTCTTTAGAGCGAAACGTGAAGATAAGAAGACCGCGGCTTTAGCTCAAAGCTACCGAAAGAACAATGCAACGAAACTGAGAGGTTAAAAGGGGAAAATATGAGCAGGAAAAAACCAGAAGGGGTTGCCAACGGCAAAGGGGTCTCCTTAGTCGTTTGCGGAGTACTAAACTTTTCCTTTACACGTCGACAGAAACAACGTGAATATCATTATTACATTTATTAATCGGAGCACTTCAAGTGATGACTCGTTCCTTTCTTCGGCCCTTTCAAATGAGAAATATCATTCTCGCGTGAACGCTTCAGCAATGACCAACAACGTGAATCCCTTAGATAGTAAGTTAAAGTAGTGCCACATGTTTGCCCCTACTTATTAAATCTGCTATCCGTCTACATTGGTAATGTACCCTTACGACGCTCGCCATGCATTTCTTATATGTGGCCGACTTTGTTATAAAGCAGCGTATGTAGTTAGTTACAAACAGTCGACCGATGACCGGCCGCCCACTGTTCCACCGGTCAGCCAATGGCTAGCCTGGATGCTGTTTTAAACACTTGTCTTCTACGATTAACGTAATTTTGATCCCACTATCTCAACTTTCTATACTCTAATGGAATTTTTAGTTTACTTATTAAGTTAGAACCCCCGGCAGTCGGCATAGCTACCGCCTTCTCCTCCCCTTCCATCGGTGCGACTATTGTTTTTTTGCCATCACCGCTACTGTTGTTGATCATATATAACAATAACAATGGTATAACCAACGGCTGAGGGAATATTTCGAGGAACGCGATTCGTCCGAATAATTGCAGCACAAGAAAAAGCACTACGACGCTAAAGCCTTTTTTCGTGTTCAGGCGTGCGTACGTAGACCCAGCAATAGGGTTGCGTTTCATCATTTCGCTTTACTATTGTTGCTAGCCGCTAGGCCAAAAAGAGCTGCAAGCACTGCTCCGCCTCCCGTCCCGTTAGTATTTCAGCTCCGTGATAGAAAAACCTCGAAAACTGACGGCGTTTTTATAACGCTGATGTACTTCTCCTAAAGTTAACTGAATTGACGAGGATTGTTATCAAAAAAAAAAAAACATTAAAAAGCAGGTCTTTCTTCGTTCGGCGCCATCGTCGCCTTCTCGAATAATTGAGCACCCCTTCCATTTCCCCCCATTATTGCGTTCCTTCACACTCGCCCAAACCAATCGCGCACACTGTCACCGAACAAGTAACTCATTTGGTTATTATTATTATCGCTACGTTATTATTATTATTACTACTATATTGTCAGTGTTCCTCTTCATCGTCCCTTGGCCTGTTTTTCTTTATGATGTCGCTACTGTCAAGCTTTCCTCTCATTACTTCACTGACTCATTAATAAATCATAAACGAAAAAGTTAACGGCGAAGTTAACCAGGCAATGCCGATGTGTCATCGTAGCTGCTTATGCTGGTGGCGGTGGCAGTATTTGATTGCTTTTACCGACAAGAAATAGAAATGTCCCCCGTCGGAATGTGCCGTCTGACCGTTTGCAATTCTATCGATTTATCCATTTGTGATTGAGTGCGCAGTCGTTTATCTTGGAAGAGGGGATTAGTTGTCTGCTGAGCGCCTTCCGGTCGTCACTTGGGGGAAGTTAAAAGATGGGGGTTCGGAGGGCGATCAAAAATTTTTGTGGTGTCACCAATCACCAACGACGACGCCCACGGTTATTACCGGCAGTCATTGAGTTTTCTTTGACTGGTGGCCAGACGCTGTTATCCGCGGTGGCCTCTGAACGGCTCATAACATTTGCATACGATCGACCGCCTCGTTGTCAACGTGTTTGTTGTTGACTCACTCGGTCACTTTCATTGTATCGTGTCTCCGGCGAGAATCGGAACGTTCGATAGCGCTGTTTTTGTAGCTGTTTTTCGATGTGATTCCCTACCAAAAAAGTTTGCGCTGTTGTCAGTGTGAGTAAACAAGAAGATCGATTGTTGTGGTTCTTCACCTGCAGTAACGGCAGCAGCAACAGAAATAGCTGTTGTAGCACTATGGCAACCGCAACTGCAGCATACGCAGTGACGACATCAATGTCGAGCGTCGGTTCGCTCGCTGATTCTCCAGAAATATTCCTTCTTTGATCGGTTTTCTTGCTTTTTTCTATTTTAATTCCGCCGTACATCTAACATGTAATTACCGCGATGCTGCCGTCTGCCCGGGTTCGGCGCCACACTGGAGGCAGCTTCGTCACAATTTTTGTTGCCCCTATAAAAACCTCCTGCTTTTTGCTACAGTACTCTCACTGGTGCCCCTGTCGTTGCTGCAAGACGAGATACAATAACAAGGAACCTGCTAGGTAACGATTATGTTACCACATCATCTTGGGGGGAGCAGGTAAGCCCACCTAAATAGGAAAAAGGAAATTTGGGGTTATCTAAATTAGCCAACAGATGTGTGAGCGATAACCCCACGCTGCCACCACTGAAAAGAATGTCACCAAAATGATGTAAATGTGTCTTGAAACGGTTGAGGTGAAAACAGCCTAAAGATCAATAATCAACACTAAACTTCGAAAAAAGAACGGAATAACATGGATTTATATATTTAGAAGGCTACGATAATATCAGTAATAGTAATAGCAACATACCTAGTGAACAAAGATAACTTTTCGTTTTAACTAATAGTTACGAACTGCCCCTTACCAAGTCACAATCGTAAATAACCCAGCTTCTTGTCGTCATAAAAAAACACAAATTTCAGAACATTAACAAAAGCCGAAGTCGATTACAGTGTTTGTGATCGTACTTTTTTTGACTCTGATAAACACATTGGACTAGAAATAATAAGTTAAGAAAAAAAAAAAAGAAATAATTACATAGATAGCTATAGTCATAGGCGTATTACATACAACAGTTAATGATCGTTGTATATGCCACTACTTTAAGTATGTCAGATCCATTAGGAAACAGCACTTCGAATTCTAGAGAAAATCCCTAGGCAGCTAATGAAGTATATCAGCAACTCTTAACAATGATAACTTCATCTTCCGTCCAGATTTTTAGATGCGTTCCGAAAGATATATTTGAAAGCGAAATTTCAAAGTTCCAGCCTATTGGTGATGTTTGACATTCATTTCTAATTAGATAGCTCTGCGTTACTTTAGTTTCCTTGATTTAGTCACTAACCCATTTATTACTACGCTTTATATCACCTAAGATAGCACAATATTCGGTAGTCTACTGACATTTACCTATTTGTTAGTGTTACTGCGAAAGCCTATTGAAAGGCCAGTATAGACATGCGCTTTAGATACGTCAGTCATTTAATGTAACGTATCTGCTTGACTCATTATGAAATTAATATGACTACTACCGATCTGAACGGATGTGTTTGGGGTTGGCTGCAAATAAGGTCCTGCGACCGGTGTCTGAATCTGAGAACCCTTTGTCGCTAGGCGCTATAAGGACTTGTTTAATTGATCCGATGATCTGTGGAGAGGTACAGCTGCCGCAATAAAGCGGTGGCCGCGTTGCTTTCAGGCAACAACTAACCTATGGCCCGATCCCGCCCTTCTAACCCGCATCGATCGGACTGCGCTTATGTATTTATGACCATCATTGTGGCGTCGTCGTAATCAGCATCATCTTGAAATGTTCGGTGCGCACGTTATGCGTCGATTTGCTATTGTATCTAATATCTTTTTTAAAGTTACCAGGAGAGTTGTATACGCTGAGTAAAAGTGAGGTGATTTCATGGAGCATCAGTTTGTGAGATCCGCTTAGCAAAGGCCGAAACTAGGCAAGATACTACATTCGATGCCGGATTAAGTGTTTCTTCGCCGTTAAAATGGCGCCCTTACTCATTTGTCTTACTGTAACTATTTTTCATGTCACTTGGGCCCATTGCGGGGATTATTATTACTTCTGCTGGCACTGACGACTGGCTAGACGATCGTACAATCTCTGTTGACGCGAATCAGGTTTCCGCTGCTGCGGTTGCTACTGTGTCTTTTCACAGGCAATGACACACCACCCGACGTATCGACGTGCCTCAAACTAACGGTTACGATAGTATTCGAAGTCCCAGGCATGAGAACCGCTATCAGCTTCGTCATCATCAGCGGCACCTCTGTGTACCGTCTGAGTGATGCCATGTAAGCCTGGTGTTGCTGAAAAGTCGAAACGACGAGGCAAACCAGCAGACAATTTTTTGGAAACGGTTTTGGCAGTTCCAGCTGTCGTCGAGTCAGTCCTTGCTGCAGTGGCAGTGGCACTAAGGGGCGGCTGCCCGTCGCGTATTTTTACCAGCTCCCCAGCCACTGCTAGTGCCCCCGAGTTCTCCCGCTTCTTTGGTTCGGGTGGTTCCGAGGCAAACGACAGCAGCTGGAGAAGGCGGCGGGAGAAAACAATAAAAATACACGACTGCTGTTTCGACTATTTATGAATAAGCACACGACGCAGACGACGGACGCGCACGTACAACTGACAAAGACATCCAAACAGACAGACGCCCTGAGACGCTAGAAAGCGGTCGTAACAGGTACAGTAGCAGTGAGAATTTGGTCGTCTTGGAGAAAGAGGCGGGTCGATTTGACTTTTCGACCTAAAGTAAATCATCTTCAATGAATGAATAAATAAACGAACCCAATGCTATCAGCGGAATGAAGGGCCAATGTATGCTGCTGCTGCTGCTGCTGATGATGATTCCGCCGCCACCGCTACGACTACTGCTCTTACGGCCATTGGCGCCACTGAGCCATCATTATCGTCTTCGTCACACTTCGACAACCGCCCGACACCGCTCAGTCGACACGAATTAGGGTGTTGCGTCGAACCAGCTGCTACCGTATCGGCGCGAGCGCTCTCAGATACGATCGAAGAACAAAGGGGAGAGGCGGCCGGCCAAATTGCTCAGCCCTTATTCGTTCTACTGCTGACACGCTTCTGATGGTGTCCTTGTTTTTCTCCATTTGTAGCCATGCCAGCTACGGCTGTGATAGCTATTATCGCCTTCAGAGACCCTAGACAAGAGAACCATTGTCAAAAAGAGCTTTCACGTCATCTTTCGACGTTTCCTCCTATCCCGTCCAGTCAGTCAAGAAGAAAGCTAGCGTTATAGCCTGGAAATAGTGCAGTTCTTACAAAAAATGCCGTACAACTATTTAGTGTCAGTCATCAATCAATGTGCTATATTTCACTCAGTTAGTACATAATCATTATAACTGATCTTTACGATGCATTTTCCCTTCGGTGTCACTCTTTTTTTAAACCTTCATCACGCTTGCCTCATTCGCACGCGCGGTCAGCAGACAGCTGTGGCCCCACTGGATCCTTGTGGATTTTAGCTTCATTGTTCTTCGACGCAACTATAGATACTCGTAATACGATCACATACGCTATGGATTAAAACTACTTGACTATGACAATTCACAGTGAAATTATTAATATCCGGAAGTACACACCGGTGTTTATATACAAAATCCTATGCAGACGACGTTACACTGCTGAATTTTCACGTGGGTCCCTCTAACACTACTGCTGTTCCATATAAACCAGCTCAGATAATAGCAAAAAGATATTTCATAAGTGCAACCAACTCGTAAGTTATAGCTTGGACTAACTAGCTACAAATTTCAAACAAGGTCTACAAAGCAAGGCCCAGAGCTAGATGGGGCTGTAATCATTTATAGCTGCCCTTTCTAGTTCGTTGTACTACATTCACCATCGTTCAAAAGCCATGCAAGACAAGAGGTCACGTATTCTGTTTCGCAAAGTTGAGGTATCTTGAGTGCAGTCAGTTGTCAGACGATGTTTACGTCTTTTCTTCCGTGAAGTTACATAATAGGTATATCAACATTTTCCGTCCCACATCCTCTGTCCCATGCAGATGATAATCGAATTTAGTATTATGGTTTGTTCCAGTCTACGCAACTGAATTTGCCCTTTATATATATATATATATATATATATAGTTTTGTTGAGAAGTATTGAGTGTTTTTCTATCTGGAATAAGGTCACATATTGATAGGTTGGTATAAGCTGGTGCGACACTGACAGCATTTCGAGGCTGAGATTTAGCAATAGTAGATGGAAATGTCGCTTTCGTTCTGGAAATCACGATGCAGGGGATGCTTCTTGTGGTCGTCGACCAATTACGAAAGAAGTTAATGAAGTTATTGCGGAAGTCGGTATCGCCAAAGAACTAAACATACATCACTAAACAGTTTTAAAGCAAAAGTAGAAAGCTGGTTGAAAGAAAGGTCAATGCTTGAACGAAAGAGGAATTGACCCGAAAGAATTATCTCTGTCCGCAAAGTGGTCCTGAAATGGAGCCATTTTTAAAGCACTTGATCAAAAATAGATCATATATATTGCAATAATATGGAACCGAAAAGAAAACGTGTTCCATAGTTTGTGACAAAGCCCAAACCAATGCAAAAATAAATTTATGCTACGTTCTTAGATCGGAGTTACGATTGGAACGGGATCGTGCATTATTATGGGTTACTATCGCCTGCCAAAACGATTGATTCGGACCCCCGTTCCTAACAGCTGGCGAGGTTACAACACATTAATGAGATCTCTAAACCGAAACTAGCGAACAGAAAAAAATATTGTCTTCCAGCGTGGAAATGACATATTACATACATGTTTGGCTGGCCGGCAAAATTGAGAGAACAAGGAGGGGAGGTTTTCATACATCCGGCTTATGGCCCGGATCTTCCATCGTCAGATAATTTTCTGTTTCATGGTTTAGAGAAATTGCGTGGCAATATTCATTTAGTGATAAAAATTAGAGAGTGCAAAAATTGCTTACACAGTTTTTTTCCCATAGAAAGTACAGAAGTTCTAAGGTAACGGAACTACGGTATTTTTCGAAAAACGGTAGAAGATCATTAATCCAAATAACGCTTGTTTAGTAATAATTTTTGAAAAATACTTCAATTATCGACTAAAAACGGTCAATATCTTTTCGATATATAGCTACGTCCATGCTCATCACAACGTTATGATCATCGGCGTCACCAACTCGATTAAATAGCCAACGGGCAAAACAAGCTCGGGGAACGAAAACGAGCAAACGAAGGCAAGAGAACGGGGAAGGGGGACGGGGAACGGGGGTGTCGGATCTTAGCAATACACCGGCAATTTCTGTCAGAAGTCTACTATTTGCCAAATGACAACCCAACTGGGTAGAAGTTGTCGTGAAAATAGCTTTTCTAGGGTATATATCAATCGCGCAATTTAGCGATGTTTACCCAAAAGGGCGCGAGGGACATTTGAGAAATAGGAGTTCTTGACAATTGTGGATATGATTGTACTTAATACCTATATGATTGTACCATTGCTACGATCCTTTTTCGCGTATTAGATTAAGTATTATTACTTGTGGCATGGCTATTAAATCGGCGATATACCTATAACGATTAGCTCCGTATATTTAGATAAAAAATGGCAGCCGAACATTGGACAGTTGTATGTATGTACATTTGTATGTAAACTGACCTAAAATATGCATAGTATGTACCTGGTACACAGTGGATTTCGATGAAAAAACATCTATAGAGAGTACTGTTTCAAATTTTTGTTACATATATGTAACATTCATTTTCTATATATGTTTTTCTTAATAAAATGTTTCGTGTTATTGCTGTTTTTGTGTACTATTAGGTTGGACGCGAGACAGCGTTTACTGCTACAAGTTCATCAGTAACAAACATTCGTGGAGAAGAGCAGAGGAAGTATGCCGGCGATACGGGAGTCAATTAGCTCTCGTGCTGAACTACCATCAGAATAACTTCACGCGAGCCCTAGCAACTGAGGGTCTTCGGGACCAGCCCCAAAATGCCTACTGGCTTGGCCTTAAGTCCGTTAAGGATCTAGCTACAAATACGCTTGAGTCATCGTCTGGCTACTTTATCCCGAAGTATGTGGGTCATTGGTCTTTAGATCAACCCCAGCCTGAAAGAGGCCAATGTGTATACGCGCAATTGAGCGAACGCAACCAAGAGTGGGGACTGACCTCATGCGAGGCGATGCTGCCATTCGTCTGCCAAGTGCCAGCATGCCCAAAAGGTATTTGACTAATCCTGTTTCTGTATCTCGCTGCAGTTCTATGGCCGTTTATTTTAATTCAATAACAATATTTTACACTCTGGCGTATAATGTCTGCTATGAATACCGCGCAATATAAATAATAATCAGCCTTGCCTCGATGAGAAACCTCGCGGCAAAATTGTGTCTCAAATTTTATTACGTCGCAAATTATTCTCATATTTAACTGCATAAACAGGCGAACTGTGACTGCCCCATTACAATCTCAAGCACATTGGCATAATTGCTTGTTATAGCTTTCTCGCCTCATTCTAAATAATACTTCTCATATCTGTACTACTCAATAGCATAGACAGCATCTCGGTCTAGAAACGTACAGTTTAACTAGCAAGCCCCTGTTCTATAATTGGACCACATGGCAGCACATCCACGTCTTCTCAGACTTCTCGTAAGACGGTCCCATCTGCCTATGATGATGACATTACCAAATACTAGGCGACGATAATAGGTCTACGCGTTAACTTAGTAACATATCACAGCGAACCCATTGTTGACCTCTCTGAACCCAGTTCAGGGATAATGATCCGATAAGAATCATCGACTATCGTGCACCCAATCCTGGTCCTGTCACCACGCGACCACAAACGATTACACAGTTGCGGTGTCAGAACCACCGCCCTGTCAACCGCATACTTAAACTCGTTCAAGCGTTGAGGTCAAAACGATCAAAGTTTCTCAAACCTCTGGATAGTATAGATAAAGCGCACATGACGCTAGCCTAGTACCGGTATAGAAATCATTTTTGAAATAACTTAAAACCTTGCACCTAAGATCGTCCATTCTCTGTGTGACTTCTGGGCTGTAATAGAAAAACACCCTGTTTATTATTTCCGTGTTAGTTTCGCCATTCTTTTGAGCGTTTACATTAACTGACTATAAAGTTGACTGATAGAAAGATGTCTAAGATGCCCAAAGTTACATATTCATAGAACATACATATTCAAAGTAAGCTAGAAAACAGGCAGATTTTCTCTTCTGCTCGTTTTGAATCAAATAATTTGGGCGCAACCAATTCAAGAACCGAGAATCAAATCTGGGGGATACACGTGATTTATAATAGAATGTGCCCCATAATGTCCCGTTCATAGTACGCGGAACTATGGTTTTACCGCACCTCCTTTGGAGATAAAATGGTACGCCTGGGGGGAGCGTGCCTCTCTGGGATAGATTCGCGACGCGACAACTTAGGTTCCACCACTGACGGTTCTTTTTCGTCTCAATCATATTCCCTGTGGCTTCCTCAATACGGCATCACCTCATTACTACCATTTTATTATGATGGGTATTATCTTTCGGTCAGTACATTTTATGCCCATTTCGCCATTTCATCGACTTAGTCGAACTGCAGCTGAATAAATGCAAAAATGCCTAGACAAAGGTATCTTTAAGATAGCACAAATACTAACTAACCCCCGTTCCGAAATCAATATTTTGAGGGGCTGGGTAAAAATTGTTTCCTTCGGATAAGCAACTACTAAATGATAGTTGTCGTAGACGTAACAAGAATTACCAATAATGGCAGCAGGAGTAGCAGCTAGCTGCGTCAGCTCATAACAATTTACCATCATAGGTAGATAGGTGGATATATAAAGGCAATGTCGCTGACATCGACGACCGCTGCTTAGAGCCATTACGACGAGGGCGAAAGTTAATGTTGCATAAAAGCGCAGAAGACTGTCTTGGCCAAAATGTGTTCTTTGCCCGGGTCTACCCTTTTCAATAGGTTCCAACAAATATGTATCCTGTGGTCGTCATAGCATCATTTGTCTGCTGGAGCTGACGAGCACGAAGACTTTTTGCAGAATAAAGCTAGGCAGACACGGAGGGGTTAGTTGCAGTGGGGAAAATCAGTTTTTCTTGCTAGCTATTTTTACTGGTCGAACCACTTCCGCCTGTGCGCCGTCCCTGGCGTTAACGGTGGAATACCATCGTTCTTCGGCATTCAGACTGAACGACACCGAGCGAATTGAACTGGTGGCGGTCTGCTTCTTTCGTTCGGTCCTCCTCTGTTTGCTTTTCATTTTTCCACCTATTCCTACCCCTCCTCCTCCCCCCGTACTTACTCCCATTGCGCCTCGCCTGTTTTTTTGTCTGCTTTCTTTCTCCTTTCTAATGCTTCCTCTAGTCTCGTCGTAAAATTAGTTTTTATTTTCGATCCATTTCTATTCCATAATTCCTTACACCCTTTGTTGTCGCTTGTACGACTACTTCGACAATTACTACTGCATCCATTATGAATAGCTTACTACTGTGTACCCCTATGCCAAATACACCGGACTGATACCGAATGGAAGGTTCTAAAGGAAACATGTAGCTCTTCGCGGTACCGGACCCGCTCGGGCCGCAAACCTTCTCATTTGTTATTATCGATGAAAAATTGACGAGCATTGTCATGATAGTTACCGTTGACGGTAAGATAGACCGAATATAGAATATTACTGCAGAGTTCTTGCATGCAATTCGCTATATGCGGCGTTCATTACGACGAATTAGGTGTACACGACTCACTCACTATATTGTGTGGTTTTCTTTTGTGTCCCATCGTTTCTTTTGTTTGCTCTAGATACTTCTCTTGTGAATGTGGTTATTAAGTAAAATAAACATACTTAGATTCATTGATTGACCGCTTGATACACCTATGTAACCCAAAGCTATCCATAAAAGTAACGATGGGAATTTTACACGTGCTTTGTTTGCCAGTCGTGCTTCGTCGCATTCAATCTATGATAATGGCTTTGAATTTGTGATTCTAATGTTGGGCCTTCGTCTTCGGTCAATAACATAGATGGATGGTCAAGATTTTTGATTGGATCCAATAACGGTGATGTCGTATAGCATGCGCTAGTTCGTTTGCTGGAACGAGTACGATCCCCGTTTGCAGCCATTACCATTGCTTTTTGTTGTCGGTGATGATGCGCACGTGGATGATGATGTGATCGCTGCTCATGCATCCGTGCAAAATTCCCCAATCCATGGGGTGAGGTTCAACGAGAAGGTAACCCGACATGAGCCGGGAAACTATGCTCCAACACTCCTCGTCTATAATAGCAAGTGGATGACAATAATGTAACATGTTACTGTAGTAATTCGTGCGCTTGATTATTGCGTGTATGATTCCAGCTAACAGGCTTGTCATGCAAAAAAACAATTCCCGTTCTGTTAGTGCACGTATGTAGGTGTACATAGGTGTATGTACATAAACGCATTACATGTTACCTGATGTAACATTTAAAATTTTTCCCTGTTTAACTGCTTGACTGGCTCTGTGTTATCTACCGATTTTTGTTTAACAGTTTTCCCCTAGCTAGTCAGTCGAGATGAATGTGTATATGCGCATAAACAGGGCTCGTTTTTGGTATCTGTCTTTTTCGATTGCTTTCAAAGCTTTCCCAATAGCTTTTTGTTGAGTGTACTACGGAAATTACCGAATTCAATAGAATTATGTCAATCAAAATCAAGAGCATAACTATGTTTTCCCGAATTTAACGGAGGAGAACTCCTTGGAGCCACCTTTAACGATTGACAATGCCGCATCTGACCACGGTCACATCTAGGCTTTCAGGAACGCTGAATTGCCCTTGAAGTCTTCAAACTCCGATTTCACATGTTTGCACACCCCCCAGATTCACTTTGCAAAATAGATCGCTAGGTCCGTACGGTTGTCCCCTTTCGAAAGCAACATAAACCTTGTCGAAACGAGAATCTATTGGGTTGTTGCCAGCAACAATGGGTGGTATCTGACAGGCTATGTCAATACACAACAACGTAATATACATTAGCAATACAGGTTACGACAACCAAGACCGAACAACCTTCGATACCGAAAGATGCCGCAGAAGGGGGAGTGGAGGGGAGAGGGGGGCTATAAAAGTACAGCTAAAACAAACAAACAAAAAAATCGTCCGTAATAGAAATAAAAACAAACCAAATTAGTGTTTTCAAGGCTGTTTTATAATTACGCTTCTTTTCAAGAGGATGGCGCCTTTACAGAACAGTCAATGAGATATGAGAGAACTTTCTAGTGAAGAACATATCCTTACAATTGCACGCAAAGGGAAGACATTAATTCGGCACGTTTATAGCGTGAACATTGTATTTTGTAAGTGGTGACACCTCGCCCGGCTAAGCATTTGATAAAGTGATAAAACTTCTATATTTCGAAATTAAGTTGCTTGGGCAAAGTCGAAACCTACCAGCCTGTCGAATTACTTTCTTTTACAATAAATTAGATAATTGCGTAAAAATTCGATGAAAAAATAATTTCTAAAACGTGTGATCTTCTGCCCTGTCAGCTTTTCGGTAAGGCTTTTAATAATATTTCGATAGAAAACGTAATTCCATACGGGCACTTCGCATTAGGTGCTGCAATTTACATAAGGCCATGTTAAACCAATAGTTATGACTAACCAATTTTTTTTCTGTTTCAGGAACATTTTTGTGCGCGAGTGGGAAGTGCCTTAATAAGAGATGGCAATGCGATGGGGTCGATGACTGCGGAGACGGATCGGACGAAATGGATTGCCCGCGTAAGTTGGGCAATAACCCATGCTAAATGCAACACTTGACTCATAAATATGGTAGCAGAAATATCTGCATTAATTGTTCTTAATGGCCAACAGAAGAATTTGACAGGAATGAGATCTTTTTTTCGCAGTTGGTGTAATTGGCGAGAAACGATCACTCTTGGTGGCGCTAAGGCTTTGTACCTTATTGACTATCTGGGATTCAGCTCTTCACTCCGTTGTGCGTTCGCGATGCTTTCCTGTTTGTTCGCACTACAAAACTAAGGCACTCTTTAATTATTCAGTATAAACAAAACAAGCTATTGATTGTTTTTTTAATACGTTTGAGTATCAAGATATGGCCACGTTTAATTATATAGATTGACACAAACGGAATTTCACTTATTCGACCATGTCACACCAATACATCGCAAAAAACATAAAAATTTCGCTCAGTAAAAACGAACACCGATGCTATGAAGTTTCTAAGCAAGATGATGAAGCTAATTCCCCGAAACCACAATGGCGTAATGTGTTCTACGATTTTTTACTTCTTGGCTCAGTGCGAAGGCCTCACGTGCTCGCTGATCAGAAGTAGATTGTCAGGCAAACGTGAAGAGTCTACGTCTGTACTGTATCTTTTTTTTAACGTGTCGTACTGCTCACGTCACAAAAGGTAGTAGCTTACATTTACAGGATTAGCTAACTCGTTATCATACTAAGTGCGCTGATGAATGGATTCTGTAATGGTTATAACACTTGAACGAACACT
This sequence comes from Varroa destructor, assembly GCF_002443255.2. NCBI lineage: Eukaryota > Metazoa > Arthropoda > Arachnida > Mesostigmata > Varroidae > Varroa > Varroa destructor. The sequence continues at coordinate 68,348,554 of NW_019211454.1, read as the reverse complement.
CAATTGAACGGGATTCCGTAGGCGAAAAAAAGGGAACTTTGACATTTACCACCACGATCCGTCCGTCCGTACGTTCGTTCCTCTTTTTTTCTCACGTCTTGTTTTTTTTTTTAATTTGCTTTTTCGTGCTATTGCGAACGTTATTCAAACGACGTTGAATTTAGCGCTGCTACAGACGATGATTGACTTGTATGCGTGTGTGTATGATAGCCGTCTGATTGCTTTAACCACTAGTTAAGAGCCACCAATCAACGAGTATTCTTCAATCATCGTTCGGTAACTACAGCGTTACTTACTGCTTGGCACACGGCAATCCACGTCCAGTGAGAAATATTTGGCATTGAAACAAGTCTTATGGATAGTAGATAGCAAAGAGCTTGCTGTTCCTTATCAATAATAGATGAATCTATGATGACATTGCAACAACTCTGATCTTCTAGAGGAGGACAGATTTAGCAGGCGACAGATGAGAAGAACAATGCTCTTCAAATGCACTACGATTTCTCAAACATCAGTCGAAATATCTCTACTATGTATCTTTATCTGTGATTATATTCTACGGGGTAACGCAAAAATCGAATTGTACGTTTACACAAGTCTTTATGAGCAAATACGTCTAGGATAGTTAGATCCAATTAATTTTTATTATACACATGGCCTTAGTTCGGATAAATTAGCCCGTACTGGTACCTCCATAAGCGAAGCCTAGCGGTTTACTATGAATTAACCCCACGTGCTGTTGTCGGTTATATTCTAAATCATAAATTGTACCTGCAGACCTATTATTATTCGGTGTCATTTGGATTACAACAAAAATTAAGGGACAATTGGGGTAAGGTTAGTAGAGACAGCAGTACTTCGGCAACCTCGGGACAGGCAAAGTCTAAGTTTGGAAGCTGCTGCTTCAAGGTTGAGGCACTTCGCGCCCTCTGAGTGTGCTGTGATAACTTGTCAACTTACAAACACGATTTGCGTAGTATTTTAATATATATACATGCAGATAATACTTTCGAGTCTTTTCTATGATCTCCTACTTCTATAGAAAGATAGTAATGCAGTTTTAATCCTTGATAGTGTAGTACGTTACATGTGACGGGTAATTCTGACCAATGGATTGTGTGGCGAATGAAGTTTTCATCCATATCGAAACCCCACTAGTCTTGCATAGTCTCAAATGAACGCTCGTTAAGGGTCGCAATGAAAAGGAAGGCTTTGATAACGACGATAAGCCTCGATAGTATAACCCATTCCCAATAACTATAATTGAAATAAGTGAAACGCACTAGTACTACCCGGCCGATTTGTAATGAACAGAATTCTGAAGGACTTCGGTTCATATTGTCAAGACAATTCCTCGTCAAAGCGACGGTCCGCCTGACTGGCACCGTTCAGATGGCGACTAGCAACGGATCGGTATCTGTTACATCGCTGCCGCTACTGCCGCAGATCGTTTCTATAAGCATACCATTGGACAGACACAATGCGATCCGTGCAAGACACCAGGAGCGTCTACTCTTGGCCACAGCCAGATTTCGTTACCACGATATTAGCTGGCTGGCCGTTACGACTGAACACGATGAGTAATTTCTGTTCGTCTGATGCTCAACCCGCTGAAGCTTCTCCTAGACCAGCTAACGCTGAGGTAGCAGTAGAAAAGCATCAAACAAGTAGAGCGATGGTTCTAGAATTAGCGCAAAGCTCTGTATTGTGCATAATTAAAGTTGACCGTTGAATAAACCGTTTCTGAAGTTCGCTGATTCTTGTGTCCCGTTAAGTTTGCCACGTATCGAATGCGGTTCGTTCATGATGATGGTAATGGTCATGAATCCTTAGAACTGGTCTGTGCAGGGAGGATTGACTACCACAGTCGAGTATCGCATCGAGATTAACAGTCTTCGAATGCTCGCAAGACCAATACTGAAGGGCAGCCCCAAATTGCATATTAGGTCTCTTCAAATCATATTGTTTGCTTTTTTTTTTTCTGCTTATGCGTATAATTCGATGTTTCATTTCACTTCTCTCACTCGACGATTTCATTACTCTACTGTTGAAGTTATATCCAGACGAGGTCTGACGACAGACGAGGCTGTTGATTTAGTTCTTTCCCGCCCTTCTTAATATCTCTTTCTGGCATGTCGTATAGCGGCATCAACGAAACCATTGGATAGATAAATCTGACAGGCTCTGAGAATGAGAGCTCACCTGACGTGAACCAGGACCGCTACATAAACTGCCGCAGTAGACATACGACACAACATCACCATTATACTATCATTAAATGTGGTCTTATTCGGGCGAAACGTTGAATCGTGTGCCAGCAGTCAATGAATCGCCGCTGCATCTAGTGGACAGAGGAGAGTCATTGACGAAAACCATCTAATTCTATGTGGCAGGATAAGGCTCCGATATGTATGGGATATTACGTTTTTAGAATACGTTATGGCCGAGTGTATCAACCGTATTTTTTCGAGCGACGATCACAGAACGAACGGAAGATGGACGAATCAACTATATAACATTATTCTATACGAATAAGTTCTTCTTTGCTATACTGTGCGATTTGTTCCTCATAGGAGTCACTATTGAACGTAGACGATCAGAGTTCTTTCTGCTTAGCTGTGTTAGCGAGAAGATGCAGAAAATAGCGTTTGTCCTTAGCAGCTTCCCTATAATCATTCTAGTTAGCTGTGGAGCATCATAAATCACCCATACTTGCAGCGTACGAGTTAAACGAATGAACCCGAGACGCTCCTTCCGTCTTTTACTGTAGTAGTACCGTTCCTGTGGCGTATCGTCCTGTTACCGGGCCCCAAAGACCTTTACACCGCTTTTAGTCCGAATTTTTACTTGGAGTCTGGAAAAAGAGCTCCTAAAGAATGAACTCACAGAAAATATCAGTGCCAAATAACACTTCGAGCGATTCATGAAGCACAATCATCTTCAATAACCGACCGTTTAGTCACGATTATCGTGTTTTGCCACTGATGACGGGTTACTTTGTGTGCTTATTGCGAGTCAAACATGTGCTTGTTGTGAGTTATTGATGGAGAAGTGACTAATGCCTCGAATAAGCTACACGTAAAAAGTTATCAGGCGAAGGCAGCTTCCGTTTGTACGATTCTCTTCAAACAAGGGCAAAAATGGCTGAGAGATCATTGGGATAACTTTTATACATTAGGAGCTATATGAGTGCCGATAAATTTTAGGTTGTCGTTAAGTCAGATGGGGTTCGTAGATGTTAGTACTGCCGGGTACAGGTCTAGGGTAAAATACTTTTATACTGTATCGGATAAGCCGCAAAATGGACTTTTATCTTTACTACGAAATGTTCAAATATGAGGTATAAAAGCAAACACTGCTAAATATATTTGATGTTAATGATTTGGTGATCGGTTCCTCAGGTTCTATGTTTGTTCATAAGCAACAGTTCTTTTTTTTGTTGAAGCGAAGGAAAGAACCCATGAGACAATTTTTCGTTTTCTTTTACACGAAGATTAAGTATGGGCCCTGTAAGACAACAAACACATCCTCTGATAAAATCTCTTCCTGGGCAGGAATATGGGCACATCTATTCAAAACTCTTCAATCAAAAGTTATCATCACGGCTACGATGTGTTTTATCCACGTTTTTGCAATTGCAATAAGCATGTGCGATCTATAAGGCATCGTATTGCAAAGCAACTATGTATATATATATACATGTTTCTTTTGGGTCTTTCTACTAGCGGCCTGAGCCGTCTACTTGTTGTACCGATACATTCTTCTGTTCATGTTTCGGTTTAGCTGCCGTTGTTATTGCCTTGATCGCCGTCTTCATCACCAGCACTATCGCCTCGCGTCGTCGCTGAAGAAAACCTAGACGAAGACCAAGCAGCCAACGAGCGAACGAATGAACGGCCTTTCAATGCAAGGGATGGATTTCGGCCACCAGGTGGAAGATCACCTTGGCTATTGGCTACGAGACGAACGCTGGCGCCTGTTGAACTGTGGCAGTCCTTACTAACGCTGCCGCTAAAACTAGTGCTCTTTCGGTAACTCCATGGGCACCAATGAAGGCTGGACGGCTTGTGAACAGAACCGAAACGGAGTATGCCGTTCGACTGCGCTGCCATAACGGCCGTATCGAGTATGCTGTAATATTCCGTTATTTGCCGTAGCTACAGAGCATAATCGTTGGTATAGAATTGACTGGGTGAAAAGTTTCTTTCTAAGTGTAAAACATCGAAAGACGAAATAAAGCCAGTGGCGGCATCGGCAGATAGATGAAAAGTGTAGGCATCATAAAAAACTTTATCACATCTTAGCTGTTGGTAGTGTAGCAGTGTCCCTCGCTATCATGTCATGATGATTCTCGGCAAGGTACCAAACAAGGAAGGAGGAGTCAAGAAGGAGATCAAAGAGGGAGGAGGACGACAAGGCAGGAGAAGGAACGTGAGAAAAATGACAACGTTGACACCCTTTTCGCCTTCGATCATTATTACTTATATCGATTATTATTTGTTACTGTGTCAGCTGTCAGCTGATAGCACATGAGACAATCCGAAGTCCAGAATAAAATCAAAACTAAATAATAGGAAAACGACGGCCTCACTTTAGCACCGTTATTCTCGTCAGCGTTCGTCACCGTGATAATCTTCTATGTGTATATAGATATTATTTCGCAAATCTGTGGCATACTCGCTAATCAGACTCGGAATCCTGCGCATACACATGTATTCTTCCTATTTAATAGAATTTCGTTATCAAACGAAGAAATTCCTTCGATTTTGGCAAAACTCTAATCGATAATTGAGGAATAATTGATAGAGATTGCGTTTAAAGATTCGTGCAGACAAAAAAATATTAAGTCCGAAGACATAGGAGGACACGTTTTCATACCACTTAGACGAGTATCCTGCGCACAACGCGGATGGTTTACTTAAACGGAAAAATTACTTTGCGAATAGGTAACGGGTTTACGGCCAGCAGTATGAAATTCAATCAATGACGTTCATATTCTCGATGCGGCTGTGACAGGTGATAAGCGGGAAGCTTGATTTTTTGGGTGAGTACTGTTTACTACTATGTCAGACAAGCCTATTGGTAGTTCGTAATACCTGCAACTGGTCGCAAGGCGCCCTTGTTTGCTGAAGAAAGAATTTGAAGATAGATTGACAAATCAATCTTTTGTCAGTTGTTAACGCTTAAGAGTACTACATCGCTATCGTCGTTGTGCAGTACTTTCTTTTTCAAAGAGCCAAAATTTAGCAAAGCCAAATTTATCGTCAACGTTACGAGGCATTGGGATCGACGGTGGGTACCCAATATGGGGGCTGACGCAGTACGAAGAGTCATCTATGGGTAACTTCGAGTAGCGATGTTTCTTTTTCCCAGCAGTGACAATCATTGCAGCAGTATGATGTGTTATGCAGTACGTTCATTAACTAGTTGGTAGCGCTGCTGTGATGGTTAACTGCTCCAACAAAACTGACTATCTGGGTCGGACGTCTGGAGTCGAGCACATATGCTGCTTCCAATTCTTTCGGCAAAATGTAAACACTGCACAGTATGTGGATAAAGATGGTATATATATATATGATCGGCAATGTTCGTATACGCAATAAACATATAACGACATACATATTGCTGCGGAAAGGTCTAGTCATGATATAAAATGGCTTCGTGAAGCAGCATGATGGTAATTCACACAACTATCAGAGAATGGCTCAAAAAGAATGCCTTCGCCCAGCATTTGATGCCAGAAGAGATTAGTTCGATAAAAATAGTAATGGCGACATGTTGGGAACAAGCGAGGACAAACGTCACAATTGGAGGAGCTTATGGAAATCAGTGACATACATACGTACATTGCAGCAATGTTCATACGGTCTCTATAATTACAGTCACTACTGGACATAGTGACGACTACGCAATGGCAAAGAGGCCCAGTTTTACCACTCTATACCACGTAATGCTGCCTGGAATCTTTGGAGTCAGTTAAATAGAACGCACAAGTAAAATGGTTGTATGATATAAATGTAAGAAATGGTCCGCGCTCGTTATGGCCCACGAATACAATCCCCAGTGGCTCCATTGTTAACATTTATTATTATATAAAGATTCTCTTTGAAGATGTTCATAGATCTTGAATGTCCGCTATGTATAAGAGCTTGACTCAAATAAGTGTATTAACTTTATAGAGTAATAATACCACTAACTTTATCGGACCTCGTTCCTCGCCCGTGATTTAATGCGGAAGTACATCTAGTATGTTTTTATTAAGGAATATAGTAGGGAAAACTTCGCCCAGTTGAGGACGAAGACGGAGAAATCACAGCGCTGATACTATTTAGGCTAAATGCAAGCTTTTTAACCAAAAGCAATTATTTAGATTGAAGATAGCCGCTACCGCCGAAAAGCTTAAGTTGATAACGTATGTCCAAATCGTAAAAAAAAAAAACAAGATTTTCACACATGTAGTAGCTTTTATTACCGTACTGATTCTTATTCTGCTCAACAATTTCATAGACTACGTACACAGACACGAACAAAACGCGGTAGTTTTCGGCGATACGTGCACCGATCAATGTAGACTCGTGTATGCGTGTTTCAGCGTCATCGTTCGTGCGCAGATATTATATTGTAGACAGATTAGCGCCTGCTATCGCCGACATGTTTTTTTTTTCTGACCAGTGATTTGCTCAAATCTTAATTGTTGTAGAAAGCAGTACAGCTATCAGATCGCGTTATCGAAGCGACACCAGTGGCGCTATCGTAGACATTTTTGCATGTTCAAGTAAGTTAGACACGTCGGGGGGCGTTACAGCCACCGCTGTAGGTGAACGTTGTTGAAATAGCGGTACCCACGCATATCGTTGTGTTTATTTGCTTTAAATGATAAGGAACAGGCAGTCAATGCAGAATAATGCAGATGTCCGCACTTTATTCAGAAGCTTTTGTAAAAGTTTTACCTCTACTTTTGTGGAACCGAAATATGTTATAGCTGGGGTAGATTCGAAAGGTCGTACGGTACGTGTTGAAATAGCGCTAATTTTATAAACATCGATTTATATATATATATTATTATAGATTTATAAGACTAGTGAATTAAGATACGCGTCTTAACGCAAGACTAATGTAGTGAAATAAGCATGAGATGTTCGCGTTCGAGGACTAAATAGGGACCTTCTGCTGGTTGAACTAGCTACATATCTTTTGTTGAGTGAACAGTAATTTTTTCTGTCTCAGTTTTGACTTGAGCTGTTTTCTACCATGGGGGGCTTCCGGGTGAAATGTTAATCGGTGATCGACATTTGAAAAAAATATCCTATTTACTCGCTAAATATAAAATGTTTGATTCCAATGATAAACGAACTAGACACTCCACACAGGCATGACCCATTCATTTCTGGGTTGAGCTAAGTGAACTCGTTGGTCCGAAAGTGCTTGTCTTAATAAAAAAAAATTGGGTTTGCTTTTTTTTTCTTTCGTTACAGGGTTATGCCACCATTACCTGAAAAGTTCCGGAGACTCTATTCAGTCTCCTAACTATCCGCAAAAGTATGAAACAAATCTCGATTGTAAATGGACGCTAGAGGGCCCGTTGGGAACAGGAATTGTGCTGCAGTTTTCGGATTTTGAAACAGAGTCAAACTTCGACGCGGTGCAGGTGCTCTCTGGTGGCAGGACAGAAGAATCGAGCGTTTCGCTCGCACAGCTTTCTGGAAAGCAAAATATTTCCTCGAAAAGCTTTATCACAGGAAGTAATCTAATGATCGTCAAGTTCAAATCGGACGCCGCAGCGGAGAAGAAAGGATTCCGTGCCAGCTGGAAAACTGAAACATTAAAATGCGGTGGAGAGTTGTTTGCTCACTCATCGGCTCAAGTGCTCAATTCACCAGGTTATCCAAGCGCCTATCCAGGCGGCATCGAGTGTCTTTGGGTAATTACAGCACCGCATAATAAACTTGTGTCCCTAGAGATTGTCGACCTCGACCTCGAGGTAACCGACTCAATACTACTTCGAGACGGTGCCACTCCAAGCGACACCTTGCTCTCTAAACTTGGAGGAACAACTGAAGAGAACCCTAAATTTATTTTGTCAACCCAGAATCGTGTCTATATCTATTTTAAGACTGACACTGCCCACGCCGCTCGCAAGGGATTCTCTATCCGTTTTCGAGCGGGATGCCAAGTAGATATCATTGCGGATCAGGGAAGCATTAACTCACCTGCGTTTGGCGTCGGCAAGTATCCGTCAAATCAGAATTGCGCATACCGCATTACCCGCCCCGGTGGAGGTCCAATCTCACTAAAGTTCGACAAGTTCCTCGTGGCTAGCGATGACCATATTCAAGTGTATGATGGTCAGAATTCGAAATCGGTAAAGCTCCACGCCGGACAAGGTTACTCCGGAGCGACGCGTCCCACTCACACTCTGACAGCAACTTCGGGATCTTTGTACGTAGTTTTTCAGTCGAACTCACTTAATACAGCAGCTGGATGGCAAGCGAGTTTCTCATCTGATTGTCCGCTCCTGGCTGTTGGAGAACGGGCCCTTGCTTCGAGTCGCGATACGACCTTTGGGGCCGAAGTTACCTATACGTGTCCGAGTGGAATGGAGTTTAGTAGCGGTCGTAAGAAGATTATCGCCGAATGTCTTCCTGGAGGCAAATGGTCTGTGCCGCACGTTCCAGCCTGTCAGGAAATCTACTGTGGGCCCGTCCCGCAGATAAGCAGTGGGTTCGCGGTAGGCGCAACTAACGTCACTTTCCGAGGTCAGGCTACTTACCAGTGCTACGCCGGCTTTACGTTTCCGGGAGGACTGCAGCAGCAGACGGTCAGGTGAGTTGTCAAATTAGGTCACACGTTACTGCTGCTGCCGAACGCATCGACGAGCAATCACCACCCAATTAGCGCAAGGTAAGCGCTTGCCTACCTGTTTGCCAGTCGGCTAACGAGCATTAGCAAACCGTTCAGCCTATTCCAAACAACAGCTGAAGAAGCCAACTACTAGAAGAGCGCCAGCGGCTTCTCTACGGCTCGCTTGACGGCAGCTCGAATTCTGCTAACGCGCCTCTCTTTTTTCTCAACCATTAGCTTTTGGAAGAAAAGCGTTTTGTAGATAGAAATTCAGAGATATATACATAAATCGGGAAGTTAAATAAAAAAGAGAGAAACCAAGCAGAGTGACGGGCAGGCAGGCAGGCTTATTGTTCGAAGACGTCCTGTTGTTGTCGATAATTTTTTACCCGGCCCACCTTTGTCAGATTTTTACTCAACTACATTTTCTATCATGCGATTTGAATGATTACGTCGATGATTATGATGCCGATGGCTTGCTTCTAATAGTAATAATTGTTAAAGCAGTAGTTCCGTTAATATTATAATAAGTATGCACACTGGGACCCAACGCACTAACGACTGAGGGGCTGACTAATTACTGTATAATGGACAATGTTTAGGTGCAATGAGTATGGTAACTGGGATAACCTTCCGGTGTGTATGGCTTCATCATGCCCACCTTTGCCTGAGGTCGCGAATTCCATCCCGAGATTCCTCAATGGGGCTGGAAGAAACTATGGGACTGTCGTTCGATTCGACTGCGAGCCAGGATACAGGAGAAGTGGTTAGTCACTCCTAATTGAATTATTTCATCTATTAATTTAGCCTTAAGCTATACAAGGTGACATGGTTTCTAATGGAACGTGTGCCTATACGTTATAAAAATCATTTTAAGGCTCATGACTAAATCAATCAGAAAGACAAACCGTAATCCTTGCTACGATCTAGAGTCTGCTAGAATAAAACGGGTTTTTACCATACTTTTTCGCGTAACTATACTACCGTAATAACAATGAAACTGTAGACTTTTTGTTGCGGAATAACCATCTATTGTTTTCACAGATCTAGTATGATCCATTTGCTTAAAGATGTGATATTAAAATACTTGTTGATATTTTCTTGTGTATTCAAAGATTTAGAATGTACAATCATTGTATGTTTTTTGTTGATCCAATCAACTCAGGCTATCCTGTGGTCGTGTGCAAAAGCAATGGACAGTGGAGCGCAAACCCACCAACTTGTCAAAGAGCCCAATGCTACGAGGTGCCAAAAGTTGACAATGGCCAGGTTATGATGGACAAGAAAACCTATCTTTTTGGGGACAAGTCCAAAGTTGCTTGTAATAGAGGTTACAAACTCGAAGGACAGGCAACGATAACGTGCGGGGCAGACCAAACATTCGAAAATGTGCCCGCGTGCGTTGACATCAATGAATGCAATTCACCTACGGCCTGTGATTCCGCCTCGACAATATGCATTAACACTCCAGGCAGCTTCTTCTGCAAATGTAAGTATGAAAAGTAAATGACTCGTTTACTTATCAACTAAATCATAATTGATCTAATGAAAACAGGGGTCTATTATGGTGGTAACCAAACATTCGATAAGAACGTTAATGTGATAATACTTCAATGTCCCCTAAGATATATCCATGTATTCTTACTGTATTCGACAGTTGTCAGAATGTCAATCGAGACCTATTGAACGTTAATCTTTATTAGAGGCACCGAGTTGCCAGCTTGTTTTCAAGTGGGTCTAAGCTACGTAACATATAGTCACTGCCCTGGAAACACGTATTATTCTAATAGATAGTGTAGTCATCGTTGGACGCAATGCTTCTTCCTCCGTAGCGCAGTGACACTATATTTAACAGAAACATTAACGCTAGCCTTCGTCGTTGTCGAACTTAATTGGTTTCTCGTTTTGGCTGGTCTTTTCCCTAGAGCGTTTTAGGCTTACCGCGGTATCGGCAGTTCTCCTATTGTCAACATCGCATGGACATTTTACCGCTACTATTAGCGTAACCCGTTGATGGAATCATGCCTACAGTAGCGCAAGAAGGCGTCAAAACAAAAAAGAAACTAACTTTCAGTCATTATTCATGGTTGTCGCCAACAATATCGCATAGCGCCGCGCACTGATTGCCAGACATGTCGTACTACAAATACCTGTATTGTATGGCTGTACGCTTACAATTGGGGAATAAAGCTATCACGACAGCTGATTGGTCTGCGGCCCGTGTGGCCAGAAGTTACGCATATGTAGCTTTTGTTCAGATCCATGAGGCATTCCGATTTAGCAAACGCAATCAATTTTTACCTTACTTTCACCTACTTCTATCAACCGCTTTATCTTTTCGTGATTTTTCCTGCCAGAGTTACGCACACTTAAATGATCACGATTATGATACGTAGAAGACCATATAAATGTATACGTGCATATACTACTTACGAAGCTCTACCTGCTCAGATATTGTGCACTACTGCTTGTTTATTATAAAATCTGGGCCACGGCCGGCCTCGTATCGCCAACTTCAATCCTTCAAGCATTAGCCGCTGTTATGATATCTGCTTGCAACTATCCTCCCAGTATCGCCCAGTAAGTTTTAAGCGGTTCCCTTTGTTCAGTCCAATCCAATGGCTTGTCTCAGACTTTTGGTACTGATGTCGTTATATTATCACGCCGCTGTTAATTATGATATTTTTGTGCATGAAAATTATCTTTCTAGAAAGGCGTTCCATGCTATACTTATGATTCTAACGTAGTCCGCAGTGTGCAGACCCCGTACGGCTACTGCGACTGTTGTTGTCATCGTCCGTTCTTTTTGTTGGCGCAATTATTTTAGTCATGTTTACGTTACCTGTTCGTGTATATATATATATATATAAACTGGAGTATATATATGCCAATTACATGACGAAGTGTGCTTAGTTTATATTTTCGAAAAGGGAAAAGCAATTAATTCAACTTCCTAGCAGCAACATCCAATAGTACGAAATTCAAACAAGATAACTTTGCGTAATTTTTTTTATCTCTAAACTGAGATGAAATATTCATGTTATCTCACGCTCATTGATGGTCAGTATTTACACTTCACAATAAGGCTAAAAAGAATACTCTACATTTGTCCAATTGTAGCTGGTTGGTGTCCTAATGTTCGAGTGATGGCTAATTGATCGCAGCGGCCACGCATTTTTACCACCCACTGCAGAATATCGATGATACGAAGTAGAAGAATAAGTGCTCAAAGGTACATGCGTATCTCAAAGGGCGTATGTATACAGAAACAGCGACTGCTAGCTATCGATAAAACGGGAGAAAATTTTCAAGTGCAAATTACTGTCCCTTATTATTATCATTGTCGTCTGCTGTCTCGCTCTTCCCGAACCACCGACGTGTCCATCGGCCTCGTGCCACGATACGATTTGGACTTTAATCTGACATCGTCATGGATGTGTCGATGGTCGCGTCGATAACCATAGGATAAGAGTGCAGTCGCCTCTCGTCAACAGATCAGGACAGCGGCGGCAAACATAGTGGCTTGCTTTTGTGGCGGTAGTGACTGACAGATCTTTGACAGAATATAGAGCCGACACTCACTGAGCGGGCACGCATCGCTTCTCATACCGGTAATGGTGGTGTAATCTGAGCGGAACCCGTATCTGACCGATTCGCTTTTGGTCTCTCCCACCCTCTTTTTCCTGTTTCGTTCATCGCTGCTTCCCGTCATCGCTGCCTTCGTCGACGGCATCTTCGGCAACTTCGTCTCAACGTCTGCCTGCGTCCGAATTGCCGCTTCATTTGCTGGTGCCGACTGCGTTCCATCAATTTTGCAAAGATCCGACATATTTCGAAACTGCCCGCGGCTAATTGGGTCATCGCGAATTCGTCCAAACACACACACGGGCAGTCCGCCACGCAGCCCTAGATGTGGTGACTTAAAACGGCATAAGCGCTGCTGGCAGGCCTACCACCTCGGCATTACGCCACTGTACCGCTCTCTTTGCAATGGAACGCCTGCGCCTCTTTCGGTGTCCGTACTTTGTCCGAGTGGTTGTTGTCGCTGCTGCAGTGATAATGACAGCGTTAGCTCTGGCTTGCGGTATTACTGTCGTGAAGCGGAGCCACAGCGGCGAGACACTCACTGAGCCAGCCAATAGTTGTTACAATAATGGGGAGGGGGTAAGGAAGAATAGGGAAAAATGCAGAGAACTAACAATTCAAGCGGCGGAAACCAACAGTTGGTACAAACTAAGTATCAACTATTCTGGTTTCCTAGCTCTCCCGGTTACAATGAACGAGAGCCCAGGCATACGAGAGACGAGTGGCGGTCCCGCTGTTGTCGCGATGTCCGGCGGTGGCGCTAGTAGTAGCTCCCGTTGTTGTTGAATTAGACAATGAAGGAACTACCGATCGAACAGTTAGTTCACGACGACCAGAAGTACCATAAAGTTCCCCGTAGTAGATAAGTGGATAGTGCGCCTACCTACCAATCGTGCTACTCTTGGTTCGAATCCGGGCATCGACACAGTTTCTTTCGTGCTGGGATCTAATGGGATGCCTAACGACGGTACCGAACATTCGAGACCTTCTGTTTAGAAGTTCTAAACGTGGTACGAATTATAGTAATCATCGTCGTGGTTGTTACGACAGCCGAAGTAGCAGCATTCGGTAACATGCACTCCTTGACCTGTGCTGCGAATGTTGTATCATTTCGATAATATGTTTGTTTTTTTGATCGTTCTCCATTTTTAGATAAGCATAACTGCTCATAGACAGACAAATACATCCGTAGCCGAATAGCCTACTGCTACGAAGTAGTCGCATAGATGTCTACATACGTACAGATTCAAATCGTCACGGCTCACGGAAGGTAGCGTTCTTGATAAGTCTGCATATTTAGATCTGTGAAGGGGGTCCGGATCGACAACACGGGTGCCACAAGTGAGATCACAACACGTCACCTTAAGCGTGAAATATCCGCGTACCACCTTTGAGACGGGGCGATGCTCACTTCACGGTAAATACGTACCACAACTGAGTTATAGGCAGCTAGCAGTTACAAGACATTCTAATTCATGAACTGACGCATATTAAAAAGCAGGGAAAGCGAATACCGACGCAGTCTGCAGAGATGCTTTTAAGTCCTTCATATTGTCATGACAAGTTAAAACTCGCCACTCCTATGCAAAGCAGCAAATGTGGCGCAATTTAAGCAAAGTTTACTTGCCACATATTATGTGCTATTGAGTAGTTATGTTAGCTTCGTTTCCCCCCTTCATGCTAATTTCGATTCGGAAAGTTCAACTTTTAGTTTGGTTATGGAAAGGTTTGTATCGACAGCTATTTTATTTCTAGTCTTCTCTCTATTTTGCATATACGTTTATACGGGTAAATAGAAACTACCATTGTTCCTAGAAAACGAGATGGCAATCCGTGATTAGCTGTAGTTACAGCAGTAGAAGGCCCCACGACAACCCGAAACACATCCATTTATTTTCATCATTTTGATCATTATCCAGCGTGTTTAAAGCATAATAGATCAGAACAAAAATATTAGACACGCATAAAAATAACGCAGGAACTTCACAAGGGATTTAGCTAAGGCTGGGTAGTGTTTCGTAAGATAAAAGATTAACTATCATTTTAATAAAAATGGTTCACTTGTATACCTAAAACTTTTCATCCGGTAGCGGAAAAATCCGTCTTAGGTACGTGTTGTATTAGATTCTGATAATTTACCTGCTCAAGAAGAGTCTAGAAAGGGCGCACACAGCTGCGGAAGAACGATGATATGTTTAATTCTATTTTCAGTCATTTTCTGCTAACATGCTTGCAGGCAAGAAGGGTTTCGAGCGTAACATGGACTGCCGGCCAGTTGGAGATCTCGGTGTAGCAAATGGGGCAATTCCAGATCACGCTATTTCAGTGTCGTCGTTTGAGACCGGTTACCCAAAGGAGAAAATCCGCCTGGACGGCGAAGGAGGCTGGTGTGGTTCAATTCCTCGCGCTGGCGAGAATCACGCCCAGATTGATTTGTCTGCCCCCACAGTGATTCGAGGATTACGCACCCAGCCGGTGTTCCGTGCTGACGGAGCGCAGGCGTTCCCGATTTCGGTACGAATTCAATATACAGATGAAGAAACCGATGCATTCCGAGACTACGCCGACCCGATGGGCCGTCCGATGGAATTCCAGCTGACGCCAAATGGAGGATCTGGACTGGCCGTCATTAATTTGCCAATACCAATCGAAGCTCGATTCATTCGAGTGCTTGTTGTAGAGTATGTGGCTGCACCTTGCATGCGGTTAGAACTGATGGGATGCTCTCGACAGGATTGTATTGACGTCAACGAGTGTCTCAAAAATAACGGTTTGTTTTTCCCACCTTTGCTAATGTCGTCTGTACAACTTGTGCAGTGTTTTTTTTTTTACTATTAATCCTAACTGTAACATCAGTAACACATTTGAATAGCGTGCTTGTAATAGATGCCATATCCGAACCGTCTCTCTCGAATCGTTCATTAGATTTTCATGCATTTAGCAGAAACTCTGCCCGAAGCAAGTTATGCCTGTCCAAAAGCGCATTATTATAAATCTTCCTTGTATTTTATTAAAATAAACCACTGAAATGAATTAGGTAACAGAATTATGGCCGGCCTACTCTGTAAAGATCTGACGACAATAAAAAAACAAGCAAACCATATAAGACTACTCATGTTATAAAGCATCCTTGCTTATTTCACGAGCACCCGCATACATATGGGCGCATATACTGACACAAATTATTTGTTGGCTTCCAATAGTGTAGTAATACCTTAATGCAACTGCGCATTTTTACCAAGATATCATAATACAATGGAGTCATAAAAAAAAATGTATCCGCCCACAATTGTCTGGTGGATAATTATTCCGCTATTAAAGGCCAGTAATCCGCGGATACGGAGATATAGCATAACGGGTTTTCACGGACGGATTATAGATCTTTATCACTCCCTCGTTAATCTTAGTTTCATATTCTGCAGGCGGCTGCCACCAAAGGTGCGTGAACAGTCCGGGCAGTTTCCACTGCATGTGCAACGTAGGCTATGAGCTATATAGCAAAAATGGCACATCGGGTTTCTTCATTCCCTCGAGTGAAACAGGCTTCCGCGATGGTGATACATATGCTCTTAACAAAACCTGTGTTGGTGCGTATTTTCAAAATACTTGACAATAAATATCAAATCTATCAAAATTGACCAAAAATCCGCTATCTTAAGACTTTACTAGGGCTTCATTAGCTATGTCCGACGATAGACCACCAAACGTCTATAAAGTTTAGGCTGTATCCGTGCATCTAAACCAACAGACCCTTTGAGAGCAATGGTGATTGCGTGCTTCACTAATCAAGATTTTGACGGACAAACTTATAGGCACAGTTGAATGCTGACTATACCGGCATTTTAACTTTTCAGCCAAGGAGTGCCCCGTGTTGCGTGCTCCGGAAAACGGACGAATGCTCTCTACTCTTGAGCGTTTCCGATTTGGAGACGTAGTGAATTTTCAATGTGACTTTGGGTACGTGCTGCATGGAGCCCAGTCGTTGACCTGTACTTCTGGAGGTAATTGGAACGGTACTATGCCAGCGTGCCTTCCTGCCAAGTGTACTGGATTACACGATGATCCAACACAAGGCCTTTCGTTAAGATCCAATGGCCATGATAATTATATCATGTTCCAGGATAATGTCACAATTTCTTGTTCGGAGACCGGCCGCCCTTTGAGGAACACAGCAACTGCTGCTTTTCGTCAATGCGTCTACAGCCCTCGACCGGGGAAGCCCGATTATTGGCTTGCTGGAGCACCTCCTGCTTGTGAACGTGAGCTATACTGATATTAATAATATTCTGTTTAGATGCAACAAACTGTACCAAGTGGACGTATAATGATCCTCAATCTATTAAACAACTACATTTTCTCGTCGATTTATGGCCTACTATTAAGACAATGCAAAGGTTGTCTCGAATCGGCATTGTTTGTATAACTTTTGAAGTAAAAATTCGTAATCTATGTGTTTTGTTGTCTATTCCCAGGTGTGGATTGCGGAGCTCCTCCAGACAGTATTGGTGCCACTTATGGCTTCCACGTTGACACGAAATATCGGGCTTCCTTCTTTTTTGGCTGCGAAGAAACATTTACACTCGTCGGCAAAAGCAGCCTTAACGACAATGTGATTCGGTGCCAAGAGGACGGTTCGTGGGATTTTGGCGACCTACGCTGCGAAGGACCGGTATGTCAGGATCCGGGTCGACCTGCTGACGGATATCAGATCGCGAATAGTTATGAACAGGGCTCCGAAGTTACCTTTGGTTGTACCCGACCCGGATACGTGCCTTACAATACTGAACCAATCACATGCGTCAAAAGTGAGTTTTTCATTTGTGTTTGCATAGATTTATGAACTAAGCCTTCGGCGAATGACCGATATTCGATGCTGACGATTCGTACGTCTCTGACCATTTCAGACGCTGATTGTAAGGTCGTAAAACCTTTGGGACTCACCTCTGGCAAAATACCCGACAGTGCCATCAACGCAACGTCTGCTAGAAGCAACTACGAGGCTAAAAATGTTCGGCTTGGATCAACAACCGGGTGGTGCGGCACCCAAGAGGCCTTCACTTACGTTACCGTTGACCTTCAGAGGGTACATCACATCAAAGCCATAATGATTAAAGGAGTTATCACAAACGATGTCGTAGGTCGGCCCACCGAACTGCGTTTCTTTTATAAGGTCAAGGAAAACGAGAACTTTGTCGTCTATTTTCCAAACTTCAATTTGACGTCAAGGGAGCCGGGCAACTACGGAGAGCTCTCCGTCATTGATTTGCCATTGAGTGTGAAGGCGCGCTACGTCATTCTGGGCATTGTCAGCTATAATAAAAACCCATGCCTAAAGTTTGAACTGCTTGGCTGCGAGGATTCGCCGGACGACGTTTTGCTTGGTTACGAGAATGCCAACCCGGTTTGCGTGGATAAGGAGCCACCTCGTTTCGAGAATTGTCCCACTCATCCTGTCGTTGTGGAGTCGTCGCCGGACGGAATACTCCCGGTCGATTTCGTCATTCCGACAGCCACTGATAATTCCGGTCGTGTCGCTAGGATGGAGATAAAGCCATTGGGTTTCCGCCCCCCCCAAATGGTGTTCGAAGACACGGTTGTTCAGTATATTGCATATGATCACGATGGCAACGTGGCTGTATGTGTCGTTAATATCACTGTGCCTGATTATACTCCACCGTCAATTAAATGTCCACAGTCCTACGTTGTTGAGTTAACAGAAAAACAGGACAGCTATGTAGTGAACTTCAACGACACCCGCTTACAGATCATCGCTATAGATAAATCTGGCCACGTAGACATTAACATAACGCCGGAGTCAGCTGTAATTCCTATTGGTGGTTACCGTAATGTCACGGTAACTGGCACTGATAGGTTCGGAAATCAGGCTTTCTGCTATTTCCAGGTTTCGGTACAAGCCACAAGTTGTGTTGACTGGTCATTGCAAGCACCGACGAATGGCATCGTCAATTGCCTTCCCAATGATGAAGGTACGGGCTATCAATGTCTCGCAACGTGTAAGAATAAATACCGTTTCACCGACGGCGAAAAAGCCAAGACATTTGAATGTAAAAACAAAGGGGCTTGGGTTCCTAAATCAATTATTCCTGATTGTGTCTCAGAAGAAACAAACGAAGCGTCCTACGACGTGACCGCACAGGTGGAATATCGATCTGGTGGGGCTGTGCACGAATCATGCCTTGGCCACTACACAGGATACGTACAAACTTTTTATGGTCGTTTAAATCGCTTGTTATCAGACCGCTGCTCAGCTATCAATGTGCAAATGGATCTGTCGTTCCATAATACGACCGCAACAATTAAAAGTGATAACGAACTTGTTATTGACTACGTTGTACGAATTGTACCCGTAGTACATCAGAAGTTACTGTATGACCTCTGTGGTTCAACACTTGGGCTCATCTTCGATTTAAGCGTCCCCAGTACATCGGCCCTGATCGAACCTATTCTAAACATTAGTGCACAAGATGTTGGTGGATCTTGCCCTACAATTCAAGCAAAACGTTCGACAATTAAGCGTGGCTTCACCTGCGAATACGGAGAGGTATTAACAAACGAGACCGGAATCGTACCTCGGTGTCTCCATTGTCCGGCGGGTACTTTTGCCTCGGAAGATGAAAGATGTAGCTTCTGTCCACGGGGGTACTACCAAGACCTAACAAGGCAAGCAAAGTGCAAGAAGTGTCCTGACGGAACCCACACTAAAGAGGAAGGAAGCAAGTCTCTCAGTGATTGTGTACCCGTTTGTGGTTACGGCACATATTCTGCAAACGGCCTCGTCCCGTGTCTTCAATGCCCAGAGAATTCATATGCTGGAACTCCCCCACCTGAAGGCTTCCGTGAGTGCACTAAATGCCCTCCGAACACGTTCACATATTCTGATGGAGCTGCAAGTGCTGGTAGTTGCAAAGCCAAATGCCACCCCGGAACCTACTCCGAAACCGGCCTTGAGCCATGCTACGAGTGTCCGGTTAACTTCTACCAATCGCAGGACGGTCAAACCCAATGCATACGGTGTGCTTCCAACCAGAAAACCAATATGCCCGGTCAAATGACACCTGAGGCTTGCCAGCCGGTGCAATGTAATCCTACGATCTGTAAAAACGGCGGCCTCTGCTTGGCCCAAAACCATCAGGCTACGTGTTATTGTCCTGCTGGTTTCACCGGTCAGTATTGTGAGACTGATATGGATGAGTGCGCGTCAGGTCCTTGCTACAATGGTGGCTCGTGTATTGATCGGCCTCAAGGCTACAGCTGCAAATGCGCTCCTGGATATTCTGGCTTCCAGTGCGAAGTTGAGAAGTCAGAGTGCGACGTGCCTAACATTTGTCCTGAACGCGCCATGTGCCAGGATTTGCCTGGGTCTGGCTCAGTAAATTGTCTCTGCCGTTCTGGGTATGAAGGCGCTACTTGCAACGTGACTGTCAATCCATGCACCGTTGGTCAGACACCCTGCCATAATGAGGCGAACTGCATCCCACTAAAACACGGCCGATACAAATGTAGCTGCGCCCCAGGATGGGTCGGACCTAATTGCGAGACAAATATCGACGATTGTGCCGAGAACCCATGCTTACTTGGGGCTGCCTGTACAGATCTTATCAACGACTTTGTGTGTGAATGCCCTCCCGGTTTTACTGGTAAACGATGTCAAATTAAGCAAGATCTTTGCTCAACTAACCCCTGTGGCGATAACGGCATATGTATTGATCGGATGTTTAGACACGAGTGTATATGTAAGCCTGGATGGAGTGGGCCTGCTTGCGAGGACCAAGTCGATGAGTGCCTCTCATCACCATGCCAGCATAACGGAGTTTGCATAGATGTGATTAATGGATTCCGTTGCCAATGCGACGCCGGATTCACTGGAATGGCGTAAGTAATATCTGTGAGTTTTTGACTGCTTCATTTAAACCTGAGTAATCTTTCCAGGGCATATCTGAAGAAGGCTCCCGTAAAAACTCCCACTCATAACTTCACAGTGCTGCCAAAGTATTTATAAATTTAGCTTAGTTAATAAGTAGTAAGGTTTTTTCAGGCACAAAGAGCTGTTATGTCCTTTGCTGAGGTTCCCAATGGCTGAATCACAATAGAGCACCCAATTCCAGAGGATACCTTCCAGATGAATCCATTGCGTTCCCTTTCTCTTTATCTTAGATACACTCGAGCTAATAAAACTTAAAAGAAAAAGTAAGCTACTCTTAAAAACGCGAGTTCGGCTTAATGTATTGAAGCTGAGTATGCGTCACCTGTCTTTCACAAACCTGCTCTGCTGCTCAGTCAAGCTCTAAAATCTCTATTCTATATTAGAGGAAAAAATCTAGAAATCATCTTGGCTCTTGTCGATACACTCCAAGCCAACTTTTGTAAATATTCGTACCCATAAGTGGTTAAGTCTGTCTCAAAAACGTATCAGCTGACTCATCCCAAGGTGCTTAAGGTTGGTTCTTTGATCCGAAAGACCTAACTCCCGATCTTCTGATACCAGACATCCTTTTTTTTGTGTCAAAGCGTATTGTATTGTTGCTTAGAGAACTGCAAATAGGCGTGTAACTGACCTGCACTACAGGTAATACGGAACAATGCCTTCAGTCCGATCTCTAGAGCTTCTCTCTATATCTACCAATAATATTATTATACCATATTCCGGATTCATACTTGAAGTCACTGACCTATAAATCTTAATGCTGATAATGTTCAGCTTTAAAGCGAACTCGTAGCGTTTTCTTTAAATTACTCGTTTTGTTATCAGACTGCAATGAATTACCTGATACACAACCAACTCCACAATGCCCTGAATATCCGCTCCCTATAACTTGAGATCTGCTACTTAATCATCTGAAAAGCTTTGTTTCTAACGCAGTTTTAATATAATTTTAATTTTTTTTTATTGCCGTGTGCCTATCATTGTATCGTTTATTTGTATATTAAATAATCTATATATTTATTACATTCCGATTGACGCCGCTAATTCTACTACCATACGATTGTTAAAGGTCTGTTGTTGCAGACACGATAATTTTATCTAGTATATAACATGTCTTTAAATTGTAATTAAAACGAAGGTTGAATGGTTAACAATAAATTCATCCTTATACTATGCGCGGTTATGTAGCTTTTTGTGCTGTTACGAGGATCCGAGATGGCTTATCTTTCTGACTGCGGCTCGTTCTTTATTTTTCTGATCGTTTCTAGGTGTCAGCATCATGTCGATGACTGCAAATCAGACCCGTGCCAAAATGGCGGCAGTTGTATAGATCAAATCGATGGTTTTACCTGCGAGTGTCGCCCAGGTTTCGTGGGTCTTCAGTGCGAAGCAGAAGTAGACGAATGCATTTCGGGACCCTGTCACGCAACTGGCACCCGCCAATGCATAGACAAGGATAATGGGTTTGAGTAAGTCCCTCCAAAAGTGCCCATATCTGGCACTGGTTTCTAAAGATCCAAACACATAATTATATGTTAATTGCTTTTCGAACATCGCAGCATCGACTGGTCAATTCAATCTACAACGATATCCAATTTATTCATATTGTCTTAAACCAAAATTTCATTTATGCTTTTAGATTACGTCTAAGCAACCGGATAATTTGATAATACTTTGAAGATACTGATAATATAGTTAAGCGCAAAGTAATTTCTGCACTGTTTTATCCTTCTATGTACAACAGATGCGTTTGCAACGCAGGCTATACTGGTGACTACTGTGAAATAGACATTGACGAATGCGAATCGTCCCCGTGTGAGAATGGAGCAAAATGTATCGACAAAATTGGCAGCTTCTATTGCCACTGCCCGCCTGGCTGGACGGGGGAGCGTTGTGAGAAGGATATAGGCGGATGCGATTCTAGCCCGTGCCTTAACAATGCACACTGCATCGACCTGTTCGAGGATTTCTTCTGCGTCTGTCCAAGCGGAACAGACGGCAAACGCTGCCAAACATCACCTCAACGTTGCATTGGTGATCCATGCATGCACGGCGCCTCCTGTCAAGACTATGGCAGTGGACTTAACTGTACGTGCGCACCAGAATATACCGGAGTCGGCTGCCAATACGAATTTGACGTAAGTTAATTAAAGATCTTAAAATCTACTTAGTTCGATTAAATTTGATGCTGCCTTTATGTGAATGCATATTGTGTGACGATATTGTACCGTCGACTTATCAAGGTAGCTAAGCGACTTTAAAATGAGACTACCTTTCACCGTTTCTATCTCATCCATACGGCCACCGTGTTACGAATTAACCGGAGAATTTCTTTTTCATTATCAATTTAGGCTTGTGCAGAGGCCGTATGCCAGAACGGCGGCAAATGCCGGCGAGAAAACAAGAGCTATTCCTGCGAATGTTTGCCTGGCTACGGTGGCAAAAACTGTGAGAAGGACACCCAGGACTGCAGCCCCACGTCATGTCCGCCTAACGCGGAATGTATTGATTTGACAAACGGTTTCTTCTGCAAATGCCCGTTTAACTACACTGGTGAGGACTGCCGCAAGCCGATCTCTGTGAACTACGATCTCTACTTCAACGATGAGAGCCGCTCATCGGGGGCGGCTCTTAACACTCCCTTCGAATTGGGCTCATACAGTCTAACAGTTGCTCTTTGGGTACAATTTAACAACCCAGGCAGTGTAGGCACAGTGCTCAGCTTCTACTCTGTCAATGATCCGCACAAAGTCCTTAACAAGACACGACTTCTTAAGATTGACGACTCCGGCGTGCTGGTGTCTCTTTTTCCACAGCACACTGCTGACATCTACATACCATACCTTGACAATGTTCCCATAAATGATGGCAACTGGCATCATATCGTTTTTATTTGGGACGGTGTAGAAGGCACACTCACATTAATCACAGACACGGCGGTTGCCGGGGTTGTCACTGGTTACGTCCAAAAGGACAAACTACCTACTTATGGCTGGATGAGCCTCGGTGCGCCCGTCGACGTTGAAGATATGCGCGTAAAAGCCGAAAGCGGTTTCCATGGTCGGTTGTCACGAGTGAACGTCTGGGAACGCACTCTCGATTTTTCGCAAGAGATTCCTGGCCAGTTCCGCTCGTGTCAGAACTCACCTGTTCTCTTCCATGGACTTCAGCTTCGTTGGGCTAATTACGACAAGATTGTTGGAACCGTCGAACGTCAAGTGCCTGGTCACTGCGGCGAACAATCATGTACGACAACCGTAACAGAGGAGTGTATCGCTAAAGGAGGAGATAAGGTGCCACCTAAGGTCGTTTATTGTCCCCCGGATATGTGGGTCGTTACTCCTAACGAGTCGATCGCCCTCCAATGGGAGGAACCCGAGTTCTCTGATGAAACTGGAATTAAACCGGAAGTGACCGAATTAAACAGCATTCGTTCTGGCCACACATTCACCAAAGGTATCTTCGACCTCTCCTACGTTGCTAAGGATACCTATGGTAACCAGGCCCAATGTGACTTCCGAATTCATGTGTTAAGCGATTTCTGCCCGCTTCCAACAGCGCCCGTGGGTGGGTACAGGCAGTGCTCCGACTGGGGACCTGGCAGTCGTTTTAAAGTGTGTAGCATCGGATGTGAGGACGGCCTCGAGTTCTCCGAACATGTTCCTCAGTTCTACGTATGTGGTGCCGAAGGCTTCTGGAGACCTAACGATCGCCCCGAATTGCCCTTCACCTTCCCCGCGTGTGCTCGTAAGTCGAATCTTAGCTGCATTCTAAAATGTCTTATAAGATACTGCGTACTTAGACAGTTTATTTGTACTAATGCTAGCTTTCACTGTAAATATATTTCAGGAGAAGATCCGAGTAAGGAGGCACCTTAAATTTGAGGATATTTTGCTATGATATGATATGATTTGAAAAACGTTTAGTTTCTAACGTCCGTACACTGCTTTGATTTTCAGCTAAACGGCCTGCTCAGCGTCTCTTCCGCATATCTATGGATTTCACTTCTACCGTTGTATGTTCTGATTCGGGCAAAAAGATCCTGCGCTCCAGAATTACGGAAGCCCTTTTGCAAGTGAACAATGAATGGCGATTCTGTGTGGATCAATATCCGCCACAGTGCACCGGAACCCATCTTTCTGTGAAATGTCATAAGAACGGTGGGAGGGCAAAACGTCAAGCTGACAAAGAGGACGAGCCAACGAGCATCTACGCGCTAGAGATAACTTTCCCAGCACACAAGGACCCGGTAGTTCGCACTGGTAGCCAGCAGAAGGCTACCGTCAGGACGGTTGTCGAACAAGCAATCCTACAAGCTAATATCTTTGATGTACGCGAAACGCTGCCTAACGTCCAACCTGACCTCACCTCACTGAAGATTAGCACCGATTATTCGTGCATGCCCGGAGAGGTACCCGTTAGCACCTTTTGCGTAAAATGCTCTCTGGGTACTTACTACAGCAATGCCACCAACCAGTGCGAACTATGTCCAAACGGCTACTTCCAGGACGTCAGTGGTCAGCTCGTCTGCAAACCGTGCCCGGAGATTAACGGCAAGCAAGGCATCACTGCCAGCCTCGGCGCCCGAACTGTGGATGAATGCAAACAACGCTGTACGCCAGGCCAGTACTTCGATGCCACGGTAGGCTTCTGCAGGCCATGCGGCTATGGCTTCTATCAGCCTGAAGAAGGTTCGTTTAAATGTGAACCTTGTGGTCACGGGCTGACGACTCGAACTAATGAAGCTGCTTCCATTCAAGAGTGTCGAGAAGAATGTAAGCCCGGTCTTCAGCTCACCGTTACTGGCCAATGCGAACCTTGCCCCAAAGGCACCTTCCGTACTAGTGGTATGCCTTCCTGTCAACAATGTCCTAAGGGCAGGACAACAGCGGACTTTGGTTCTACCTCAGTAGAGCAGTGCTCCTTAGAGGTATGCCAGATAGGACACTATCTCAACGTCACTCGCAACTACTGTATGCCGTGCCCGAAAGGAACCTACCAAGACGAAGAGCAGAGAGACTCCGAGTGCAAGCCATGTCCTGCAGATACCACAACCGATACAGTCGGAGCCACCGACCCGTCTTTTTGCTCCGATCCATGCATGGTCAACGGAGAAAAACGCGTGTGTCACAAAAATGCCTATTGCGTATTTCTTGAAGATGAGCAGGACTTCGCTTGCAAATGCATGCCCAAGTTTAAATACAGCAACGAAACGGCCGAATGTATCGGTAAGTCTTTGAGTTGCTCTCCCACTTTCGTCAGCAACATAGGCAACATTCGTTTCTATACTTTTTTAATTATTGCAGAGCTATTTGATTGCAAGAACTTATAAGGACTACCTAGAAAATCGTCTGCTACAAATAAGTTTTACAGAGTATTGTTTAGTCTAAACATTCATCTCATTCATATAACAGCAAACCCTGTTAGAACCTAATCGGACGAGGTGAAACGAATAGGGTCATTAACACGCGTGCAATGCGACCGTTTTACAGATGTTTGCGAAGATTACTGCGAAAACGGCGGTAAATGTGAAATTCCACAAAACGCTATTGAGCCACGCTGTGTCTGTCACGGCAACTTCTATGGTGAACGCTGCGAAAGAAAGTCGGACTTTGTTTACGTCGCCGGCGGAATTACGGCTGCTGTCGTATTTATCATCGTCATGGTGCTTCTTATCTGGATGATTTGCGTCAGGTACGCACAAACAGCTGTTAACTATTTAATTGCGATCGTCGCAAGATACACGAAACGAATGAGTTCGAAGCTGACGGCAAAGGCATGTAGTCGTCAATGTAGCCCTGGTGCGTTCTATGTACTAAGTCTAATGCGGTGTCTGACTATCATCGTTTATTTTCTAGGGTCTCGTTGTTTGATTTTCGTCGAGGCCTTTGACGATATTAAAGGGTTCAATTCAGAGCTCATAGTGGCTTTTTGGAACACATTAGTTTGATTTGTCCGTGTTGCGCTGCTCCATTTTTCTAGGAAAAGACCGTCTGTTGTCAACTCAACAACCTCTATTGTCACCTGTACATATTCGTTGCGTTTAGATGACTAGCAATATGACTCAATGTTTATTTTTCATTAAGGAAAATGATATTATTAGCCACCATTGGAAATAACATAATTAGAACGAACCATGTGTCTCTACAAATACACACGGTCACCTAATACATAATAATGAATGGTCGTTGAAGATATTGTCACCTTCCAGCGTTGACTAAAGGAAATGAAATACACCAGTATACGAAAATATCGTGTACGTGTCAGCTTTGATTTCAGTAATCTTTTAAATTGTTATGACTGTTACTTCTTCAAGTGCCGGAATGACTGAAGCGTAATTTCACTGTTAATATACGTGGCCTTGATTGGTCGAACCACGCTTCTCGCATTCGAGGATAACTGCTACTCAAAGAGAAGATTTGTTAATTTCAAAGACGTAGCTTGCAAGACTCAATGAAGACTAAATTATATCTATACGCTTTGTCACCGAAAATAGCGCTAGTTCGGATTTCATTAGGTTAGCCCCAAGAACAGCCGTCACAAATTCCACGGAAAGGTTGTGAAATTGTGCTTTTTTTTTTATTGATCAAAGCACCGTCTTTTGAAGGGTTCTTCTTTTATTTTTATCTATATTTTTACACATATTGTTATTATTTTTATATTTATTATCTCTCGACTTCCACGTTATGTTCGAAAATGGAAGTAATGAAATGAGATTTTCTCCTGTAAAGAAAAAGCGGTGGTACATGCTTTAATGTGAATTCTTACAAAAAATACAAATGCTCGATTAATCGTTTGTCCGCTGAGTAGCTAACGAAAAAAAATCTTAATTTATACCAAGCTTCAAATGAAGCTGTACTTAACTTTAAGGTTCAGTATTACACAACAATGTAACAGTATCGTACTACGTCAATAGACGCCTTGGTACACGCTAATATCTTTAACTGCGTCTTTACAATCTACCTACGATGGTAAGATTTAAAAAAAAACATCTTAGCACACGAAAAATGGTGCTTCGTGTATCCTCTTCATGTGTTTTATAGTAAATATTGTTTGGGCACTTTGCAGATTATTCCATCGAATATCAAAATACCTCGAACCCTGCACGATGAAAAGTCCTTTACTGTGCAATCCTGTTCTAGAAGTTCTCTAAAACAGATGTGTTAAATTTATTTCCACCTTCGACCCCCGTACCTAATACATTCATCTTTCAAAAATTTACGTCACTCATGCTCTGTTGCCTCAGGCTAAATTCTGGGAACGTTTTGAGTTTTACGTCCGATACGACCTTTGTTAAGCATTATTGCCTCGTACGGCTAACGGCACGATACGACCTATGTCCATGCGGAGTATGAAACCTAAACTGCCCCCTAAATCCATCGATGTTGTAGTGACATTAAGATCGTTAACGGAATTGGCTATTTATTAAAAAGTCCCCAAAAGATGAGAGACAAAGGACAATTCTTTTGGGGACCAATATAAGTATGCCATCTTCGTTACATCATCTTCAAACTGTCTGTTGCTTACCATCTTTCTATAAAATATAAAAATTATTTTAAAAAATATTTTCTGTTTTGCTGTGCATTTCCATGCATTCAGTTGCTTTTCTTTTAGAGACCGATCGTAACACCCGTATGTACGAAGCCTGTATTTTGCGCCTGTTTTTCCTCTTCTAATGCTCGAGTATCCATTCAATAGAGGCGAGCAAACGTTGTCGTTGTTTTGTTGCTGTACTCACATTGATAGCTCTGTAGGGACATTTCCTGACTTTCTTTCATGAGCCGTGCTACCGATTGATAATTCTGTTTTCTTCTGTTCTGATCGGTGAATCAGTGGTCCTACTCGGCTTGTTTCGCCGTCTTCCACGAACTGCACTAGCTGATTTCATGGCTGAGCGGTAGCCATGTATGTGGGCTCTGCTATCGTTAGCTACTAAATTCGTACATTAATGCGTTTATATAGGCGAGCAGTGCTATAAGAATGCGATAATTATTCAGCCTTGCTGCTCATACTGTAATTGGCGTGTGTCTAACGAAATACACGATCTTACGTAGATAATAGTGTTAGAACACATCGTTATTCTTTGCCTATCGCGATTGATAATTATGATAATTGGGGTAACGTAGCTTAACAGTCTGCTGATTTCGATGTAAATATATATATATATATATATATATATATATATACTTAATCAATGCGATGCTCGGGAAGCTTGTAATAATACTTTACTCGATTGATTTGCAGAATGAGTTGGCGCGGCAAACCTGGCAAGATGCCACTCCCACCTGCAATGGACCTAGCTGGTTCTCAACAGAACTTCTACTATGGTGCACCAGCGCCGTACGCGGAAAGCATCGCTCCATCACATCATTCGACCTACGCTCATTACTACGACGACGAAGATGACGGCACGTGTTTTCCACAAATTGCACAAAAACAACACCATCCACCGTAACTTCTTTCCTCTTCATCGTTACTTTGGGGGCGTCCACCCCCTACTGGTGGTAACCGGCCCTTCCACAACAGCTTTGCAACCTCTTTCTCCTACTTTCATTTATCATGACGCCACATATTCCTTTTCGTGTCCTCTTTTGCTTTCTTTCATAAATACACCCATCCGTGTATATCCGTTCGCTTGTTCATCGAGTGATTCATTCTTAAATCTCCTATTCTTTCTTATCATTTATAGTCATCTACCATTATAAGCAATATTATTGTACTATTAACGCCTTCTACTTTTTCTTGTTTGGTCCTCTTCTCCTCAGTCTACTCAATCGAAATTTGGCTAAGCGGAATCGATTGAACTCGTCCTATCAGTCAGTGTACATCCTACAAATACATATGTACTACATATAACCTCTGTAGTTCTACCGACGTATTCGTATATATTATTGACGGCTATCATTCAAATGATCAAAATATTCCATCATTTTATTCGCGCCAATGTAGTACGTCAGTTTAGCGGAAGTGATCATCATCAACATGAACTTGTTGGCCTAACTTTGTGTGTGCGAAAGATGCGTAAACATGGTTCCTTCGCCTTTAAAGAAGCAATTCAATACTTACGCTGGTCTTATTCTATAATACGGCAAAATGACGACTAGGGAAGGCCTATGATCTGTGATACAGTAAAAGCTACTTTTTGTGCTTACCCTTTGGAATTGATTGATCTCGATGTGAGTGAACGCCTATAAAGTTAGTTGATTATTTACATGAGCACCTTTTTTTTTTTTTTTTTTTTTTATAGTCCAAGTTACAGTTAAGTTTTAAGATTACGTTTCAGAACGTTACTATCTTGAAACTTGGTAAATACAAAAAAAATTACCTTTAGACTAACTGTTTCATTGCAAATTGCCTTTAGGTTGGGAAATGCCAAACTTCTACAACGAAACTTACATGAAGGATGGCCTTCACAAAGGCGGCACTTTGGCGCGAAGTAACGCTAGTCTATATGGAACGAAAGAGGACCTCTACGACCGTCTGCGAAGACATCAGTATACTGGACACAAGAAAGGTAAACAATTCTATCCGCAGTTAAACTATTCTTTGTCGGGTGTCTTTTCGACATAGATAGGAAATAACTTTTACAGTTAAATAGTTAAAGATGGTGCATTATATATGATAATATTATATTCTTTGTTTTACGTTTTTGTTACTGTTTGTTTTTCCTTCGTTTACAGATAGCGACACAGAAGATCCTACGTCGTAAAGCTACAAAGGCACACTTCTTCATATCGCAAAAGCATCCCGTCGTTAATGTACCACGATGGCTAGATGATTATTACCAATATTCTTTTTGTATTAATTTGTATGTGTTTTACTGCGATTTTTCATGCTTTACTCGCATTATTATTATTATTTTTAGACGTAATAGAATAGAAAAGTAGCGTAGTGTTTTAAATGCCAAGCAAGACGCTTGTGGATGATTTACCTTCGCCGGTACCAAGTCATCTGCGGCCATTTTGAGTCAATTTTGAGCAGGAACGAGCCAGCTACTTGTGGACGCTGTAGATAACATTTAGTAGCCTGATCCCCTGAAGGTGGCCTAGTTCCGTTCTCCCTTGTAAAAAGAATTCTCCCCCTTGCACATTTCTCGGACCCCAACCCTCGCTCCCTTCTGTAGTCGTCATTTATACCGCCGCCATCTCAGCACCATCTCCATAACACCTTCGCAATTTATCTGTGTGGACTAGTAATTAGTCAGTGTGTAATATTCTAACGGGCGGCAGTCAGCTACCAGTCGAATCGAATGATATCTGTCATTGTATTGTAAATCAGCAACTTTTTAGCAGCCGTATTTTTAAATACAACTGTTCGATAATAGTATATTGATAATAAAAGTTCTATTATCGAACAAGAAAGAACAAGGTGATATGACATAATACTGACGGTGAGGGCATAGGGTTGGGTTCTAACATCTGTTTAAAGACGTTAGAGTTGACTAACTTATTGGAGGAAAGTGACATCTACGGTTAACTGCATTACTACCAGGATCTCCCTTTCTGGTAACAAACATATTTATCCACGCAAACGCAACAGGCGCTAGCACGCTTTCGTACGGAGAAACCAAGAAGTCTGGTGACTGTGTGAATCAATCGGCTTGGTTAGCAGAGCGGAGATCCTTCATAATACTGATGGAAGCATATGTCATCGACGAAGTGGCGACGTCCTCCCGCCATCGAGCACTTGCTCAACAATGACAGCGATCGATTTATACGATTTTCTTCCGAGGCATAATTTGATGTCAACTTGATTTTGGTCACAAAAGTAGTCTAGGAAGGCAAATGTTTATTGACAATTTAGATGTAAAACTTATTATTATATTTAAGAAAAATAAGGATGAAAAATTATAAAACATTAAAAACATCTAACATACAGATAGACTAAGTTTGGTAATCACACCGATCGTTCCATTTATCGGTGGAACGCTATTTATCAATCGATAAATTCACCTGTACTAATAACAGTCTTCGAATCATTTACCTAACTAATTCGGTAGATTTATTTTTAACCTTTAAAATAACTTTCTCTTTTTTTTTTTTTTTTAATATATGTACGCGTGTTTATAGCAAAAAAAAAAGCTGACCCCCTTGAGGAAACCGCAAGCCATTTCAATCACCCATTAAATACAGTAAATACTTAACTGAATCCTTTTTTTTTTTAATTGTTTAGTATTATTATAGTGTAATGCTTGCGAATGAATGAATTATTTTGGTTGTCCGAGTGAAATGATTGGATGATTTCAAGAGTAACAAGTCGGAATCAATCGGAAATTATGGTAGTAATATATAGGTTTTAAGCTCTTCGAAAATGATAATTATTCATTCAGTTAAGCTTCGCACATATAAACAGTTACTTATTATTCCGGCGCGTTCATCAGTTGTTGTAATGAAAGGCAGTATTATTACTACTGTTTATTTACCTATTTATTATTAGAGGGTTGTCATCACTGAAGCAAAAAATGAAATAACTGCTAAATAACGGAGGAAAATCAGTAACACCTTACTACACCGGTAGACATCGCGCGACCAGGTTATTAAATACCTAGATACACACCCGATAGGATTCACTGTCCGACGACGATAACAGCTAACGCGCGAATTTTTGCCCCTTTTAGGCAATGATGCGATTTCTAAGTTATAGTACGTTTTGCCAATTCCAAACTTTATTACCATACACGTGCCTGAGAGAGAGAACGTCACACGAATCGGTAGGCCGTGCCGACGCATAATACTCGCTTGTAGATTTCTTTCCCTTTCGTGTTTATACGCGAACGAGGGAAACGGATCGTTAAGGAACGCCAACTGAAGTACTATTATAATATAAGGAATGATATACGCACGAAGAGTATAGAATAAGACCGAGCAAAAGACTAACGATGAAGAACGCCGATCGCGTGGTTTCAAGGTCTTGAATGCGGTGAGACGATACATAATACGATTATTGTATTCCAAAAGTAGAAGGCTATGGGGTAATACTGCAATTTTTCGGGGAATATTGATTTATTACGGCGTTGACGTATCAATGTTTAGTGATGAGAAAGGACAGACAACTAGATATTCGAGATGATGTAGCCCTGTGGTTTTGCTCATGGATAACTGCTCATATCTACGTCCCAATGCTCTCTGTTCTACAATTATCTGCCGACTCCGTTCTGAGGCCATTAATAAGGGCCTGATACATAAATAACAAACATATTGGAAAAATATGTTTCTATGGTCTTTCAACTATTAATACTCGTTCAGTTATTGTTTTTGTTCACCCTCAGCTTTCTCGTTTCTCTTCGGTACTTGTCTTCCTTATAAACTTCTGTATGTAACGATATAGCTTCTTTTTCCCGAATAATCCAAATGATGAATAAAAAGCGGATGAATACTGAAAGATTGACGGCAATAAATAAATAAATATGAAGTTCGTATAATTTGCAATGTTTTTTCACTCACTAATAGTTAATAATAACTAACGACTTGTTTATAATATTTAGTGAATAATTAGCGGTATCTTAAGAGCAATGTATTTATGTGAATGATGGATGACGACCGTTCTACATGCGACGGCATATTCAAATAAATAAAAGCAAAACAGGCAAGGTGGGTATTCCCCTTACGTGATACCTCAGCAAGTGTACGCTATTTTTTTTTTTTTATCAGTAACACCTTTCCAGCATAGTTCGAGCGTATTTGGTAATAACAGGATGATTCATTGAGTGGCCGCCTTAACCTTTTATATAATAAATGTAATTAAAAAGTTTAACAATCCTACCGCTGACTGTAGTCGCGCGACTGTTGTAGAGCGTATCATTAGTCCTAGCAAAGAATGCGGGGAACCCACCGTGAACGCTTTCCGAAAAGGGAGACATTTTGTATCTAAGAAAAAAGGCCAGAGTGATAAGAAATACCTTGTTGTCGATGAGAAACGTAGAGATCTGTCGTTATCCGCGCATTCTGTCTCTGATGAGGGGTTTTCCAATTCCCATTTTAACATGAAACAAGT
The DNA here is from genome assembly GCF_002443255.2 of Varroa destructor. Classification (NCBI taxonomy): domain Eukaryota; kingdom Metazoa; phylum Arthropoda; class Arachnida; order Mesostigmata; family Varroidae; genus Varroa; species Varroa destructor. Next base: position 68,315,190 of record NW_019211454.1, on the reverse strand, counting down.
CAATGTGTAATAACACGAATCTTAATCGTTGTGTATTTAAGGTAGTAAACAGTATAGCCACTGCACTTAAGGTCGTATTAGCGGGACTTGCTAGAGCAATCTATCATTTAGATCCCGAGGGGCTTTTGTTGACACGTTGTCCAAGTTTATTAAGTTTATCTTAGAGGAAGTCAAGATATGGTACTTGAAGTGACAGTAAGGGATAGTTCAGGTTCATATATACGAAAAATCACCCGCCTTCGAGGGTAAATCGCTCATGGGCTAGATATTTGAATTACCTGTACATGCGATCAGATGCCAATGTGACCCTTTATGCCATCATAATAAAATATGCAATTTCAAATGCGTCGAGAACATTGGTCGTGGCAAATGGTTAAGGTGGATCATAAGATTTACTTGATCTCATATTGTTCCATCAACGTGCACTCATCTGGCAGGAATAAAACAATGCATACGCTTAGTGAGCGTACTCAACGCTCGTACACGCCACTCTCCGAAACCATGTTCAAGATGTTTTCTTTTTCTTTTTCAATAGTATTCCAATGAACGATATAGAAACAGTATTTGAATAGCTCATTCAACATGTAAATCACTATGTTTTCTTAGAGAAGGGACGTACTCGGTACACCGTTATTTCCTTAGGTTCTCAAAAAAATGTTCGCCTTTGAAAAATAACGACACTCTACTACGTTATGTTAAACGAACTCAGTGCGAAGTTGGTTGCACGACAGGGGGTGTATGACGGTTACTATTAAGCATGTTTATCTCGGCGCGTGGTTTGAACAAGCGCTATATCTCAGCGCTGCTTAATGTTCCATTTTTTCTTCTAACTTGTATTTAAGTTAATGTATAGCTCAAAAGAAAAGCTGCTGCTCGCATAGAGAAATTTTTTTTCCAAAAACCAGTTTTCACATCTATAGCGCTTTTGCTATTGATGTATTTGTATTCCTTTAGAGTACATCTTAGTAAAGGTCTAACATCGATTCTTTTGAAAGAATGTTTAGGGGAATACGCCCTACCTTTCATTGCATAAAGTAGTCTGTATGATGATTTCTGATATGTCGGAAGTTTTCAAGTAACAGCTACCGAGAAAGCCTTCTCACAGTAGAAGAACGTTAAGGAATAAAAGAATCATCGCTTCCTTACGGCAGCCTGTTTTCGATCTGTGGAACAACGACGCCGCAGCCGGTGCTCTTCCAGCGCCCCGTATAACTTTCCTACCGAGCGCTTACCGCCGTTGCTTTTAGTGGGGTATCGAAGACATCTCCTCGCCTCTTCGGTTACTACGACAAGACCCTTTCCTCCAGATTAGCCGCGCGCGGCAGGAGGCTTGCACAGTCGATGCATCGAACAACAGCACCAGCAGCCAGATCTATTATAGATAGATTGTTGGTGATTGAGGCCAAGACCAGGAAGTTCGATGCGGCAGTGCGTGCATGAACTTCACAGATTTCGTGTGTGCATAACTCGTAGAGTTCAGATAGATCGCTCCACGGATTTGTCAGATATACAGCATACAACAGTTGACCCTCATCAGTACTCGTCAGTGCTCAAAACGGTGTAGAGATTATTCAATAGCGCTTGTTTCTTCCTGACTGGTGCTCAATATGCGGTGGCTTTACCCCACAATAGTGTGCCTTCTAATCAGTATTGGGGTTTCCCAAGATACCGAGGATACGGCTCAAGTAACGAGGGAGATGGAAGACGCTAACACAGAATTTAAAGAGACGACAACGATAGATCCAGGTCCAGATCCAGCAAACCCATTCAAATATTATGCCGAAAGGCAGGAAAAGTTCATCAAAGCTGTGTCGAGTGATGTAATGGAGTATGTCGCCCCGCACTTCATAAAAAATCTTCATGAGTTAAACATTACCGGAGACTGTACATACGGACTGCTTAAATTCTTGTTCGGCCTTAAAAAATTTAGGCCTTGGTCTATCCAGAGTAAGTCTGCCGCCCTTCATATATTTCAATATAGTGCAAAAGAGCCTTTCAACTGATTTAGTAGCAGGTATAGGATCCGTCGCTCTAAGTTAACATAGAAGCCTATTGTCTGCGGTGCCATTCAATGTGTTACACTACACAAAGCATTTGATTTTGCTTCCTGGACAAGATGACTGTCATAGACTTTTAAATAAAATTTACGCATTTTGCACGTATCTTCTCATCGAGTTGTGGCACGCATAAAAATGGCCTTCAGATTTTGCCGCATTTATAAACATTCAAAAAACAGTTTGAAACGGATCTCAAAAAACTTTTGTTATATGCTTAACGTGGCAGATGGCATTTATATATATACACACACCTATATATATATATAGTAATTAGGGTCTTTTTTCAGTTAGTTGGTAACTGATCTCTAACCAGTTCCAAGAGAAGTCAGGAAAAAATACATCGTCAATTTCTGTACGGAATAATTTTAGCGGAGGCATTGAGATTAAATTAAGTTTGATAATAGTGACTGCGATCTACAGTGACTAGGTAGTGCTCAGGCCTAATCATGTTCAGCATTTGGCCTTCGAAATATAAAACGACATTTCCAGAATGGGGTAACGTATACTATGATATTTATAATACATGGAAACAAGCAAATTCCATCCGTAGAATATACGGTACCGGCTTAATCAACAGCTGACACTGCAATGCTTCGCCGATTAACAAGTTTTAAGCTCTTATTTAACAGACTAACGTTTATTAAACATTCAGTTGGGATGTTCTGTTTTCTGAAAGCGGGAATATCTTCAGCATCAGTGGTCATCGGCTTGAATAACTGAGATCTGGTGACTGACCGAGACACTGGCGAGTACGATTGATCTGCACCAAGCCGAGATCCTTGGCGTCGAAAGTGACTCTGCAGGCAACCATCAACTATCCAAGTAGTAGACGAAGTTAAAAGGAGGAAACCATTTGAAAAATGCCTGTTTCGTATACATATACGAGTAGCATAACATACAAACGCTCGATGGTCTGCTGCCCTTTGACGTCGAGTATTGCCCTCGGAAGTATAGAGTGTTACCGTTTGTTGTTATTAATCAACGAGAGATTCATTCAATTTAATTTATTATCTAAATACTTATAAAGCGAATAATCTTAATATTTGAAACGTGAATCAGGCATCCCTGATCCCACTTATACTTTTAGTCCAAATACTGTTAACTTTCGTTGCATTATATTTATATTCGGATACTTAGCGCTTTTTCGCCTCGATTGTAAGGGGGCCAGACTGGACAGACTTCCGGCTCATGCATTACCTGCTTTCAACTATCGACGCGCTTGTTGGACTCCGACGACACCTTTCTCATAATTCATTTCGGGTGTCACAGGGTCGGCAATTTCTACTTATTATACCTACATGTATGCTAACAAATAAGAATTTATTCAGTTATTACTATCCAGTTTGCCAAACCCTCTTTATGATACGGTCACAATCTGCCTGCCGCTTTGAGAAATCAATTAGCTTGGCTTTTTTTCCGACTTGTCGCTCTATAGAAATTTGTTGTTGTCGGAATCTGTTGAGTTAGATTTCCGATTTGGACGACGTCACCCTTCAGTAGAGTTGAGGAACTCTTTTCTCGCAGTGGGTAGATATTTTCTGTTTAATTTTAATAGTGTAGGGGTTTCGTATATAAGCTACCCTACCTTAGCAGGTGGACAATCATCGGATTTGCTCAAACGAGGAAATAGATGACAGTCGATGGATAAGATTGTGTTCAATTGCGCTGGTACCTGACAGATCTAGCATAGATATTCTTGCACCTACTAGTTCAATGCCATTTTTGCTCATCTTTGAGAAGGTCCTCGAGTGTTTTCACGATGGTAATTTGTAAACTTCTATTCGATTTTCAGAGCTTTCTTTACATTTGGATTATAACATATATTTGTGTTAAGTTACGAATTATTTTCAGACACAACGTCATTGATTCTATACTGCCATAAAAATCGACAATTCTGCGAGTCAACTCGTATCAAGTTCAACGTTCGTAAGCGTTATAGGGCTATAGTTGTGGTTGTTATATATAAACGCTATATTGTTTTTCGAAGATGTCACAAATTCGGTGCCCAGTGAGCCATCATTGACCGGCTAGCCCAAAGGCCACGTGTTTGAGTAACTTGACAAGTTATCAAACTCTAGTCAACGATTTACAAACGTCTTCTATTATTTAGCAGGATGTTTTAATTTAGCTTTGTCTATAAGCCTCCTGTGGTATTAAAAAAAAAACTGTCAAACGATTCCCGTTATAGTGAGCGTTTCTATCAACGTAGAACAGTCGTAATAATATTAATAATCACAGGAATGAGTATTCTGGGTGATCTCGTAAATTTTGCCCGGTATATAAATTATATAGACCCATATGTGTTTATATCAGATATTATAGTTGTACAAGCATAAAAACGTACTGCTGCAAACGCTTTGAACTCCCTTTCAGGAAACAAAATAAGCGCATTGAAGTTCGTCTTTGTCTGACGCAGTGAGTTCCATAGCGTGTGTAACCCCAGAAATATTCAGAAGCAATAGTATGAACATGTCACCAAAAGCTTGTTATTTATTCATTTTTTTATTAGTGCTTTTGACACTGATCCGACATCATTTCGAGTTCCGTCAGACATAAGACAACGACTTTATTCGCAAACGCTGTTTATTATTGCAGTGCGTTTAAACGACAACAAAGTAAAGTACGTATTTATACTATAATGCTCTATGTTCCATCCCCAGCTTAAATCCCTCCAATCAAATAAACAGTGGTCCTTGAAGCTTAAATTTGTTACTTCATCGCTGGGATATTTAGCCTATATCTTCTTTTGTACCTATACCTGGGTCGTTGCGGATCTGCTGTTTTTTAGGTCGAAGCTAACACTCGGAAAGCGTAGTGTTGCATACTGAAACAAAAACAAAAATATCTTTAACAGGGAGTAGAGGAACACAAGCGGCTACTGTTTGGCATAAAGAAGAGCTCTTTTCTATTTGATCGACGATGTCCAAATGAAAAAAAAAAAGCAGACGCAATAGCAAGCAATGACACAGAGCCAAGAAGATAAAGTGGTGTTTTCTCTGTCCCGAGGAGAATGAAAGAAAAAACAGACGGAAATTTACATTCGACATTGTGCTATGTAGAATTCGCAGCGGATATTAGCGGATATAGTTAATGAAAATTTACTGTCCCAACGAGCTACGCCATCTTGCCACGGCGGCGGCGGCGGCGGCGGCGTTCTTGCGGCAATCTGCTCATTGAGTGCGATGTTAGACAATAAATATTTTTACGGAAGCGTATTTTCATCATCTACCCATATTCAGTCGCCATCGTAACAAGGTTTTGGTATCTAAGTTAGTTGAAAAACATGTAATGGTGGTTGATTGAGGAAGAAGGTTCGAAAACCTGGTCTCGTCTTATTGCTGTTTAATGGAAATTCATTAAAGCTGTTGGTTATACCAAAATGCTTGCGGATCCTTTTGCCCTTGAACAGCGTTTGATACCTTCCAGTCGAATTTAGAAGGCTTCGAGTCCTAGTACTGTGGCCAAAAAAATCGCCAGATTATACGTTAAAGTAAACACTACTACAAGGTGCGAAGTTATTATTTACCGTACACATATATATATATATATATACATCACGCTTTTCATGGATATATAAATGCCATGCGAAAACTATTTGCTAACAGATTTATTAACTTAAAGTCCAGCCGAGCTCTAAATCTACTTGCGTATATATATATATATATATATGCCAAACTAGATTTCATTTTGCCCTGTGCGCCTTGATAGCTATGTCGTTGGAAATAACTTATGACATCAATGTCCAAGGTACACACATTACTTGTTATATTGTATAATTATATACAGAACTTACGGATAAACCCAGTAATATAAATGCAGATATGAGTGCCTGTAAGGTGTTTACATCCGCATTTTATTTCGTAATCTAATCGGCCTCTTCCTGATGTCATGCGATTATTACATGCATAACCTGTGTAATAGGCCAAGAAGTCACTGTGAAGGCGGTAACGAAGGATGTGTTCTGCTTGGCAGGTGAATAGTTTCCGAGCTTTATTTCAAATGCCACATTAATCAAATAGAATCGTGCCATTTTATAGGTATTAGTGTGCTTGGCCTGACTGATGGGTATTTCCCGAAAATGAAAGCGTGCCACAACGTGGGCACGAGTTTAAAGAGCGATAAAACAATCAAATAGATTTATGTATACCGACTAACGTCCTTTGTTCTCTTCTTTGTTTTTTCCTCATTGGCCCTGTGTTTGGTTTCCCAATACCCCACATCTCTATATTTGTGTTCGGTTTCACACAAGAGAAGAGAATTTGGTCGATGATGGGGCTGCATCATCTTTCGTTACCACCTTTTAGCTCCGTAGAAAAAACCGAAGTCAGTTCTGGCCCATGTACTGCCGCTGGTGACTTGTAGCTATTTGAGGTAGCTCGGGAGGTGAATATGTTGGGTCCGTAGTAGCACATAAATGTGCCTTATATGTCGTTATTAATTATACTTAATTAGCGTTTCATTTCGGTTAAAATAGGCGCATGCCGTATGGCTGATTGTACTTGTAGCAATCAAAACTTCGTAAGACAAATAGAAACTATAACAACTATTAGTTGAGACACTTTAGAGATACTGTGTCCGAACGCCCTAGACGGTAGCGCCTAATGCACGAGTACTCACAAAGTTCGGAACGTTAAACCAATCCGCTCTGTGATAAGAAAGTGTATTTAAGCTAGACGAAGACTATGCTTTTTGGAACGTTTTTTTTTAAAGAATACCTCTGAATACGCAGAAGTATCTCTGAGCCGAAGATAACGAAACCTATAATTAAATACGCTTTCTACAGAAAGAGATACAGTGTTATGTATCGAATCACTAAAAAGCGCGTTTCGTAATCAAAACGATGCTTAAATTAGAATCGGCTCGCCCGATTGACTTAAATAATTACGCAATCGCCAATGGCAAAAACATATATTCTTTTTTCTGGCCAAACATTCTATTTCAGCGAAGCTGCATTTACGCAACTCCGTCTATTCTTAGACGCAAGCCAGAATCAGAGGCACGGTCACGATGTTGAGCCCCACTTCTTCTCATAATTCCAAAACAGTTTATAGGGGGTTCCACTGTTACTTCTTAAGGCCTCATAAAAAAAAACCTCCTTCGTTTCCCTAACAGTCTTTACTGCCTGTAATATGACAGTGCAATCCACGGCGAACGTGGCGCCATTAGAGGTTTGATCAGTGCTGATACTCGGTGTTCGCGTAACGTCAAAGAAAAATTTGCCTGGTTTCTACGCCGGAAAAGTTTCATGATACTACGACAAATTGTTCCATTAAGATTTTGCCCTCTAAATAGGCTTGTAATGTTGCTCTTTAAAAAAATATTTGAATAAACACAATGTATGAATACCTAAGTATGCATTTATTCGACAGCCTTTAACCGAGGCCATGGTATACGAACAAGTACTGACTTATCACCCTACACAGGTAGCACAGGTTAAAATGTCTTTAACTATCATTTGTTTGTATTAAAAAGGACCCTCGGCTCTTTAACTATTAATAGCCAAATCTTTTTTGAACAGACTGATGCAGACGATGATTTTTTGGGAGGGGAGGAGCACTAAATAGCTTCGAAAATGAGCGAAACTTGAAGCTAGCTTAATAATGTCTATCTGTGACAGATAAGTAAAATCTTTGTCACCAATTGAACCGCTATTTGGGGTGAATTGTACGAAATTTGGTCGTCGTTATTTCTCTGTTAATGAATGGATGTTTTCCAATAATAGTCAGTAGAAAACAAAGGGCATATTTGAAACGGGAGAGATTAACAGACTGAATATCGGTTAGGGAAATTTATCTGTCAGCGGCGCGGAAGGACTTCATCAACCTTACACAAACCGACAAACAGACTTACCAGATTAATGGGAAAGCAGCGATACAATGTAATAACCGAACTAGAAAAAAATGTATCAGATACCCACAGTTTAGCGAGCTACCTCTAGAGATCAGAAAGAGCTGTTTGTAAATGCAAAAGCCGTGAACAATTTCGGTTTCCGATATCGCATTGGCAATTACGCAACGGATGCTGGCAAATAAAGTGAGGCTACCACACAGAAAAAAAGACAAAATACTTTATTGGGAAACGCATAGAACACGTTGCGTGATCACCCTTCACAGTCCTCACCTTGTGGGTTCGTGATGTGTCGGATGCAGCGGCTCCTGACGATCGCACTTAATCACATGCTCGTTCCAGCCGGAACAAAATAACGCCAGTCACGTTATTATTATTATTATTATTATATTATAGCGCACGTGTAACCAGGATTCTAGAAGTAAGGCCCGATATCTAGCTAAGTTCCAAGATTAGTCTTATACGTTCGTGTTATAATATTACATATTAAGCCTAAGATATTTCGGCAGAAAAAAAAAATAGACAAACAGATGAACTGTCTGAGCGAAGCCACGGTTATCAAAAAGCGTTTCGAAAGTTAGATTTAAGATATAAAGATAAATTGGTTAAATTAGGGCCATGCATAACTTACATAATTATTGTTACAGATAACGTTAACCTAGGTACCTAGATAGTTGATACTTTCGACAAATTCCAGGTATATAGTACTTACTAAACCGCTCTTGACTTAATCGCGCTCGGATCAATGTCAACCTGCTTCGATCTGAAAAAACGGACACTTCAATTATGATTATATTTTTCGAAGTTTTGAAGCCGTCGAAGTTGGAAATTAAGCTAGGTTTAGCAAGAGTTTTCGCCAGCGGCATAAATACGATGCACTGTCTTATTATGCCGCTATAAACCTATAAACATGTCGTGTTTAACGTTACCGAACGCAAGTACCCTCAGAGATGTTATTTGTGTTGTTTGTGCAACTCTTTAATTCATGCGTGATATATTTCATTAGAAATATTTTTCTGGAGCCACAAGGTTGACGACATTAAGCATCGATAATAACAATGACGGATTTCCTCCGGAACGATGTTTGGCTGTACCTATTCTTTTAGAAAATTGCCCTGACATGTCCTAATGTGCGTTTCATGCATGAAGTGGTATGCAAGAAAATGGAAAAAGAGGTTTACAGCACAAGAAGGCTATTGATTTCCATGCGATACTATTATATTGTAAGGCCGCTGTGGCATAAAACCATACAGTTCTAATTCAATACATCACTTGGGGATATCTGAGAAACAAATTTGTTTGTTTCTGAAGCGGCAGATTTAACAGCAATCGCTATTTACGTAACGGAAGAAAGACGCATCAGCTAATTGGCAATCGTATTCTAGCAAGGCGGAAAGCGGAGATTTTCAGTAGCTGTAGTGTGGTTGAATTCACTTTCTAGCATTATACTTAAGCGGGCTGGTTTAGAAAATGTCATAGGCGCCACAATCATATATCAGATCCACCATAGTTGCTGAAACATTGCGAGATCAAAGGGGAACGAAATCCGACTTGTGAAACACATTGTTTCATTTTAGTGTCTATAAAGTATAACTGTTGCTATAATAACAAATGATGACGCTAATTATCGTCATTGTATAGGTTAACACCGAAAATGCTGGCCTCATTCTCGCACCAGTCTCAAATCTAATGTACCTCAAATATATATATAAGAAGAAGCCTCGAGCTCGATAAATGTACCGTTAGTTGTTCGTTTATTATTAAAAAAGTCGCTATGTTATAGGAAATCACGAACGAAGTAATTAGCTACCTGGATAAATATGCGTTACATTATGATTTACTTAAAAAAAAAAACAAGTAAATAGGAGTTAGGCGTGCAGCAACGGTACGGTCCCCGGTACGAGACGAAGTCGGGTTTGTCTATACCCTATGGATCCAAACCTGAACCACAGTGTGTCTCTAAAATTAGCAGGTAAATACGTTAGCCAATCAGCTATCACGGGGACGTACCAGAGCCTAAAATATATAAAGCGTATATTAATTTAGTAAGGATTCTCTGATGTAATCCATCCTCTGTGTAAGGACCGGCATCATTTATTTTGATTCACTGCATCTTGACGAAGTTCTGGAGGATATTTCGATCTTCTGTACACGAATAGATTAACCATTTGGCCATAGTTCCTCGGGCAAATGATAGTATCATCAAGTGTTACCTATCTGATCAGGCAGTAGTTGCTGGACTAGATATTATCATTAAGTTAATATTCTCATAACGAGCAATGCTAAAAAGATCCCATCATTACTACATGCCCACATGATTGATTAACTTGAAGTGCATAATTTCAGATGATTTTTGTAGATTTATTCCGGTAAACATTCTCTCCTGAATTCCTTTGAGATACTTAATTGTGTTTTCATTTATGTTTTTCAATTCAAATGACTTTCTGTCACAAAACAGACCGATTCCAGTTTATGGCTATAGTGAACACATACGCAATGAGTAAGCAAACAACTGCTTTAAGCAAACTTGAAAAAACTATGAACATAAATAGGCGTTTAGTATACAGTTCGGGACTGATTGAACTTAATTAATACTTAGAGTACGATACAGGTTAGAAATATTATAGGATAGTCACAGCAATACAAGTCTGATCTTCGACGCTATAGCGCATCTTTCTTCTATAATTATCAATTTCTCTCTTTTTTTTTTTTAGCTAGCATTTGTACATGCTTAAAAAGCACCCGCTTAACTATGTGTGTAGGGTTATTTTTTTTTTTTAAAGAAAATGTTTAGTTAATTCCTGGAATATAGCAGGTCTCGCTCGCTTTAGGTGGCTACACCTTTTGGTTTGTTTTCTGAAAGTTCTGCCGGTGTTTCGTAAGTGCTATGAAAAAAAATATCGGTAACTGTTTTACAGTAGCAAATAGGCAAAGATGTGGATAAGTAATAATCTGCACCGGAATAAGCAATCTATCGGAAGCTGGCGAACGCTCAATACAGCTATAAGGCTGTTTCCCACGCTCATTTAACAGCGGCGATGGGTTTCTCAGTCGCGCGTCCTGTCTGCACACATCACTGCAGTCGTGAAAGCTGGCACTTCCGTTTACGTCCTGCCTTCACAACGTTAACCTTTACGGAAGTAATGTGTATACAAGCCAAATCACATGTTATCAATTGCTTCATAACATTTTCTGTGCCTGAATGGCTCAGAACAAAGGTTGATAATTGATGCAGTGATTTTCAAGATTCGTTATGGGCTACGATGCTTATGCTTCGACAGTGTTTTCGCGTGCTATTTGCGTTATATTAGGACCGCCAGAACTCAACATGTATGTCTATTTAAATACCGTATGAAAGCCATATAGAGGGCATACGATGAGTCTATATACACACTGATGCTAAGGATGTACTTTCTTTTTTTAAATATCACTCAATTGAAATTCTCTATTTTTTCTATTTTTCTATTCCTCTTCGTCATAGATGCGAACACTGCATTCAAATAAAGCTACTTAGTACGACAAGTGTAGCATCAGCTTAATATGTCTTAACGTACTTAAACAGTTGTTTCGTGATTTTATTATAATTGCATTACCGTCACAAATATTCTCTTTACTATGAGGATGTCTCGCTCTGCCGGGTCGCGGGTCTGCCATGTGTAAGAGCCTTGTTAAAAAAGCGGAACAAGGCCGCATTCGAAAACAATAGTGTGAACTTGTCGCTGCACTATGTACATGCATGCATGCATGCACGGCTTTATCGTTTGTGCCAGTGATTGTGTGTTGTCAGTTGCGATCTGTCAGCGTGTGCCAGGCTGCGTGGACTTTTTCCTACTGTTTTGACTATTGTAACCCACACTTGAACGGGCAGCAAAAGACGAAACGTAGCTGACCTTTCGATTTGTTTACTTTACGTTCGTATAAACCGTGGCGCACAGCGGCTGCGTGGCGAAGGCAGTTATTAACTTCCGCTAGTCAATCAGGACTGCCAACATAGACGTCATCGCCAAAATGCAGAATGGACTGAACCAAAGACCAAATAGTTTTCGGAGATGAAGTAGAAGAAACTGAAGAACGCAGACGAAAAAAAAACGGGGGTTCCGTTGGTTAGAAGTTTTCCCAAGCGCCGTACTAAGGTACCGGTAGTTGCTGGGTCACTACTACTACTACTACTACTGCCAACCCTATTCATTTGCAGTTATTCACAAGAATAAATCTGTCACCGTGACGTGCCCCAATTTTGTTCGGCTAGCATATTGTTCTTTGAAAGAGCTTTCTAAAGTGATGCCTAGAAAACACGGGGACATATAGGATAACTAGAGTATCGAGGGTGCCTCCATGCGGATATGGAAGAAAATGCGTACAGATAACGCATTGTTTAATTATCGTTCATGCCGATAATTTTTCTATGGGTAGTGTTGTGAACATAGCACTAGCATGGCATGATTTAACGTTTTAGCAATAAACATTTGTGACACTTGTTTAAAACGGCATTTCAAAGGTACATCTAAAAAAATGCATCATCAACTGCGGCACTCTGTGCATAGAAAAAACTTTCATATGCAGCTGTGACCGATCATAAAAAACGTATCTAAAAATAGAGAACACAAGTTATTGTAATGGTGACTATCAGACTGAATTAGCAGTTGAAAAAGACAGAAGAGGGACAATTTTCTAAATTGATTTCAAAAAAAGCTTTAACCGGCATTTGAGGCTCCACTTCGTCGTTATTATACTATACATATTTATTGAACTATTTATTTGTGGCGTGGAGTAAATAAGATAGAGATTGTTATTTTTATAGCCCTGCACTTCGAGGCAAGTTACCATCGCTCAATGCACTACGATTACAAATATGTGTCTAAATGTCAATTGTTCATCTCGAATATACTTTTGATGGATACGAGGTTATGTCGATTGATAAACCGCATAGACCGTTAGCAATTTCTCCACTATAAGTAGTATAAAATGAAGTTAGAAACGATTTAATTTCACTGGCCTTAGTTACTATACTGTGTCTGTAAAGAGTCGTTCGTGGAAGTCGGAGTTCTCACGAGGTATCTGTCTCGGCCAACAGTTCGCACATGCAACGAGTATATATTATAAAAATGGGTATTGTCCATTGATTGTTCAAGGAGAATTTCGAAAAAAATATTTCATTGCCAGAATTACCTGTACATGTAAATATTTTAAATTCAAGTCTGTTTATAGCAGCACATTAAAAGGAAAACAGCTGACATTATCCCAAAGCATGTAGACCTTTTCATTATTGACGAAACTAAAGAACCCTGCGTACCTTATATTATGCAATTGTAAATCTTTTCTTCTGTAAATCGCCTGTTTTTTCTAAGTAATTTAAAATTTTTTTTCATAAATGCAAAATTCTTAGTGTGCCTCTGTCCGCTTTCTGGATAGAGAAATAACGAAGGCTATTATTTCTGTAATCTTTATTTGCGCAATCTTGAACACGACATGTTTCCACGACACGTACATGGCGCAAGGACAGAAAGCGCGTTCGGTTTAAAGCTCAATGATTCAATATTTAACGTAATTAGGATGAGTTACTATTGTCATATTCATTTTTCTTCATTAACAAACACATTTATGGTTTTTGTGCGCCCACCTCAGTCGGCGAATTCGAGCGTGACAGTGTGAACTGAAAGCTAGAAACAAATTAATTAGATTTGGGCTGCACTGGGTTTCTTCAGGAGTGTAAGCCAATCTTATTCAATTCCAGCAAAATCAACCATGATATTTTAACACTTGAAGCGTACAACGGTGTCCTAGCATTCATCAACTCTAGAACCATTAGGCCAGTCTGTGACACCTGTTTATCACCTGTAGAATACCTCATGCATTACGTTCATCTTCAGCTGAGCATTGACTTATTACTAGGTTCTGCCGGTTTGTGTATTGTAGTTTATAAGAAGCAGAGTTGTAATGGTTGCACCGGGTACGAACCCACTAAAACCAGGAATTTTAATGGGATTGTAGAACTCTAGAAGCCAGTCCGAGAGTCATTGTTTCTACAGCATGGCTGGATAAATAACTAGTGCTCATTTTTATGTATTTTTTCATTGCAGCTTCTTACATAATAGTCTAGTTGACCACAGGGTGACAGGCAATTTCTTCCTGTACATTGCCAAGCACAACTACATACAGCCGTACATTGTACGTGTCGGTATAATAATATGTTCATATACCCATGTGATTTCTATCTGAATATAGTGTCAGGCGCACTTTTAGTGGATGACCATGTCAAGCGCCAAGAAGATACTCTAGATATTTCACACCTTTACCATTGTTGTTGTAAATCGTAACTGATTAAGCTCCATCATGTCGTATATGTTGAGATATTTTTTCGAACAAAACTCTTCTTCAAGACTTAGTGAATTACCAACGATAAGAGCTAGTTGGCACCTTTTGTTGTTGTATATCTTCATCAATTGACGTTTCGATTGTCCCCTATACTGGTAAAGAATTATCTTGCCAACGAGGCATATTGATTCCGCTGATAGACATACTTAAAACAGCCACTTTTAACACCTCATGAACGTAAACGAAAGCTCCTTATATTGTGCACCTTATATTAAATAAGCTGAATTAAACGTCCAATTAAGAAGTGTAGAAGTTATGGCAGATAAAACAGCAAAAAACACCGGAATACTGAAATGTAGGCGTCTAGAAACGGGTCTCTACGGGTCGACATAATAGGCGAAATATCCGACAGAAACGTAGGTTAGGCATATGGCAGCTGTCGAGGAAACGCCTTAAGGCGTATTGACAGAATCAAAATAAACATACGCCTGGCCACTTTCGTTCAATTAACGCGTAAAACGTTTCTTCGTTCATTTTGAGGCAAACGTCATGTTGTGTTGCATTAATTACCGATTGTTGAAGTGATTCACTAATTTTTCATTGTAAAAACTACTTGTTATTAATGTTTTTTTTTTCGGTTGTATGTACTTGTTGACTTCACTGAGATCAACACATTATAAACAGAGTGTGGTGAAACTCAAAATATCTTTCCTTGAGCGAATTAAGCCATCGAGCACTTGCTTCGAATGCGTTTGGACGCTTTATCCCTGCACCTCAGCATTTTTTTTTACTTTTACAGATCAGTAACCCCAGATCTTTACTATTCCATATGTCACCAGATTCCATCGATCGAGCCAGCCTGGTTTATTTCCCTTTTGAATAATTCTGTCAAGCCGGCTATGTAGTTTCCTGTCTCAAGTCCCCATTCATCCTTCCCCGCCCCGCGTGACGTGGTGTGTGTTTGTGCGTGTGTATGTTTGAACGAGGGCATTATGTATGCAGATGGTTTTATGGTAAACGAGAAACACGCGGCAATGGCAATGACTAAACGAATTTTTAAAAGGGAAAAAAACACTTAATAACACGAGAGTTACGACACCGTTGCCAAAAAATGATTTTTCAACAGCCAATTGGCCACAAATTTTTTAGAAAGGTCCTTTTTTAGAGAAACCTTCACAGTAAAGCCTTAGTTTGATGCAGCCCTATCCTATAAGTTGAATGTAGTAGATTTGTCAAGTTCATTTAGAGGAAAAACAAGCATTACCTTTGATCTAAAAAAAAAAGTTACACTCACGAAGATATTGCCTTATCGGAAAAGGGAAAGAGACTGTGAAATTTTCGACTGCTGTCATTTATCTAAATTAGTAATAATATTAGTCGTCTTATTAGATTAGCTTAGCCCTTGAATAGCTACGGAATAATATAACATCTCTCCCCGGATAATTATTACTCATTATCCAGATAATTATCACTTATTATTCAGAGGGAGTCTCACGTTTTACAAGAAAAGTGTATGGCTAGAAGATCTAGCCTACGAATGCTACCGTTGATGATTAGCTTCATTGCAATTTATGAACCTGCCTGATAATTTGTAGCACTATCGAGTGTAAAAGTTGCGCGATATAATTTCCGAAAAAAAAAAAAAACTGTTCAGCGTCCTAGTAGGTTTCTAATGAACTGATCTCTAAGCTGCGCTTCACTCATGCAATTGTCGGTAATTAAGTTAGAAATACTTTTTCCAAATGCTCTGACTGTAGCTGGCAGTGATGAGAATCGCGCTCTTTAATTGTCAAGTCAGATTAATTTCCTGGTCCTGGTTTTACAGATAAAATAAATTGTTTTGTGTTCGAAGTGCTCGCGAACGAATGTTCATATTCAGTGTTCCTCGTTGATTGACCTTTTCGGTATTTATTAGTATTGGCAGCTTTCCAATAGGGCGCCTAGGCTGGTTTTACAGAAGTAGAAGAAAGTGACGGTCAATGGATCAGATTATCCGTAACTTCGTTAGCGGTTCCATTGAAAGTGCATGAAATGAACGTTTGCCCGCAAACATGTCGTAATGAATATACAGATACTACGTAGAAATAAAAGAATGACAAATGAGCTTAAATCGCAATGTTCAATATATTCACATAAGATAAAGATCGTATAGCCATTTTCTTGTGTCCGGTTTCTAACGAAGTTCTGAAACTGCTCAGAGTCGATGTTGTACAGAAACGATTTTGTGTTTGATTTCATATATATCATGGCATTGAATTTATTCGAGCGGTGTTCAGAAGAAGATGGAACCATAAGATTTTTGAACCGCTGATACAAACCGCCGATACGGTATACTCTTACGTTTATCAGACACTTATTAGATAGGGAGCATGAAATGGGTGCACCCTGTCGTGAAATGCACTAAGCTCCACACGTAATCACGAATCATCCGTCCGATATCGACAGCTTCAAGTTCAAATAAAGATTTCTCATCAGAAAAGATCAAAAGCATCATTGGTCTATCAGACGAAACAGTCTGGGTCCAGCAGAATCTGCTCGCTCGCTCACTCAGTTCGTAGGATTAGATTTGCCTCCTCTTCAACGTACTCTAGTCGAGGACACAAGGCGCATATTCGGTAAAAAATGGTTGCGAGACGTCGTCGATACCGCTTTCCAAGCAACCTTGCAATGCTTGCTCTTATTTAAAAGGACACGCTACGCATCTGGCGCGATTTGACGGCTAGACGTATTATATATTTTGTGTCATAAAAAAGAAAAAATACTGAATTTTGTTTGGCTTCGCGCATTATGTAGTTCTGATCTGGTTTGGTCTAATTATCACGTGTTCCTTTTTTGCTGAGATACTGAACGGAGAAGCATTAGGTTATCTAGACAATGTAGAAATCCACTATGGCCTAAGTGGGCATATCGAAACTAGAGATGGAGCAGGTGGCGTTGGAAAAGTGTCGCAAAGGTCAGCAGAAGTAATAAATGTTCCGCAGTGCAAGAGTTGTTTTTTTTTTTTATCAACACTGAGCATGACACTGCTGAATGATAGTTGTCTCATGGAAAGCATTATAAATTCGGCGCGGTACTTGTGAGCGAATCTAGTGTTTGTCTTTTCTTATCGAACTGAGGATCTCTGTTGTGCTTATCGAATATAAGAAGGCCAGTATTTTGAGCGGTTTTATATTTATTATATATATATATATATATATATATTATATACATTTATAATAGCCTGAGAGGTAAATGCTTTTCTTATTCAATTTAGTTTGTATTATTTATTAGGCTATGAAAAACGAAAGCCACCATTTCAACATTGTCCGTCGCTACAGATGGCCTACGCTTGCTGTCAGGCTACTAGATAAACCAGCGCCTGTTTGCATGTGACACCGAACCTCCAAAAAGGCAAAAAATAATTATTTTTAATTAATCATAATAATAACCGTTACTCTAGTTAGTTCGGAAGTGCTGTTACACGTTTTAAAAAGGTTGCTCCTATTGTTACAGTGTTGGATTCCTGGGGCAAAGTACCTCACGGTGTTTTATACGGAGTTTTATCCTCACTGGGGAACATGAATGAGTGTAAATCGGTCATCGCCCAAGAGAAGAAATACAATGGAAAAGTCGATACGTAAGTACGCTCTAGTAATTATAATATAGTTTTTTTTCTACGCAGCTTAGTACGGTAACATTAGGGTTACAATATTATTGTTAAGGAAAAAGCTATCAGCGTTTTTACGTTGACCAGTAACCGTAATGATGTTAAACGTAATGCGTTAAATGAAGTGCGTCGAGACATCTTTTTTTTATAAATTTGAATTGGAGTTACTTGAGCATTGTCAAAACTTCAGCTTTGTCATTCAACCCGGGTTCTGATTTGTATTACGCCAAATTGATTACTGATTTAATAAGATAAGAGCTGTACATCAGAAGTGGTTTAGAATAATAATGGTCGTTTTAGGACAGTCTTCAGTTGGACCAGCTCTGTCATGTATTACTCATTAGAAAGATCGGATTCCAAATGCAGGCATTCTAAGCCTAAATAGCTATATCTCCTAAAAATAGAACGCAAGTTAAAATAGAAGGTAGTCCCGGGGGGCCACTCCTGTTGTCTAACGCAAAATAGCTTTTAATAAAAAAATTTAATCAAATATACTTTATCTTCGCTACTCATAGGCACACAAGTCGATAATGGAACCGCCGAAGAATATTTGTGAAGGTCGTGATTGGTCGTAGCATTTTCGCTTTTCGATAGCGGATACATGCGCTTCTTACTCTGCTCATTTAAACGTATACTACCAAATATGAATAAAGTCTAAAACTCTATATCAAATTTGCTTTGGAACTTTGCATATATAGTTAGGGGCGAAACGGTATTTTGGTTCGTTCAGCCTCAAAGTGACCTATGCAATACCTGCGTACAATGCTAAATGAAGCAGATTGCTTTCTTTATGACGCAGCAGTTAATTTGTCACAATATGATGGTGAGAAAATTGTATGTCACCGAATACCGCCAATTTGATCTGATCCAACTTTTAAGGCAGGGCCGTAATCTCTTTGTAAAATTTGTCCTCTACTGAAGTTGCTGCTGAGCTCTCATATCCTATACATTAAATTAGACTGTAAATCAGCTTCCACGAAGGCACAGCACCAAACACAGGGTTGACTCTTTCTGGACACTGTGACCCGCCGGGGTACGTTTGGTGTTGTTTCGAAATTCAGCGAAAATCCGACGATGCTGATCAGAGAGGAGGCTTTTCTTATTGCGAACTTTCGCTCCCGATCGTGTCCGAGAGCTCAGCTTAAGCGTTACGGCTTTTTTGGTCAAAGTTCTGACGAAAATCAGCATACCATCTCAAACACGAAGAATGAAATGATATTGTAGTTGCGCAGTAGTCGACTGTGTTTGAAGTATTTGCCCGCGAAGATCAACCGCTACTAGTCGGATGCATTTCCGCGTTGACGTTTTCGATGCTACTATAAAATTCGACCTTCAGAACGATGGTTCTACCCGTCAGCACGAGCATTTACCTACCGCCACGGAGACAAAGCACAAGATGGAAAACACTTTCCTTTTCGACGTTGTAATCGGATAGCAGGCGATCATCTTCAAATGAACATGAGGCACTGCTGGTCAGGCGGGATACACCTTTTGTTCTTAACGGTATTTTCCAGTCAGGATTTTAGTGACCATCTAGATTCTGCCTAGCACACGAAGTTCAAGGTGTTATAATCATTGAGCGTGTGCCCATCTTCTAACTGCCCTCGAATGCGGATTAGCTTAGTAAAGAAGAAGAGTGCTTAATTACAGTATATTCCTTAAAGATTTACATCGTTGACGCCAAAACTTCAACCTTGGATCGTACTATAACAACCAGCGTTCATATATTTCGCGTGTTCTCTGCTTCGCGCATATTGGAGTTGGACACAAACTTTCTAAACTGTATTTCCAATTATCATGGAGCGGCGTATGATTCTTCTTTACAATATAGTCACTGTACCTCAATAGTAGCTAGAAGCATATAATAGAAAAAATGGCGTCACTAGCGTTTGTTCGCCAACCGGTTGAAATTGTGACGTGGGCTAGGTTTTAGACAGCACGGCAAAGCTGTCTAGCGCAACCTCGAACGCTGTTTCGGACGTAGGATTTAACAACTTCTCTGCCGTCACCGATTTCGATATACCCTTGCGATTAATGGAAATTTTAAGCTTTCCAATGGCAAAGCATTCTTAGGACATATTTCCATAATTATACTTCAATATTGACTCGAGACCGCTGCTGCATCGTCATCGATCAAAAACCGAAAGTTCCCCTCGTGATAATTTGTCCGCCCAGTCGGTTGACTTGATAAATTTATTTATTATCAGCCTTTATACTGTACTAGAATCTAATATACACAGTTGTTGCTGGATAAGACTACTCCGGTGCACTTTTACTATGCGATTGTTAACGTATGCATAAACAAGAACAATGTGTGCTGGATCTTCTCTTATTTAAACAAGCTGAAGCAGACTTTTGTGTGCCTGTACATATTTAATACGCAAATTCAGTAAACTTGCATCTTGTTTTTAGATGTTGTACAACGCCGTCTCTATTTTTGTGCATGATTTTGTAGCAGGCGTACTTTTAGTTGTCGAAAATCTTGAGTAGAAAGCTCGTAGGCATAAAGCTATAATCGCTCTATAGCAAAAAAAAATTACGGTTACCTCCGATCGTGCATTGAAAACTGAACTAATAAACATAAACTGTGGCGTCATCAGTAACAGCATAATTAAAACTCGGGTTAGTTCAGCTTTATATGAGCCCAATGAGTACTTTTTACAGTACGCTGCAATCTTGATACTTGCTGTGTTTGTTTAGGATGAAGTAATGGTTGCTACGTAGGACGAGCTCACTTACATCCGGAATCAGCTCCGGTAAATACGCTGCTTAGTGCTTCGCGTCATTCAATGTTTTCCATTCGTACTAATCGCACGGTCAGGTATTTTAGTTGCGATTACACAATGATTTTCTCTATTCACAGATAATAGCTAGTCTATATACAGGAAGACAGGGAATCTAACGCTGAATGAAAGTTGATTTTCTGTACGGCACCGCGCTTATTTCGACATCTGATCAAATATGATAGCCATAATTCTATAAAATCTTTTTTTTTTCCATTTCGGGAAGGTCACATTTTAAGGAAACCACGCGACCAGCTAAACACAGAACGGCGGCGGGGGGGGGGGGGGGGGTAAGAAGTACAGTGCATGAAGGGAGCTATGTTCCAGTGAAGACGGGCTTTAATATTTCTACGATGTCTTTTCTAAAGCAGATAAAGTGATCTGAAGATTAATCGCTTATACGACTTGTGAATAATTTTAGCTTCTTCCGGGGCAAATATTGCGCCATTAATATGAAACCGCATCTATATTTTGAAAGACCTGCCAAATACGACCCGAGGACTTACCTCAGGAACTACACCGACAGGGTCCCGTTGCTAAAGGTGAGTTAGTTCTCTGAAAAACTAATCGATACTTGAGCAGTCAATACATAAATAGTCTAACGGCGCGGAGACACCATCTAAGCGGTTTTAACATTATATATATATATACGTAATGTCTACTTAACGGTTCTCCAATACTTTAAGCGTGCTCCGTATCCGAATAAGCACGTCTGCATTGCTATACCACTACTACGGTTGAATAAAATAGATACAAGCAATTCGAAACAGCCCAAGATGATATTTCTCGATAACTCCGTCACTACATCATAGCGCCGCCACTGGCTAGCGATTAGGGTACTAATAAAAAAATTTCTAGCCAAAAAAAAGGACGCCATTTTAAAGCGCCCGGTAAAACCATTTAGTTAAAAAAAAATCTACGTTATCTATGCATACTAGATACTCTCTAACTGTATATACTTTTGATGGTCTCCATAACAATGTAACCGTATCAATTCCATAAAACATTTATTAGCATTTATGCTCCCAATCAAATGCTCTATAAATCAATCGGAGATTTTTTGTATCGAATCACACAACGTTAGGAACCACATTCAAGCGAATCGATTTACTAACACCTCGGTTTAGCGCTACGCCAAATATAGGATTTTTTCGGCAACCTGGATGAAAGGTCGTGGAGGGGGACATAGGGTAAAACACAGGACTTCAACCAATAAATACAAACATGAACCTAGATGGCCCTACATATGTTGCCGAAAGCACGTACGAAGTCCCCATTGAATATGAATGCTTTTTTAATTCAAAATATTATACTCTATTACCTATAAATCACGACTCATGGAAAAATTTTCTTTCCCTGAGAAAATGAATATTTAGTTCTAACGAACGCTACATATTCACGCGATATACACATTCTTCAAAGTGTATTACAAACGAAATAGTAATCGCTCAGATTAACACCTTATTACGGTCACGTAATTTTACATAAGCAACTGGTGAAATTTTATGATGGATACGTTCTTTTAACCCACTAGTTATGGAAGGCAGACTTTACTTTAGATGAAAAAATCAGAAAAATATTCACAGAAAAAAAAAATCGGTGAAGTTGCGTTGCATAAATAGGGAGGTTATGGCACAGGTCCTGGGCAATAAATTTTGCGTCTGCTAGACTTTTCATTGAAAAAAAAAATGCACCGTTTCAAATCCGCAATGGAGAACTATATGATTTGATTAAACTACATACCGCTCAAGCAAAACTCATCCAGTCTAATTTTTAAGTTTCACTTTCAAAGGTTTCAATTATGCCTCCTACACTGAGTCTGCACTCTCTGGTTCCATAAAACGATTATTCACGATAATTTTCGAATAGCCATATCGGGAAGGTTACTTATACGTATCAATTGCAAAAACCATATATGTGCCTCGTTTGTAGGCTTCAGCTGCCAGGCATGTAGGACCGAACACCGATATGTCCGTATAGTACAATCCCGATAGTACCGTATAACAGCCACAAATTTTCAAATTGGCGAACTGTCCAACGTGGCCTCACCTACTTCGTTAATGACTCCTTCTGTGTGAAGTCGCCGTGAATGCTTACGGCATGGGACAATAGTCACTGACTCAGCCATTTTAAATTTTCTATGCAGGATTTCGTTGTAAACATTGAAATTTGGCATTATTAATTCCAGTTTTCCATCTCGCTTCCATGACACAACGGGGACAATATGTGATTTGCACTCACGAATTG
Organism: Varroa destructor; assembly: GCF_002443255.2. NCBI lineage: Eukaryota > Metazoa > Arthropoda > Arachnida > Mesostigmata > Varroidae > Varroa > Varroa destructor. The sequence continues at coordinate 68,292,295 of NW_019211454.1, read as the reverse complement.
TTTGTAACAAAAACATATCCAAAACGTATAGGGTTGGTACACTCGGAATGGATGATCGTGTATACGCTTTGTCAATTAATGTCGCAATGGAAGAGTTAATACATTTTGAATTGACAGTTCAATAGTCCTAAGTTAGGACCCGATAACCCTTCGCTCGTAACGAACCTTTGGTAAGGATGGACACTATTACATCTATAACATATTAGCTGCATACATTGTTCCCGACTGAGGAACTGCTGGGGCCGAGGGGTCCTAGTCTTACAAACAAAATGTTTGTTCAAATATATTTACGCTTCACAAGGGCAAATACTAAAAATCGTGCCTGTTCTAGTTTTCTATGCAATGCATTCCGATTAATGCTCCGGTAAAACAATGTTCATCATAGGCAACAAATTAATTGGGTACCTGAAAGAAAGATTATCAAGTATTCTGAACGAAAGTCATCTGCAAAAGGCAATCTTTCTAAAGAAATTATGTTGATGAAAACCTCATTATTTCGCTGTTAATACGATGGTATTTGACCACCTCTGTTTGCTTCATTCAGACTAGGTTACGTTTCTCTTTTTTTTAAAGGTCACTTTATGTAAACTTAACAAATGTCTATAGCTATTTATGCGCGAATATTCCATAATTCATTTCAGAACCTCTTAGGGAAGGATATTAATGTGGCGTATTTCTACTTTGCCCATTTTCGGATCGGAGCCTGCGTACCCCATACGTGCACACTCAGCGACATGAACGTTATTGTTAGACAGGGTATGTATAAAAGTGTTTATACTACTACAGTATTTTCAAGTCATTTTAGTTTTTTAACAGTGTAAAATTAGGCTGTTTCCAAAAAACATACACGCCTGTTTATTTAGGACCCATTAGGATGTGTAGTTTTCAAATAAAATGGCTTTTTTTGGTTGGTTCCTATAACTGAATTCAGAAATTTATCCAACAAATGTAAATGTGTCTGGTTTAACGTTATTACCTATAAACGATGTGTAGATTTGACGGTCAGACAATCAACGAATAGCAAGCGTAAACGCTTCAAAAATATATAGTTTGAAAAATATTCAAGTAAGCCAAGTCAAGATGTAAACCCATAGCGTTATGGCGGCTTTTTTTTTTTTTTTTTTTGGCTGGGCACGAAGAGCTGCAGGAAGAAATAGTTCTGCTTGTAGCTTTGAAAACCTTTTCAGCGTCTGTCATCGCCTCGTTTGCGCCCGAGAATAACATGTCATTTACTCGTACCGTTGTCAAATGCCCACTTTATGGGTCATCCTTTGCTATTTGATCTCGCTTTACTTGATGTTATGAAAAAAATCACAGTCGAGCGCTAGGCTTTACGTAACATAACATAAAACAAGCTGATAAGCGTTCCGCGCAACATAACAGAGAATTGAAATTTTATATTACGGGCTGCCAGAGTAATTTGCGCTTAGTTCTATGCCCCTCTGTCGCTGGCTAAATCGGCCTCTCTGTCTAATCTCTTCAACTGTCACTCATTATCAATTTATAAAGTATCGAAAAAGCTAATCTAGCGATGGTCCTTGAGGCTTATCCTTGGTAGGAACTTAAAACTGTTCCATGCCACCCTCACGCGCATGTAGTTACATATTCAGGATCGTTATTTGCATCTGTACTCGTCGTAGTGGAAAACCATTTTTCTGCAATGGTTTGTAGCTTGGAAAAAGTGTCGCCAGTAGCCATGGTTAGTGACTCAGCGTCATTGCCGTACCGCTGATTGCTGCTATTGCAGTGCGCGCCTATTCGTATGGATAGAAAACCTTCTTCAATCAATTACGGATTTCTCATAGACGAGTGTTTTGCGCTTTTTACATAGAATGATTATTAGTGTAAAGCACAATTGGACGGTCCAAGTTCTGTCCGAGAGATATGTCACCTAGCGTTGGACGGTCGGCAAGAGTTTGCGCGTCCTATTTTGGCAACTGAGTAGGCCAGCACATTTACAATTATGTCTATTATAGGGGAAAACCATAAAGTAGAAGATCCCTTAAATCTAGCTGCATAATCAGAGTGATAATAGTAGAATTGTAGCACACTCGTTACTGTTGCATTCACGTTTCGACATCTGTACGGGAAACGCAAAAAATTTACGGGCCAAGTATCAAGGCGTCGTCGGCCAGTTGTTTTCGACATACGCAAGGCGACCCTAAGCATTCGTAACCCATCCGGTCTGTTTCTGAATGATCATTAGAACGACGTCTACGTGTTCCTGTAGATAAAGATGGTAATTATGTTACGATAATGAAACGCGAAATCGACCATCATTCACTTTAGCAACGAAAGTCCTTTTCTCTAATTCGTTCTAAACTTCTTGTTTCTTCTATTTCGGCGTAGAAATGTCTGATTTAACCCAAATATTGCCGCTCGTTCGGGCTGAATAAACGATTTCGTCCATTGACAAAGGTAGTAATAACGATGGAGATCGGAGAAGTGTAACAACACAAAAGCAAAACGCTTATACGGATGCGCCTAGCTACACGTGTACGATAGTTTAAGCGACCAGTGCAATAGTCCTATCTTTATCTTGTAACATTTTCTCATTCATATCAGTTCGAATGCGGATACAATATCGCTGGGAATAGTAAACGAGGCTAAACTGTGATGCATAAATTACTAAGCTGCTGAAAAAATATAGCTTAGGAACGCCGTGTAACTATCGTACAATTTTCGCTTTGAAACAAAAAAAAAAAAAAAAAAAAAGACCTGAGAAAAAATGCTAAGTCAATGTATTATTATGATTCTGTGAAGAACAGCCGCCCAGTTAACTCTAGCTTGCTAATTCGACGCTTGAATAATGTTTCGATTGCGCCAAGTAAACATAGATCGTTTCATCCCTTCTATTGTTATGTCATTGCAATTTATGCGAGAAAATCGTCATCGAGAAAAAAATGCAGATAGTGATTTCCTAAGCTGGGTGGAGGACCACGAAAATGTCCTTCATCTAAATTGCCTGCATTAGAATTTGACATAGAACAGCAGACAAAACGGTTGTTTCCCGCGTCAGTTAGGATATCACTTTTCAATCTATACTACGAGCAACGGGCAAACGTCTCAAGAACTTTGGCGCCACGACGCTACCCCGGCAACTGAGTCTGTCACAGCGAATCATTATTAAACAATAAATAGTTCGCGGCCGGTAGGACCAGACTCGTAAATAAGCATGAAATCGATAAAGTCACCTCAGGAGGTAGGATGGGTTTAGGTACTGCGATCGATTTCGAAGTACAGAATGTGTAAGGAATGAGCTCATCGTTTAGGCGAGACTGGTCATCAGTATGCCATTTGAGAGAGCTGCTTTCGGATTTCGTGGTTGCCGGCTAACTAGTAAACAGAACAGGACACGCCCAACCCAACTGAACCGCTTAAAGAGATGGCGTCAGTTAATACCTCTAAGTAGATTCGTGCCAAAAACAATAATGACGATGGGTAGTCGCTGGCCAGACTGGCGCTCTGGTTGCAGCCTTGTTGCACGTCAAGTCCCATGAGGCATAGATGAGGTCCTTGCGATGGGGTAACGAAGAGGACTGGCAGAATAAACTCCGAGGTACAAGCAGTGGAACGCGATGCTGTTTTCGGGTTTCCGCAACAATTAATACGCGGTTCGAAGTACGTAGCGTGGCTAATTAATCGAGAGATTATAGACGGGTCTCATTACCTTTAGCGCACACGGTACTTTAGGCCGTGATTGTTGAAATATACGCCATCTGTGTTAAAGCCTCTAGATGGGACGGCTAGGAAAATGACACCATGCCCTTAAACCTGAAGAACAAATTAAATGACACAATCGAAACGATCGGCTAAAAAGCATAGACGTCTGGGCTAACACAATCTACGGCGGAAGCCTCTGTTTAGCTAACAGTTTTTTGTCGGTGTGTAGCTGCGCAATAGAACGTATCTGTTCCTATGCACATGAAATTCATTAAATGGGAGCGATAATTGCTTTAATAGACGTTCAAGAAGTAATTTCCTCAGACATGTCGTGTTACGATCCTAGCTAGGAAAACGTTCGATAAAGGATAATTGTTCTAACTATTCTATCTGTGTTCTAATAATTAGCTATCTGCATATGCTGTTGATAAAAACGTAGTAGAAGTGGATGGTATATGAAATTGTCTAGTACACAGTGGAGAAGAGTTAATGATCGACATTACAAAACGAAGTAGAGACAAAAGAACTGCTTCTTCTTACTACCTTGAAGTAGAATAGCTGATTATCCATAACTTGAAATTTGATAAAAACGTTCTAGAAGGCCTCCCGTGGCAATTTTGTCGTTGGCGAATGCCATCAATAAACACTGGACAAGCAGAAAAGGCCCGTGGTATGCTAATGTGGACAACAGAATATAAACAAAGTAGTCACAACCGAGTAAGTACGATAAGATACGCTGAGCGGGTCGAGATCAGGGTGGGGCTCAGGTAAAACACCTAGAACGCAATGACAATCAACTTAGTGTAATAGGTAAATTAGTCAGATGACCTATTTTTGTTGAAATGGTTAGGTATATTTCCCATGGAATTTAATATCTGGATAGAGCCTAAGAAGGTGAAGCCAGAGCAACATCAAGCTACAGATATTTCACCAGATGGCGATATTTACTTAAGATAATAAGAAGTTAGCCAATATTATAGTTATCTTAAAAAGATGGTACCATTCGGTTTTACGGCACATATGTCTTGAACTTCAAGGTATCCTTTTCAAATCGATATGGAGAAGCAATAGAAGATTTTCTAACTAGCGTTTGTTCGTAGAAGTCCAGTACATGTCCTATCTGAAGGTGAGTATTACTGGAATTGCAGTAGTCTGTGATTTGGGAATGCCGGGTACCATTCTATTGTATGTTTAAATAAATCCTCCATGCCAAACCCAGCCGACAGTATGTCTTATCCACTCACTACCTAGACGCACTTGCTGAGTATAAATTCAGGTAGTTAGTTGGTTTCTTTTTAACAAAGCCCACGCGGCTGTCTCACTGATTATTTGACATTGTTTTCCTTTGCAGTGGCCACCGTAATGGCGTTGGACATCTCGGTACCATGGTGTGAAACGAGCGATCCTATTCAAATATCTTCGACACAAACTGTCGTCCTTTTAATTCTGGCCGTAATCTTCATCCTGTCTGTCGTTGGCACGACGCTTGACGTACTGCCAAAGCTCGTTCATTCCTTCCGTAGAGCAAAAGGAGAAAAAATTCCACCTCCCGCTAGGCAAAGTAAATATCGATTTTCTACATTCCTAGTTATTCTGACGTAAGGAGATCTCTTTTAGAAATGCGGTGTGCGCGTGTAGTGAAGGCTTATAGATCGCGAGTTGTTTAATTATTATAACAGTTATTCTAACTTTTGCCGCTGAAATGATTCGACAGATGGCGCTGTTGTCTACTGAATCAGTAAACCCTCGACCGGGTTTTTTTGAACTATCAAATATAAATTTCAGTCGTGCTTGAGTAGACAATATAGTATGTCTGCTTGTTTAACACCGTTCGAAAGCAGTAATATGGAAAGCGGTACGATTTATAGATAAGGAGGTCATAACGTAAACATACACCCATTTGAGTGCGTAGTAGACGTTACGCAAACAGCTTATTCAATAGAAATTGCTAGTGGTAAACATAGTACAGTTTATAATTAAGTGACGAACATTTTCATTGTTTGTGCACGTCGTTAACACGACGACCTAAGCTTTACGAAATTAAGCTTTACGTAGTAAATGAAACCTGCAGTGGCTCCTTATTGTTTAATCAGCCATAATCTTTTTGGTGAATTAAACTCGCCTTACGGCATACTGCGAAATTGTTGAGTAAGTTAGACTACTCGGTCGAAAATGAGCCATAACAAAATCTCACGAGTAAAAGCCATAAGAAAAATACGAATACATAAACATGGTGTTTTCCCTGCCTCTTTTCAGGTACGATTGAGAGAATCTCGGAATGTTTTTCTATGTATAGCAACTTTCGTAAGATGATGAACACCGAAACAGATCATGCCAGTGACACGTTGCGTTGCATCCACGGCCTTCGAGTACTAACAATGGCGTGGATTATTCTTGGCCACATATACTTCTATAAGAACTTCAACCTTGGAAGTGAGTGCGGAGGCATTTGCTCATAACGCCTAAACTACAAACTTAGTCTTGGAGCAGAAGTCATAATCTTTGTCACAATCGTATGTTGGCCACAGGCGTTATCGATGACCTATCGCTCATTTTCTATCTAGCACCACCATCTATCTGTACAAATATGGGTGTCACAGCAGAATTATGTACAAATTAACATACACTTGAAAACGACAACAGCAGGTGCTGAACGAACTAAAACGCCAGAAACCTTTCCTTTGCTCTTTTGTTAAAATGTATTCCATAATCTGTGACTCAATAGTAAGAAACTATGCTTATGCCTCAATCCATCTGCAAAGGAACTATGGTTCATAAAGCTGTTGAGTGATTCTTTTGCTTCATGTAGTTTTATAGAAGAACGATTCGTCTTTGCGGTAAAAACTTCCATATCCGCGTAGACTGTAATTACTGAAAAAATCTACTATTACGCTACTGCTGATGTTTATCGAGTGGAAATCAATCTATGAGGACAAACAAGGAAGCTTCGCGCACACAGCAAACAAAGCAAATTTGCATGCCAACTCTTTCAGGCGGTCTCTTCGAAGCATTTAAGCTCGCGCGAAGTGTTCCGTTCCAAATGGTGCTCAACATGTTTCCGGCTGTCGAAACCTTCGTAACGATCTCGTAAGTAGCACTCGGTTTTATTTCGAAGAGAAATTTCACACATTAAAGGAACGCGTGTTGTTATCGGCAGCTTTTTTTCGCGAAGTAGGATGACGGCAGAATGATAGACTTCAGTCCTCGTTTTCATCAACTTAAAGTTTCTACACGTAAAAAGGTTTTCGTTAGGTCCACATACTCACTCTTTTCGAAAGATAATATTATCGAAATCGGTAGAGGAAATCGATTGAGATGGGGCTCGACCTTTTTCTATCTGTTGATATTTTGCTACACAGTCGACTGCAAGTCGGCATCTGTTTCGGATCAACGATTCCAACGATGAAGTTCAGCAAGCTTCCCTGTAGGCTGATCGGAAGAAAATAGTTAACCGACAGAAATAAAGATAGAATTTAGTGAAGTGTCTATCGGTTGCATCGTCTGAAGTTTTTTGGTGATAATCAGTGGTTGACGCTCTAAATAGAGTTGAACACGAATGATACAGCAGTAACTCAACTCCCCAGCAGCTGCTCAGGGCCACTACGAGACCAAGGTTCGTTTTTGCAGCTGAAACTTAGCAAAAAGTTAAGAATTCAAGCACCCTAGCTTTACGTACGTCTGTTTTTTCTTTTTGCTTGACAAACTCCAGTACAACATAAATAACTAGTTACAATAAATACAACAACGGGGAACGACAACATACTATGGTCCAGGATCTTGCCGCCTTTCTAGAGTGTGCAACGGCGTGGTTCGGTATTGATTCGCGATAAATATGCCCAATGTTAGATTTTACCACGTCGAGACGCAGAATTACAGGCTGTAATTAATTATACGAAATATCAATTATATTGGCATAGAAAATTGGTCTGCATGACTCTCGACAGAAACTGTAGCTCTACGGTACGTTGTATAAACAATTTCAAGCTAATCGCCATAGAATTATCTACGCTATAAAATTGTTTTTTGCTTGAGTTCCAGTGCCTGTCGGTACATCATAACCAACGTGAAAAGCCACTCATAAACTATTTCTACTTAGTAGAACGACTGCGTTATGCTCTGACATACGTAGTGGAAAATACTCTTCAATACAGAATATAATGCTTTAGAGATGCCAAAATAAAGATATGACTAATGCCCTTTTTCAACGCTCTTAGGAACCTTTAAACAATGAATTTAAAGGGCAGAGAATTGACGCCCGTAGATTTGCCCAATCCAATATTCACGGCAGAACATTTTCTGAGGTCAGAGTTATTGTCTCGCTACCTAAGTTTAAGGTACGAATCCCTTTCGTAGAACGTTCAACAACAGCTGTAATGCGTCTGCCGAGGCGAGAAATGTAGGAGAAGACGAATTAAGAATGCACGGAAGGTACATAGACCTAACAACCTGTCAAGTTTACGACTTCGGCTAACCGACGTTCAAAACGATGTGGACAAACATCTCATCTCATCTGCTGTGGATACTCTCGGGAGGAACACAAATATCAGGCTTTTAATATTAATATAATATTGTGTCGTCGTGTAGCGGGCCGAGACAATTAATTACAGGAATATTTTTTTCTGTAAATAGCGCCATTTTGGGATCTACGACTCTCGTCGATCGATCACGATTCAAAATGCTCAGTGGTAGACAGGTATATGAAGCTGGAATTTAAATAGCCGTCGAAGGTCTGGTTTTGTTCAATAGCCATTAACCGAGAAGCATCGCCAGAGACTTATAATCGTTTGTGTCACTTTGTTTGGTAGAATTTATAGATGTTTACTCCGATAATTCGTACACAGAAGAGGGATTCAGGGGCTTTAAACACCGAGCTAACTCCCTAAACCTAATGATGAAATAGTTAATCTTTTTTTGTTTGAAGAAAACGTCCTTTATCGCTGCTATAAGGCCTTCGTTTTATTCATCAGGACCTAAGCTTAATAATGACCTTTGTTCTATTGCTCAGTCGAGGTTTTCTCGATTTTCTCTACTTTATCTATTTTTACACCTGTCGGGTAGTATGTGTCAAGAAGCTTTGAAGCTTTCCTGGGCACCCAGAGTAAAAGGGTAGCTTCAGATTTGTATTGTGCAATTTTCATGACCTTTTGTTTTTCAATCCAACAGGAGACAAACAAAGATTTAATAATAATAAATACAGTTTCACAATTGCTTAAAGGCTAGCTTTAAATAGATCTGTACCTGCTCAGATGGAGATGGATACGTATTGGAAACTTCTAGCTAGGATTTACTTTTATCAGCGTTCGACGTCAATTTCGTAGGGGCAAAATAGACGCATAAAAACAAGCAGAATCTAGAGGATTAGTAAAATAAATGAAAATGCTCCGTACTAACAAGGGAGCGATTAAATTTATCTCCGCCATCTTTGACCAGATCTCTGAGCATTCGTTTTCAAAGTAAACTGGCGCATTTATACATAAAGACTGTATCGAAGTAAACATTTAAAATACAATCTATAAATATGTAATGACAGTTTGTCGGACAAACGGCTCCCTCCTGCTTTGCCGGCGCAAGATCAACTTCTCGATTAAAAAACCGTTGAGCTGTCTTCCGTATCACGCCATTGAACATTTAAGAAATTAATTGCTTTAAAGTTCTAGAAATCTTTATTTGCCGGGAGCCATTGCATCGAATAGGAAATTGTTTAGGGCTAGGTTTAAAAATGGGTAACAAATCCCGCTGTCCCGCATGATTCTCGTTCGCAATCTTTCGTTTCCGGACAACGTAAGATCATTGGCGATTACTTGGCTGTATTGAAAGCATTGTAGACTGGCGTCGTTGTCAGCTACTCTCACCTAAAAGTGGAAAACATTTTTCCTATTTTCCTAGGTAAGGGTTCCTATAAGGTATTTTTTTCGACTATGGTAAACACCATTTTCGTACTGATTCAAATTCTATCAAACTAAGAAGTGATCTGAAAGACAGGTATAGCAGCATGTGACCTAGTCTAGGGGGCGTGTAGAATCTTTATCTCTAAAATAGCGCCAATCAGTACATTGTTGATCGGCATGTTTGAATCACTTTATGATTACTACATATTTGTTTCGATTTGCGCCAGCATTTCTCGCTAGCTCTACGAAAATGATCTTGAAATAAAGAGCTCATTTCTGACCGGAAGTTTTATATAACGATTGGACAATGTCATCCTACGTTGAACTTGCGTTCCGTGTTTATAGTTCATTTGCATACATTAGTATTTGTTTCTATACGCTGTCGGCAACAGTCTGGAGGTCTTGCGTTCAGTGAGTTGCAGCATATTCTCCATATCCGTCGTTATCGTATGAACTGTAGCTCGATAAGTGTTACTATGGGTCTTCTGTATGCAGAGATGGTGACTCAACAGAAAATGATCGAACGTCGTGTTTCGCAGTATCTTTCCTGCAGGCAAAACGGACCCGACCACATATATGTATATGTATATGTATATATATGTATATATATATATATATATATATTATATATATATATATATGTATATATATATATATATATATATATGTATATATATGTATATACCTACACGTAGCAGCCGCAGTTTTCTGACAAGACACCGATTAAGTAAGCAACCATAATAAGGTAGTAGATGGCAAATGTCCCCTTGCTAAGGGCGAATAGAAAATAAACGCTCTGATTTTCTATGATATTTTCAATAGTTTCGCTATCTAGAAGACACACACGAGGAGATACAAGAAAAAATTACAAACTTAATCCACAGAACGTTCATAGACGACATATGGAATTGATTTACGTAATGCATCTGAAACGAGTAATTTTTTCGAAGCTCGGGCAGCGAGCTAAGATGGAAGCACCGTAAAATACGTTCATGCGCAAACAAACAACGCCAAATAGGCTAGAATAAAAGAAATTTATGTAGGTATTATAGATACAGAACAGAGTTACTGATAAAAACGTTGGAAACCATAAAGCTCGAGCTCATCGATTTCGGTTGCCATTATTCTCTTGATTCTTGTTCTTCTTCCTCTTCGGCTCATTGTTATCAAGACGCTACTCGAATGCTGGCAAGGAAAGAAGATAGCTTTTTACCAGCAATTCAAGATCTCTGGACTAAATTTAAATTTGAAACACATCCACATGGAGCTACTGGCTACTTCTGGGATGTGATGTTTTTGAACAATGTTGATACCTTTCATCGAAAACACTTCGCTGTAAAAGGATATCTCCAAAAAGCACTTCTAAAATGGCGGTGAAAGGCTATGCGTAAATCATAGATAGAATTACTACGAATATCTTTAGAGGGTTTTACTATTTTATTGAGCTTGTTTCCGTAGTAAATTGCATTTTCTTTTTTGCCTTAAAATTACATGAGCAGTCAGAATCTGCTTATAGCTCGATACTATGAGTGCAAAACGATGAGCTTCTGTGCCGAGAAAAATCCACACGCGAAAAGTTGAGACAGCAGACACGTTCTATGACGGACTCGTGCCAAGATCAATCTTTTTGTTTTTTCGAACACAGTCGATCGTTAACACTGCTATTTACTAAAAGTACACAGCAAGGGATGCTTTTGGACAGCACAAACTGCAAGTATTTGACAGTTATTATCCTATTCCGGTGCTTTTTCAGGGGCTTTCTGCTGACGTACAACTATCTCCGACGATTGGATGATCGCCAGGGCAAGTTCAGTTACTTTAGACATATTCTACGACGATGGTGCAGGTAAGCACTAGTCTATCTAGAAATATTTACGACTATCTGCTGTAATCAGCATGATGGCGTGCTGATCATCACAGAATCGAAGAACATCGAGCTTCTCTTCTAAAGGGAAGTTCAATTATCACATTATGTGGGATGCGCCCTACCGCCGGTGAATCAATTTTACGGTGTGGCTCTGTTGTTTCTGTTAAGGAATAAGCATGATGCAATAATACATACGCATGTGATGTTTATGAGGCCCGCACAGTTTGAGAGACAGAAGGTAAAGGCAATTGACAATGGGGCGTAAATCGATCCCACAAATAACAACTTGATTTACTATCGAACGAAGCTTGAACTAGTGGCGTCTAAAGATGCAAGTTACCTTTATTCGTAATTTGTTTATTGCCTGAGACGAGACTGCGAGAAACTCATCGTTCCATGACCTCGTCTGAGATGCGCACGTTTTTTCACTAATGGTAATTCTTGGATCTTTTCAAATCGACGTTTTTCAAACACTCTTCCTTCGTCCCATCATATATATCTGATAGCACGTATGTGCACGCATACGTGTCCAATTTTTGACTACTTAGTCGATTTGGTGCAAAAATGTGTCGTTTCCTTATGCTAATATTTTTTTCAGGTAGAGACGGTCTTCGAAAGCTTAGCTGCATTTTCACAAGCTTTTCCTTTCTATATTTTCTTGCCGTAACCTCATAGTGAATTGGACTGCCGCAACCGCAACAAATATGTACATAGCTGTCTGGCTGTCCGCACTGATTTTTTAACATTATGGCAGTACTTCATCGCCATTAAAAAAAACACGAAGAAGATTTGCCAACAAAAATTCCAGTGGTTTTCGCGTCACTATAAATCGGTTGCCTCTGTAGAATTATCTTCATACAGTTGTTCGATACTTAACCAGTGAAGTGCTGAGGTATCGATGTAACGCAGTACCATTAATCATCATTATTGACTCTCGACCGTTCTGTCTCATTTTAATTCTGCAACTGCACCAATCAGTCGACGCCATTGTAACCTAAGTTGCTGCTCCCATTCAACAAACGTTTGCCACTGGGCCGCATAATAACTCCTTAATATAATCTAAATGAATATTGTCCCAGAAAGCAAAGTACTACCGGAACACCACGTTTTTATTGCTACTACTACTACTGCGACCTGAAACTTATTAATGTTCCTATGCAAAACTATCTTCTTTGGGGGTTAAAGTACGTTACGAATATTTGACAAAGCCTAATAGAAGCCTAAAAAAACTTGTTGTTGTTACTTCCCCTTGCCGTCAACTGCCGCTTTGTCTCGATATCGATAACCCCCTAATGGCCACCTAACGAGGACGGGAACCCTACAACAATTTTAGAGCAGCCCATATGCTGTTAAAAATGAAGTAAGAAGCAGAATACTTTACTTAGTTATGCCTATCTATACAAACTCTAACATGGTATGTCGGCTGATCGTCGTAACGGTTTATTGCGTGTTAATATTATGGACAATTTCCAAACTGGGCTCATCGTAAAGTAGCTCTAAATCAAAAAATCAAGTTTACGCCGATAAAAAACTTCAGAACCGAAATATGAAGTCACTGTGGAGAAAAACAAGTACTCACAGTTGCAAGGTTGAAATTGGATTGAAATGAAAAACGGTACATGTACTAGCTATGCTTCGTCTTATAACTTTGTGGCAATACTATCAGTATTGTAGGTAATGATGTATGTTGATGAATTTAAACTTTCACAGATTAAGCCCCGCATTCATCGTCGTTTCATTTATGATGATCGTTCTACCTCTGATCGGCTCAGGGCCGCTTTGGCGCGAGACCCTTGAGCCCTATTCAGAAGCGTGCGAGAGACTCTGGTGGACGAATCCACTCTACATCGGGGCATACGTTAAACGCGAGAATATGGTCAGCTTTATTTTAGGATTTTTACTTTTAACCTTTATTTCGCAGGGTCTCTTAGAGGTAAGGTACTTAACGTTTTTTTTTTGGCGCCAAAGAACGAATAGCGTTTGTGCCACGTCATTTTAGACTTATTATTATTTACTTAGATACAATAAATAGATTCATTCAGTTAACCACACCGATCTAGCCCACTTAACGAAGCACGACCTAAGCTATACGTTTAACTTTTCAAATAGATCGACAAAGCTCCACCTCTACTCTAGTCCCGAACTTCTATAAACTGCAGATGAGATCACCCATAACAGTCGTTTTCCAGCACCGGACCTTGCCTCGACATTTTTAAGTAACTGTTAACTACACAGAAATACTTCGTCATAAATAGCAGCATATAGCACTCAAGAACTCTCTGACAACCCAAGTCAGTTTTTTTTTCGTTCGTAACTGGTGAGTCACCGGAGTTCACTGAGAGCTCCGTTAGCCTTAAGGACACATATGCCACCAGATGATATCTTTCTGCAAATAATCGTGGCATAATTTCAAACCTTTATCCCGGCCCGTAAGAATAAACTATATTTGGGTATGATGCATCATAACCAGCATGATTAACTAAACTTTATGTACTAAATACAGAATTTATTATAAAGAACTACTCAGAAAAATAAAAAATTACAGATTTTTTCACAGAACAATGCCTCTTTGTTTTTCGCTGCAGTGTCTCCCACACGGATGGTACCTCTCATCCGACTTCCACTATTTCCTAATAATGCCACTCGTCTCGTACGTTCTATTCAAGTAAGTTAATTACTTCTGGCAAGTGTATTGATTTTAACTGGAACTTTCTACCACTAAACTACTTTAGGTTACCTTGTGTAGCTTAGTGGCTAACCTTAGCAACCCGTTGTGGTGTAGTTTCAGTGGATAAATTTCGTTTCGCGATGGTTAAGGGCAGCCCTGCGTCTGATGGAACTATGCCTAACGGCAATGCCGGGCGTAAAACTTGAAATAATTTACTTAGCATCTTAAACCTATTTTATTTAATTTAGTTTTAAAAGTAAGTAAGTGAGTTAGTTAATTTGATATAAAATGCGCATGTTTCAATTTTAATGCAAATTGAGGGCACTAACTACTGCATGCACATGCGTATTCTTCATTTATATGGGTCGCGTGCGAGGTAAGGGAGACGTTCCCGCTTCGGCCCAACATACACGTTTCCCAACGGTGATCAAAACCGAGATCTAAAGGAATTTATGTTCCGATTACCTTGTATATCTGTTCTCAATTATTAAATCTCTAAGTAATACATTAATTTTGTAACTCCAAGGTTCACAATTAGAGTCCCTGCTATTTCATTCGGGTCAATTTACAGATCTTCTAATTAATACCCAATGTGATCTATCGGGCCGTCCTGTGTAATTTCAGTAACCAAAATAACAATAACAATAATAATAATATTGTCCATGCAGATGTTCCCATTTAAAATAGAAGGTTTCGCTAAAGAAAGGGCCTTATATTGTGCAGGTAGAATAAAATGTGGAAACTCGTGTTTGACTATAATGCTATTCAACGTAGAAAGGCATTAATAAAGAACAAAGTAAAAAAAGACGAAAAATAGGACGAAGGCAGTGAAGCTCTTCTTATTTTCGTTGTTTATAGAAAATTGCTAATTTACCGGTTGATTTATTGTCCTGCAGTGGATTTTAATACGAGGTTGTTTCGAGGGTCAACCGTGAAGCTTTATCGTTCCACTCTTTAGATAGAATATTATTTACACGATATCCGCATTATGTGTCGACTATACGTATTATGTGTTGACGTCGAGACCTAGTACTCGAAGTTTCAACAGCACAAATTGCATATTCAGACCCTGCTAGCTGACATATCAATCTGGATAGAGACCCACGTGTGTTCGATGTCTGCACACTCACACAAAACATTGCTTATTTATTGTTTTCTAGGCGACCCTTTATGGGCTTGTTGATCTTGTTTGCTCTTATATTCATCTCAGTGACAGCTGTTGGTGTTTTGTTGTTTGTCCACGATCTTCCCCCAATACCGCTGTTCATTGACCTGGAGCCGGCACATTTCAACGAGTACATGAATATTATCGGCTACAAACCATTTGCACATCTCGCCCCGTTTGCGATTGGAATGGCTTTGGGCTATCTGCTGTTCAGGCAAAGAAGGAAGCACATTAACAAAGTATGTACACGTTGAATGCAAGGGTGTGCTGTTTGCATGAGTGGCCATTGATAGCCGAGCATAAGGAGTTTTAAAAAGAAATCATCATAAATAGTGTGCATTTATTAATGACGACTGTAGAAGACTGACATATTTTCGAATATACAGTGTCCATACCTTAAGCACATTAAAGTACACAAAGTTTTCGCTATATAGTAAAAACAGATAACTTAATTATTATCCTTGGTGGATGTTAACGGCAGAGTGTACCGAGGTACACTGTGCAATGCATCATACGAAATCCCGTTGCCGCTGTGCGATTTGACTAAGTATTATTACATCAATTGTCTAAAGCTGGTGCGTATCCCCGCGTGGATCATTGTGTGGGGAGTTCAATTGGCAATCGTGTTCGGAGTACGTAACTGGAACGCTTATGATCGACCCTCAATGGTCATGGGAATCCTCTACGGGGCACTGTTTCGTTTTTGGTGGTCACTGTGTGTTGCCTGGACGGTGTACGCCTGCGCGACTGGCAATGGGGGCCTTGTCAACAGGATTTTGTCATTCCGAGCCTGGATTCCCCTCTCACGGTTGACCTTCCTCGTGTACTTGGTTCACCCGCTTATTATTCTTGCACATACGGCCTATCTCCGCGAACCGTACTACATAACTGTGCCCTTCACAGTAAGTACACCCATTTGGAATTGTCAGTCATAGGACTTTTGGCAATTCTTTAGTGAACTATATTGCAAATAAATATTGTTGTTGTAAATGATTTCTTCCAAATCATAGCTATGGCCAGGGGGTACAAGCCACTCCGTTAGTAAGAATTTAACTAATAAACCAAAACGGTACATAAGTCAGACGCAAAGCAGCTAATATGCGTATTGCTCCATTGCAGGGCTATCTTTATCTCGGTCATTTGTTCACATCGTACTCGCTATCACTCGTCCTGACCGTCACACTTGAGTCACCTTTCCTTGCACTCGACCGTCTCATAACGAAGGCCTACCACGACTGCTGCGACCCGCTCGGTCATCATCTGAGTGCTAAGCGTAACGCTGCTATAGCAACAACCTCCAGTGGCAACTTCAACGGAAGTAGCCGTTTCAAGGGCAATTCCGTTTACATCGAGAACCATATTGACGCCATGCTTGCTGCCCCTAAGAATAACAATAAGAGCAATACGATGCGTGGAGGGAACCGATCTGATCGCCGGCCTGATAATGGGAAAGTAAACATGGCGTTTGATAACGCGAAACTTTAACTACTTTTAAGCAGCGCAATACTACATTGTGTGCATTGTTGCTGGATGTTTTCGGAACTTGCTTTGCTAATGTTATGCATCAATGAACAAATGTCTCTTTTTGAGTACGTAATTTGATTTATACTATAAAAGGACTATTTGCTTGTTCTCATACAAGATTTGCAATTTTTTTTTGTATGTATAACTATGGAAAGCTCTACGAAAATTGCGCAGCTGGAATTTACCGAGATTGGGTCGAAAAACCCAAAAACATCGAATTTTAGGCGAAGCATGTTCACCGGCAACATGTTTCAACTGTATGTAAATGAGTGAATCTTCAATGTCAATTTAATTCAAATATTAGAATCGAAACTTCTGTGTAGTTATCGATCTTAATGGGACACACTACTGCACCTCAGAAAGAGCCTCGCTATAGACGATAAATAATTAGATTCATGGGGTCCTAGGGCGAAGTGTACGTGATGCACTAGTCGACGTATAAAACGGGGCGAAATTATAGAGGAAACTGCGTAAAGGTGCCAAGAGATACCGAAAAGCCTTTATGGTCAAACGCATGTACCTCAGGTTTAGACATCTAGGTGATTTGTATATAGCGATTAATCAAGTTTCAAACGGTGTCCATTGAGTGTGAATGTAGGTTCAACGACCCAATACGAATCGTACAAAGTGAGTATTTATGCAGATCATGGGCTGGTAATATCTGTATCAATGAAAGTACAACATTAAGGTTATAGTACAAAAAGGATGATAGAAAGGAAGCACAAGTAAGAGATATGTACGAGTATTGCCATTGCTCTAATGTACGAATGAATTGTGAACACGACGACATATAGAGAGGGACCTGACAAAAATGCTCATTGCAGTATCGAAGTCCTGGTCATGTTTATGTATCGAAGTATGCTCAAGAATAAACAGAAAATCGATAAGTAAATAGAGAAGTTCGTAACGAGTCTACTGTTAACAAAAACACTCAGCTGTGTTAAGGTCTATTGACCTCTACTTTAGAAAAACTTACGAGATGACAGCAGAGATCAACATACTGTTAATTGAAAAGTCGAACGTTTTTTACACTCGAAGTTCTAAATAGATCCACAGATATTTGCCTCATCTGCTATTTTTTTTTGTATAGCAACTATTCAGTTACCTATCACCGTTTATGTTCTTATTAATATTGCTTTCGTTTTTTTGCCCTACGATAGAGTCCTACGATACACAACCTAATCTGTTTCGTTTTGTACCTCTGTATACTATCGTCCCTCCATGTACTTTTTTTCTAGGCTATGTCTCCTCTTCAAGGCCTTATGCCTATTTCTAGGTACAGACATTGTTATTACATCTTGCGGTGCTCGGTTCGATGTACTCTTCGCCAGCTCATAATTCCATTGCAAAAACAAAATGCTGTTAACGCTAGATGGTTCCTTTCAGTGTCAGCGGTTCATTGTGCTTCTCCCTATTCAGTAGGCTGCCCCGTACGACACGAGCCACTTGTTCCGCCAACAATACTACAGCAGTTATGGTTTCCCGCGCGTTTTAATTGTCGCCCGATGAGAGATTATAAATTGAAGGCAATTTGTGTATAGAAAAAAATAAATAAGTTCTGCTACGGGTGTCTATACTCTATTTCGCTCAAGATCCGACCACATTTTGTCCAGCTATTTTCCAGTTTTTTTTACACGTTTCAATTACAGCCCTTATTTGGCAAGCATTAAAATGGTCTCTTGATTTCCGTTCGCCAACCCTCCACACCCCTAATGGCATATGCGGGATTTATTATTACGAAGATTTATGAAGGGATCTTACATTTACAGCTTATGTTTCATCGACAACAATGACAATTACCATTGATTCACTCTTCTAATTTACGCTTTAACCATGCCTCGTATCAGCGTATGCCTCGACCCCGTGGCAACGACGTCACATGGTGGAGCGCCGTTACGAGCGGAACAACGTTAGTAAATCAAATACCAGAGTCCATTCAGAGACGTCTATTTTTTGCCATTTGGCATTCATTGCACGTTCATCCGCCATTGCCCTTCATCGCTTCCTTTGTAGTATCATTGCAAACAAGATGAGAGCAACTAATTTATGTTCCTTTTTTACAGTCCGATAACGAATAATACTATTCATCTAAAGGTTTGCCTGTTTCATCTATTTGAAGTCAAACGGACATGTCCGTAAAGCCTTCTAAATTAAACAAAATAGTTTTTTTTTTTCTATTGTAAAATGAAACATTTCTGTTTCGAATATGATTCTAGGCCATTGTTTACATATAAAACTATTCATATTATTAGATAATTCAAAATCCCAGGGAGTGTAGCTTTTTGCACCATTTTCAGGAAATCATTGCAGTTAGCTAGCCGATTAGTCTAGTTATTTAACCTGCAACTCATGGCCAAAAGGTGAAATCCTGAAAAACTCGCCTCACAGCAATTCCAAGCTAACCATAATAGGTAAATATTTCTATATATATATATATATATTGTTATTATTTCTGTTAATCATGAAAAGTCCGTCTTTTTAATTATGGTCAAACATAAACCAAAAATACCAAATGTTAGTCGAGAAAAATATTAATTTTTACGAGCAACTATTAGCTTACCAAGTGACCTGTTTTTGATTTTAGTGTAAAATGGCGTTAAGAAATGCTTTCCGCAAAGAAGTTCTTAATAACAACAACAACTTTGAAATTACTTCATGACGTGACCATTCCGGACAAAGATATTCGAGGTCTTCGTTATTTCGCATCACCCGGTTACACGTCCAGATGACGGAAGAATTAGTTGTGTGCCTGTTTCTGAGAACTATCTAAATCTCATCGAAAACCGAAACTTCGCTGATCCATGAGTTTGTTTTCGAAACGGAGAAGATTGCATAGGTCCGCAGAGCTAGATGGGGCCTACTGGGCGCTAGGGGACACTGGCCGCGGTATGTATCTACGCTTTGCCAGATAAGCCAGGCCGAGTTCTAAATCTAGCATGATAATTTAAATATATGAATCAATGCACGTCTACGTACGCGTAGGATGGCTGTGGACTATTCATTTCCACTAGCCGCCGATGAAGCTAAACTAGATACACTTTCCCACACAAGCCGACTATGGCTTCTGCTTAAAAATAAATGAGAAGATCGTACATGTGAAGAGTATGGTGGAAAAGTACGATAACAAAAATAGAAAGCTACGAAATGACTTTTTGGTCACCTAAATACTTTTCTAGGGTGTGGTCAAGTATCACTCGGAGTGAATGACATTACTTTGTTACGTATTTGTGCACCTTTGTTAGCTAGTCACTTTATCTGAAGCCTACTTTACGTGCATTCATCGGATTGACTCGTTCGTTTATGCTTTTTTTCATGGCCAATCGTTGCCCACACAAACTAGATTGTGTTGGCAAAATAAATTTCTTAAAGATTGTCTCTCGCCGAGCTTTCACACAGCTTCTTCATTCTCTACCTGAATGGCTTGCCAAGGAAACATTTAGATTTTTTCTGAGGTCCTATTGGACACTGTTTCTTTGAGCTTTACTACACGCTGCCCATTGAGTGCTATCCTGCATTGAGCATCCCGGCCACAGAACCTCTTGGGCCAATCTGACATTTGGCTAGACGCTTCTTCGGATTATAGAGGCTCACAATCAACTGTAGGTTCGAGAGATCCTTGGTCGAGGGATCAGAACGTGAAAGTTCCAATCGTTTGATTCGTTCCTCTACTCCACCTAGCGGCTATAAATAGAAATAGTCGTCAAGAGACATTGCTTCATTATGTTTCATCTACCTACACACCTTTACAACAGGTGATGCCAAGTATTTATTTCATTCAATAAAAATTTGAAGGACATCCGCGACTTGATATATGCGGTTGAAAATTTAAATTTTCTTTAATGATTTCGCTGCCGACACAAGCTAACAAAGGTGTTTGATAGTTAAATAGAAGCTTAGGACGAGTACGGGAGAAGCTTCAATCATTACGGAGCCCGAAATATTTCCAGTAGATGCAAATCGTGGTTACTGGAGTTAGAACACGGACGGTACACTAATTGATTTTAGTCACTGTTATTCGGAAAGAACGGCTGCAGTCGATCGGCACGAACTTGTTTTACGAAGGGTCTGTACAAAGATAAAGCTAAGTATTTGACGGTTACCTTATCAGTCAAAACATACACACACACACACACACACAACTAACTCGTTTATTATCGGTAAAAATATCATTCTATTTATAAAAATATGATAAAATGCGTATCTTACCCGAAATGATACAGAGCGCATGTTTCGACTTCAGGAAGACTTCGAAAAAGGATAGAGCAGACAAATTCTATTTCTGTGTATTCCGATTGCGATGCTGTGTTCGCTTCTAGAAGTCAGAATACGAATCCCCGCGCCTTAAAGCCGTTCGAGGAGACCGATATAATCATTTCAAAATTGCTCATTTTCTCTACCTAATTCATTTCGCACTATTTTTCAAATTAAGGCTGAAACAACAGGCACCACAATGGTACCACTATTTCCTTCAAGTACCTTCACGATTATCGGGTAACAGCCCAACACAGTAAAGCAAACGGATCTTGGACGTTATTTGCAATTGGGTTAATGAACGGGTCTCCTTGTTTACGACTGTAATCGTTGGTAAGGGATCGCTTGGCTTGACGAGTTGACAAACGATGCTATTCATTGATGAACGAAATAAAATTGTTGTCTTGATTGCAGTAGTCCTTTTCTAATCGTTCCTATTAAATCATTTGACCTTCAGGAGGTCATATTATGTCATCAGGACGTCATGACTGACATAATATTCATGGAATGGCATGATTTTGTCAAAAGCGAACTCGTTCAACATTTATATTAAAAAATCAAGCTCTAGTAAAGTTTGAAAAAAGCCTTTAACATTTTATCTTTTCAGATGTTTAGCACTGGGGCATAATCGGACAGGTTTATTAAATAGTTTGTTGAGCTAAGTCATTTACAGAGGAAGCTGAGCCCTCTGGGTATCGGAATACCCAATATGCGTGAAGCGTCGTGCACCGAGGTGGTAGAAACAAAAATGTCCGCTGTTTCTTCTCTATTATTCAACAAACAGCACGAAATGGTAACTTATGGGGTAGTTTTGTGTTTCACGTATTACACATTCTAATGCTTATGTAAATAAACTTGAGGTTGATTCTTGAGGATGCAATTTTAGCAAATTGAAAGGTATTAAACTTGCGAAACAATAAATCAATATTCGTTCCTTATTCTTTTTTCTCGTACTGACATGAATAAGTAACCAACAAAAATATATATTTGAAAACAATTAGATTGAATTTGGACAGTCTTGTTACTGCCGCTATTGGCACAAGCAGATGATCGTGATACAGCTCCGATACGGCATTGCGGTAGCCTAAAAATACGCAGCCAACACGTAAAATATTTGTATAATCAATGCTTTCTTTATGGATGAAAAAGATAAAATGAAGTTTAGAGGCTAAGGTAAGATAGGTAAACACTTGCCTTCGAACGAGCAATATCCTTAGTGACAATCAGTCTAACGACGAGAGGCCGATCTTCCCGGTCGTGTTCCAGACGAAACCCAACACTTGGCGGCCGATACTTACAGGCGATAGGCTTGTAGAAATTCATCTGCGGTTGCTTCGAGGATCTGAAGTGTTTTTACATCGGCATAATGACTCCTGCTTACTAGCAGCAATATCGGCAAGCCATATAGTTATTATTATTCTTATAATACAAGTCAGCTCGAGGAGGTAGCGGTGGGCCAAGGCTGGCTGTATAAATTTACCTAGCTGATCCACAGTCAACCGCGAAAAATCCCACATAGGTAGACGACATGCTAATTATCGGCAAGATCGGGTAGCAAAAAACGCAGCCAAACCCGTTATGGAATTCTAGCCACGTCTAAAAAGAGGAAAAATAAGAAAGAATGAATCTTTGCTTGCCATACTCCGGAGCAGAGCCGGAGAATAGAAAACAGAAAGGGGCGAGAAAAAGGACTACCTTGCGCATACAACGGCCAGAGTTGACGCCGATTTCACTACAAAAACAACAAAAAAAGACGACTGAGTGGACCTTACTTTGCTTTTTCAAAAAAGATTAGTCGTAATGGAAGGGCAAAAGGCCTACAGTGTAAAATCATATCAAATGAATATTAATCAGAATCATCAAAGATAAAAAAAACTACGAACAATAATCAAGCGTAGCAAAACGCAATGTGGGCCAACAAGTCCCCATTGCGCTGTCATCTGCGCCCAATAAAATCATTACGCTAGATAACACCCTATACGGGTGATGCACCGATGTATATATACTAGAAAAGCGAAGTGCTATAACTAGTAGGGGTCCGAAGACGGGAACCAAATCACCCTGCTAATCCTGCCGAACCCATTGTATAGAACACTACAGATGGGAGATAAAAAAATCCAGCAAGAGAAAAACTTCTGCCATGGTGGAGCAAACCGAGATTATCTACCGGCGAGCAACAAGGAAAAGGGATAGAAACAAGCCGCCACAGGCCAAAGCAGGTGACGACGCACGAGCGTCGAGAAACAAACGACAAAGGAGTGATAGCGAGTATAAGAAAACTAAAAGAGACAAGAGCAGCAATAATAATTAAGAGCAACAAACATCTTAAAAATATCTTTCGGTGCAAAAAATGCAAGCTGGTACAAACTTCCATGCACCAATAGCAGCACGCTAACGAAACACTGCAGCTAAAGCACAGAAAAAGAGGCAAAAGATATTAGCTATCCACGAATCTCACCGCAAGGCACTGAACCTCAAGCAAAATTAAGACTGTTTAAATGACAAAAAGGGTGACGCAGTGCTTTGGGCCATGCCAAGCCTAATGGTAAAAGAATAACGTCTTGCCGGGAGGTGGGTCTACGTAGAACCCGAATATAAACCTATAGTGTTCCACATCGCCAAACACTAAGATACTAAAGTGTAATAATGTTTTTACAGCCTTTAATGGAAAAGTAGGAAGATGCAAGGGATGCAACAAAATGGTGCTGGTGGTTCGAGATTTCAACGTGAGAGAAACAACTGTTAAGACGGTCGAGGGTGGTCGAAGAAGGTAAATATAGCCGAACTAGCAGCCGGGCAGTCACAACCTATTTTAATAACAACCCTTCAGTTACGTTCGAAATAGGTCGCCAGCTTTCCACCATTTGGAGATGATGACACAAAGGAAGAGGCTCCGAATTGAAAGCTTGTCAAAGAAGCATCACACAGCCACCCCATGTACACTGGAGACAGGGTATGGGAATATCGAGTATGAGAGGCAAGGCACCAGCTAAGCCCTATAGCGCGCCGAAAGAAATGACGGAGATATGCCTAGAGCATAAAGAAAATCTGGAAAGCAGAGATATCTTGATACCATTCAAAGCTGCGCTTGACCATATGTTGTAATTATACGTGTCGTCGTGCTTAAAAAGACTTGCAAACCGGCCGCAACAAACCGACACAGAAAATCCAACAGACGCCCTCGCGGCGTGAAATGCTCGTCGACGGCCATATTGGCGGGCGAAGTTTAGGCGAAGCAGTCTAGGAAAGTCAAACGTCTTTAGGTAAACCATAAACAAGTTATCGCGTGAGTAAAGACACCTTGTGGATTGATAATGGCCCATATTGGCTCTCACTGGAAAGTCGAGCAAACCTTCCATACCGTCCAATCTGGCCACCAGGGAAAATCGATTCTTAAAAGCACAATGAACAAAAGACTAACCTTCTAATTCAATGATAGAGCTGTTATATATAGTAAGATGGAAGTCAACATGATCGCCAGAGCGCCCGAGAAATCGACGGTTTGTCATTCCTATAATAACGTTTCGAAGTTTTGAGAGCTGGAGGCGTGCAAACAATAGCGCACGCGGATCGCCCAGTCGTCGTACTGATAATCTGCAAAAAAGGCGTAGATAACTCTGCACCGCTGATATTCAGTAAAAAGGAAATATAAGTGGCAAAAGAACCAACTAGGAAAGTGTGATAATAGTTATGCAACATTATACCAGAGGACTCTTAGGGATGCCCGCAAGTTATCTGCTGACAATAAAGAAAGGTAACGGAGACTGATGTGCGAGGTGTGATGCACAAAGGCGATACATCCCTCCTTTTATAATCCCATATTTGGGGCGCTTGAAAAGGATTGGATACTGTCAAGATGATATAGGAGAGCATGGCAGTATTGGTCGCAGGTATAATTAAGGGCAAACAAGGAGAATGAGGAACAAGTTTATGGCGGTGCAAGATTAGATCAAAATAAAAAAGAAAGCGCCCCTGGGACGCAGGTTGGCCCAGCGAAAAAGAATAGGGTTACTATGAGTCTCAAAATGGTTGATTTCGATAACACGACTAACAGGTAGAATTCGTTACGTCTTCACGCCAAAGGAATAACAGTTTGCAAACATTCCCGATGCACGAGGGCAACGAAGGAGAATAACTGATATTTATTATTTCGGAGCGAAACAAGGTAGATATGACAAAAAGTTATTACAAGTGTATGCGTGTAGAACGAGTGTTTTGACCTCGTTATTGAAATACATTCAGTTTTAAATATATTGAACAGCCGGTTCATCTAGATTTTATCTAAATCTAAATATATAATTATAAATTAAAAGAATGTTTAATTAGAAAAGATATGAATGAAGGTTATTAACCTTAAAGTTGGTTGAATGTTCTTCGAAATTGAAGTGGAGGTATGATAAAATCCCCAATACGCGATGTATGATCGAAGATGGTGGATCTTCCTTTTCCTGATAGTTTCTATGAAACAAAGCAGCAAATTTAGTCTCAAATATAAAGTAAATATTAATTGATATGACTTACATGACGTACTACAGGCATTAAGCTGACACGATGGTTGTTAAGCTAATCATCTAGAGCAAAAAGTTACATTTCATTAAAACTTTGAACAAGTTATGAGGCAGAAACATAATATTTTAATTGTATACTTGTATATGTGGTAAACATTTCGATGGTGTGCTTCTCAATCCTACTCGAAACTACCAGAGATCACCACTACCAGAAACTACCAGAGGGTAACGAGAAGATAACTGAAAAACCTTGTAATATAACTATATGTCTGCTTCTTTTTAGTTACGTGTATAGTGCATTCAACATAAACGAAAAATCCACTTATTTATATATATATATAGTAGTCGTAGTAATTCCTCTGTACCTTAAGATTCACTTACTTACTACAAATGTAACACATATATTATTACCGCATCATTATACCTTATTATATCAGATACATTATATCAGATAACTTTTAAACTACTCGTTTATATGAATGATTCGATCGAGTGACAAAAGCAGTCTTAGTTAGGTTTTATAAGGCTATAGTTTTTCCTCAATACAACCTCACTAGATGCTAAGAAACTTTCCACTAGTTTCCTTTTTATAATACCTTTTGCAAGTTTAATTAATGAAATCGTTTTTTTTAGAGAAGCATTTTGCTACATTCTCTTCAAGTTATCGATCACTTTCAGTATCTTTGCAAAATAACAAGGGTACTTCTTTTGACAGTTATTGATTATACTATGTTTTGCATGTTCTTCCGGCTAGAATGCAGAAGTTGTCGCAGTACCAATAGAGTACGCGCGAGTTTCACCTCTTGCCCTGCCATGCCAATATCTGCCTATAGAGATACCGACGTCAGCTAAGCTATAACTCAAGGTTTCTTTCTAACCTGTAGTGCTCTTACCTCAGTCCTATAGAAATCAAAATAGTCCCCGGATTCTTTGGTCTGCGTCCACTTTCGGGCGGCAATAAGCTACCGGGCTTTAAGTAAAACCTCTGAATTAGCAGAGTAATATATGGTTGTAAAAGTTTAAAAGTGACGAGCTTTTTTGCGAAATACTTATTGTAACTTACAGGTAATAGATCGGGGTCTGTTCCTCGTTATTGCTAAAATTCATAATGCCAGTTACCATCAGCTAACAATGAAATAACTTCGATGGCAGATAGTGGTGATCACCGTTATAACTCTTTCGTTACGAGTAAAACAAATAGGTCTCTTTTACAATTAACGACTTTTAATGTTCCATTTAATCACGCTTCATAGGCACAGAGATGACCCTTCATAGTTCAGCAGTGCTATGTTTACTCGCTACCTCGTACATTTTTAGGTTCCATTTGTTGGCTGCCGGAAAGGTGGAAATCACAGTTAGATGTAGCTAGAGAAAAGTAGTAGCAGATATGAAAAAATCTAAGAAATTTCGTTTTGCCATTTGGGAAAAATTACTCACTGTAATACATGTCGTTCTGAGTCTTCTCTTTTGATAAAGGAAAGCATCAAATAGTGCCCCATTATAGGTTTAACTACTTGACCAAATTTACTTAGCAGTATAATTATCAGCACTACGCATCAATAGGGTAAAATCCACATAGGACTAAATAGTGTAAATTAGGCGACTGTACAATTGTTGTCCTATGTTCGCTAGAAATGCCAACGTACAAACCTGATAATGAGTGTCAAAATAAATAGATTTCCACATACGCCAATAACAACAGTAACGTTGGACCCGTAAGCGACGTCAGATGTGGTCGAAATCGGAATGGCGTCCCGGTGCTTCTTTGACGGAATGGCGGCAAGCACAACCAGCTGCAAAATCAACATTTTTCAACTGAACGACAACAGTGGATAACGTTTTAATCGACAAATGCAGTACATTTAGTATCCTTTAATTAAGCCTGACTACGTTGGGAATGCCTGATTAAAAATTTCGGTCGACAGTAACGAATTAATAAGGGGCTCGCTTGACAAACTGTCGCCGATGTTGTCTAAGATTTTCCGGGAAAGAGCTCAGTAGGCGAAACAAAGCTTTCCCTTTTTCAAAGAATAATTAATAAATATTGCCACACAAAACATACACACTATATAGGTCCTTACAGGTACAGATAAAAGAAAACGCATAAAAGTAATCAGAATATTGATAAATTTTCCAAACCCAGGTAATACACCTGTACACATGGTAGCTAGAAAGAATGTCATAGAATCGCTGGGTTTCCCAGTCCAAACTGATTTTATCTGCAACAGCCAGACAGCCCTGGACCTTTCGTCCCTGCTCTCTCCTCTCCTCTCTCTCTCTCTCTCTCCCTCTCTCTCTCTCTCTCTGTAGATCTTTTAAAATGCTAATGAGTAACAAAGAACTCGTCTGTTGAGCTCACCCTACAAAACCAACATGCGAGATATGCCTATAATCCTTGCAATATAAACATTTTGTTTGTATCTACACAGAGAATTGATTGATTGATTGACAAAGTTATTAAACTTCCATCAAGTTTAGTATGCAAGCACGTGTGCCTTACAAGCTAAGAGTCAAATACTCAAGCACTGAATCGTAGAACATTTTAAGTCGGACAACGCTAGCGATCAACAGAAAGGATATGGTGTCAAAAATGTGGATCTCAATCCTTTCACGAGAACTTGTTCATATGTACTGAGCATAAGTTAATGAGGAATCAATGACGTAAGACACTTAAAGTAGGCGCGATTGAATACAAGCCGATTATTTAATATTTTCATATATAATACATTCACTAGACAGCTTAGCCAAGGAGCTCAACTGAAAAGGTATCATTATATTGTATATACACTCTCATGCTAAAAAACTACATGTGGTAGTACTTTACACCACGAAGAAAACTCCCGTCACCCCCTCCTCTTAACTTTGTTATACGGTCCCCACATCAGCAAAAACATGTACTGCTGACTTATTTTTAAGTGTGTTGATGAATAGTTTTTAAACGAGAGCACTGTAATTAAATGATTGTTGTCGTCATTATTACTATTGTCATTCTATTTTTATGTTATTTTTTTCATTACGAGCAGATGAACCCCGCTGGATATAAATTGCCATTACCATGACGTCCTGCTGGTTTAAAAAACGTATTTCATTTTGTATTCCTTTAAAGACGACTCTGGAGTTGACCGGGTGTGTCAACCGAAGCTTTATAAGGTATTGTAACAGAAAAAAAAAAATAAGCCCTTAATAAAAGCTGTTTACGTCGTTCACCTTCTAACAGTGAGTGCTATGGTCGGAGCTGGTTCAAAATTACATTAGTAAATCAAGTTCTAAACTTCATTAGTATGCGTTTATGTTTTTAGAGCTTTTAGTGGAAACACGGCAGTCCAAAACGAAGAGCTACCTTCTCACTTCAAATCCCTGTGGACTTTCCTCGTGCGTTACCTGTTGTGACCATCACAAGCCAAGATACTGGGCGTTCCTTGCACTCTAACACTCAATTTTGTCACCATTATGTCAATATGACAATCCGAAAGCAGCGTTGATGTTTGCTGAGTATATGATTCCTTCTGGTCAATCGCGCAATGCTTGATCCTGTTTCGGGCAGGTCATTGGCGATATTTGTTTCAGTTTGGTGTATGGGCCGTTCGTCTCTTGCCGCGTCAAAAGGAAAAATACGACGACAATGCATCGACGCAGTCAAGCAAACTGACAGCAGGGAACGGAGAAAGGGTAACAAAAAGAAGTCCTGGTAGACGCACTGGTGGCGAGTACATTATTGGATCACCCCAATTTCAACAACGCCACACGTGAGTGCTACACACGTGAGTACGCCTACGCGTAACGTATTACAAAGTAAACGTTTAAAGGTCCGAAATTCACTATAACATGGCAAAGAATTTTGTAAAAGACCTACCCAATACCATTTGTTCCTGACTATTAGAGCGTATAACGTCTAAGTAGTCGTTTAAAATGCTATTATATCTGATGGAAACTACACATGGTAAATTTTCAACGAGCGCAAAAAATATACACTTCATCGAACGGGATCTACAATATGGGCGAGAATCAACGTAGATACTAAGAGTGCAATCTATACATTGTAGACTATTATAAACAATGGATGCAATAAACGCTAAGCAGGTATAATATGTCACGTTTCTTAAAATTCTACTAGCGTAAAATGTATGTAGTACAATTAATTATCCTAGCGAGATATATATATATATAAATCAATTGTTGCATTAACTAAAAAGTCATTATTATTATAAAATGAACTATCGAAAAAAGACCTGCTATTCTTTACCTCGCTTTTTTTTTTTTTTTTTTTTACACCTTCTATAGGCTATGAAACGCCGTGAACTCTCATTACAGGCCCTTATTCCCTGGTTATGTAAAAATAGGCAAGCGTCGAATTTTGTGCAGGAAACCTCGCAGGATTCATATATAGAATCACAGTTCTGGGCCTGAGGTGCAACTGTGTAATGCGGTGCGCGACATAAAACAGATCGTAACTCTTCCGTAACCAGCTTAAGAGATATCTCAAGAACTGAGCTCATAGGCGCTACTTTTTAAGTGGATGCCATTTAGCCAAAACAGCTTTACCTTTAAAAAGATCAAGTCTTAACACAAACGCCAACCTGTACCTTCCGTACCATTTGGTGATCGATAGTTGTTATTACTATCGTGGCTTCTTCATAATTAAGCAAAATTAGGTTTATGCTCTTCTAAATCAAGGTCTAATTCAGTACGACAAAACAAAATGTACAAAGATCTATACCTTTATTTGTGGTTCCAAAAGTTTAAAAGAACGTATTGACAGACAAATGAGTAGACGATCTAGATATTAGGAGATAGCCATCTGTTCTCATCTAGGCTGGCTAAGACGGGCAACGAGTACTGCTAAGTCAAGGGACCATGCTATGTCTTTAACCTATCTGTCTCTATCTTAGGTAGGACTTTCGAAAAGTTACGCAACCTAAAGGCGAGATTGCACATATTCATTATAGGGATAGTATGTAAAGTGTAGACAAAGCAATGCAACCATGCGAAGATCTCTTATTTACTAAACGTATTAAAGAGTAACGCACGTTTCCTGAAGAGGACACTACGGTATGTTTACACTAGATAAAAAAAGTAGGCTATTTCATAATTCTTCGCTAAACAATGTTCATCATTAGCCAATGAGACATGTGACCTCCTGCAACTCAATACAATTTAAAACATTTTAGACTTTCTGTTTACTATTTAAAATGTTATTTCAAAAGAACTTACATCTTTGTGGTACTGGTAAATGTTTAAGTTTTTATGGGCATTATAACTTTTATCAGATGTACGAAACAACTATGGCGTAGAAACAAGGACGGTAAGGAAGAAAGCTAAGGAAAGCTTCGTACACAACCCTTTAAGTAATTCACGATCGAATTGGGTCCTGATTCATCTTAGAAGCATTTATTATCTAGGAGCATATACACGAATGAATTCATTAGAAGCGGTATGCGGTGTTCCCTGCCGCATCGGAAGGAAAACCCTCGAGTTGGAGCCTAGTATCATCTCCTGTGTTTCATTGGTAAATCAGCTTTTTGCTGAGCCTTAGTCTATCCTATGTGACCTGATGTTCTGCTTCTAACTGACGGCCATACTCGTCGCCTTTATCTTTCGCGCCTAGCAGAACATAACAGCGTGCGACCAGGAATGGAAGACGTTGAGGCCTGATGCTTTTACTAAAAAGGGGCGAAGTATGAAAAAGTTTCCATATTTGATATTGCGGAGAAGCACATGAAGCCTTTTTGCACCCATTCGCGAAGAGCCTCCATCGCTTTAGAGAGGGTATCAGACCGATAGCGACAGTATAGAACAAACAAAGAGTATCGAACGCCACAAGAATCAAACAGTATCACCACGCACCAAGAAACACCTTTTCATTGAAGCCATTTTGAGCAACAAGGCATAGTGAGTGATACCGTCCGACGTTTCGTGAAGGGCCGAACACCTGAACAAGTATTTTGCCATACACGGAAAGATTCGGGAAAGTTTTCCGCCATAGAGGAACCGAGGTTACGGAACCTGTCTATGAAAAAATCAATGCAGACACCGTCATCGCTATATAAATAGGTGTTCTATACGTGTCCTAAATAAGTGAGAAGCGATTTGTTTTCGTAAATTGCAGAAATCGCTTATCGGTGTTAAGTTTGTTCGAAGGCAAGTTCTCTTAATATGACTAACTTATATTATACAGTATGACCCAAAGACGATATAAACAGCCCATTTAAGATGGCGTTTCACATGTAAAACAAATAACTGATTTGCAACGGTAAATACAAATAGTAATGGTTATTAATTGTTAGTAATTATATTGGAATAAAGCTAATAGCGATGACCATGTCACCCTTGTTTTGACATTAGCGTGATAGTGACAACTATGATACTGGCCTGTCCCATGCTTAGAGTGAGTCCTGCGAAATGAAATTAACTTCCTTTAGATTAGGTAGGTAGTAGATAATGTCAAAGAGCGGCAGAGATTGCTTCGCGAACTTGAGCTACTTCTATGGGGTCTTTCACTGCCGCAAGCCCAAATACTTATATAGTATAAGAAGATTCTCGATGAAGATACAATATAACCGCTGGTGATATAAATTTCACGTAATTAACTGTTTGGAAACGTGTTCCTCAAGAAATGTTATCTCTTTCGTTTGGAACGTATATATAGACTCTGTCTATATATACGTTCCAAACGTTCGTGCAGTAACGCGTCAGAAAAACGTTTGAGAATCAACGTACTGAGTTGTCAAGAGGCAAGAGGCTTATTCTCACTAATAGCGTACTCTGTACATTTAATACTTCTCGAAAATATTTTCAACGCCATCGTCTAATGGAGCCTTGACATATTGGCAATGGGAAACTCTGAGCTGAATTTATGCCACGCCAGTTGGAGACATTCTCTTTCAAAATGCAGAAAAACACAAGTAAATATCTAACTTTTTTTTTTTTTCCGATACAGATATTTAGGCGATTAACGCGTCTTATGGTCGTATAAAACGTTGATTTAGACCCAAAATAATAAGGAGTCAGTTACTACTACTTTGTTTGAATATTTAGCATGGACTGCACGTATCCCTTAAAATATTCTAGCACAACATTGCTCAGAGCAGGCATAACGTTATATCGGAATAGTTCACGGAATCAAACAATGGCAACGTATGGAAAAGTATTGCTTATAGAACGGATTGTTCAATGAAGTGTACCAGTTAATACAGCTCCGCACAAGCTAAATCTGTGTGCGTAGATTGTCCTTCAGGACATCTGGCATTCGAAATCATGTTTTAGGACCTACATTAAGGCCTACAAGGGATACTTTATATGAACGAGGTATAACCGGCCCTATTGCCTATCCTGGGCTTCCGTTCAGACCCTTCGTCTGTGAGAAGCATTGAGTATTCACCTGGTTATTCTGATCTATTGGCAAACAACTCAATCGGAATAGGCGGATCATGACCACATCAGAGAGCAGTGATTTAGGTGAAGGGTTTGGTGTAAATTTTTTCACAGTTATCAGGCGTTTGTCGCTTCAGACATTCATCCCCGACGGCAAACATTTCTCTCAACAGATTTGAGAAGAAGAAAATTACGTTTGGTTTGCGTCGGCAATCGTCAGAAATCAATCAAATGCAGCTTTTGAATTTTATCAATCCAAGTACAACTCTTGCGCATATCTATTTCTAGTTCAGAATGGACAGATGCGATACATTAAACTGTCTGTAATATCTAAATTTTAATGGAAAAGCGCCTTTGTATACATGAAGAAACGTATCGATCATAGTCGGACAGTTATACATGGATATCAAGTACCGAGTTCGTGTGTACGCCACGCATAGGTAGTGCTGTTGTTGATCAGATCTGTTTTTACTATAAGTCCAGAAATAATAGAGCATATGCTTTGTTTTCGATCGTTTAATACGAACTGGAATACGTTTAATACGAATAAGGTTAGCCTATTGCAATTGATCGGGACGACTGATTGACGGGATGATTGATTGGACGGGACGACTGGAAACAAACGTACAGGGTAAATATCTTCGGAGCAACGTCGTCGAAACTTTCAAGCATCATTTCACCATTTTTATGTAAATGCCCATGTTCAGAGTATTGGGTGTTTCATAACTATTCGGGTCCATTGTTTCTTGTTTCGAACTAAGACGAGCTAAATACAGCTGAGGTTTGTGTTCGAATAGGAAGCATAGACGATCTACGGGTGATATTTTTTTTTATAGGGGGCTAACATTTTTCCAGACCAGTACGTCCAAACAGGGGCATAACGTGGGTTAAATTGGAGACTTACATTTACAAAGACAGCTCGCATTCTGTGCTATGTAGTACTCACAACTGAGTAGGAAATTGGTGAAAATCAAGCACGCATAAAATACCCAACTTGTCACAGCTGAAGTACATATGTCAGAGCTTGCAAAAAGCCCTATATTTTCTTCGTGGCAGGGGCAACATGTGCATAAAACACCACTCTATTTTTTCTTGAACTTTTGCAGACTCTGGATACAATACAATACGTTTTTATATGGAACGATATGTCCTCACACCCGCGATATTATGCTTATTAAATATATAGCTTTATAATTAGTACTATGCATATATATCTATAATACAAATCCAATATGGACTTTCCGAGCAAACAAAAAAAAAGAAACGATGTTTGCTCTATTTTTACGTTGAGTGTACATTTTCATTCCCATAAAAACAGCCTAGCTATCTCAAGCATGTAACGGTAGTCTGGAATAAATCAATGATGCCATTATATATATATAAAAAAAAGAAAAAAAAAAATAGTCTAAAGATTTGTTGTCGCGCCAAAGGCAAATAAATCGAAGTGAAGCAAAATACCACGATACCAATCATTTCAATGTTGCCGTTTCGGTAAAACCATTACTTGACATTTGTCCCACAAGTTATCCAAAAACTTAACCCTGTAAGTCTTATTCGCTTCCATGGGCAACTATACATTGTTGTAGACTCTAAAGAGAAAATCTAAAAAAAATTATTTGTAGATGTAACAATACGGCTAAAACCACAGTTTGCTAAGAGAAAGCTGAAGGCGACCGTCGTAAGTGACCGGGTTAGCCTCTATCGCCTATACATTGTTATTGGCCACCTGAAATAAAATAACAGAAGATCGATTTCGGTTTTTTAGCTGGACGTGTTGTTAACAATTCAATGCTAGCTAGTGCATAATCAACAACTATGTATTACATAATAATTACTTTGCTATTGCTGGGGCTTCTTCTTCGATGAGCCTTGTAGTAGATCCGTTCTCAGCATATCTTGTTGCAGAAATGTCGTGTAATATTAAATGAACTCGGCTGTGCGACGAGTTTTTTGCGCTTATTCGTCCTGAAAACAGTAGATTGCATCGTTCTTCAACATAAATATGGGATTTTCGTTTAATTTTTAAGCATATAAAGTAGGGTTCTGAAGACTTGTTAATTAGATGGGTTATGTCATCCTGCAGAGGCGTTATTGATCGCAAGGCTTTACGTGAATATTGAAGATAAAATATTTCAAAGGCCTCACGTTAGAAAATGCGGCCGTATGTTGAAGAGCTATGTAGACGGAATGTAGACGTAACGCTACGTTGTTACTTAACGCACAAGTATTTTCCAAGTAAGTTCTTACAATGGGTGTTTGGCAATTTTTGTACTAAATCTTAGTTTACGTACTGTGGATATAAGCGGGCAATTACCAAACCGTATCTACGGAAAATCTTTTGGTGGTTTCAACCAGTACAGTCAATACGCGCTCAAGGAGTCTATTCATACCGACTCCAATCATGATGAACAATAATAAAACCTTATCTAGCCGCAATATTAGTTCAGAAATTCCCTGTGCCATAACATTGAGTAGGACAGCCTCTGAAAGGACGAGTCTTCACGCTACGGTACAATACGACAGACGCTGTGTGAAAAGTAATAAACATAGCCGTTATTCATTTAAACACTAAATTACGTAGCAAATATCGACCCAACTAAAAAGCAGTTATCATACCATTCACAAACACGTAACTGTAAGACGATTTGATCATATCAAAATCAACAATATGTAAAATCTACATACGCCGAGTATGTATTTAAATGCACCAGGATAGACCGCGTACGAAACAGGATCTGGATCTAGAGCGAAGATGCCATGTAACCAGTAGAACGCAGTGCAGAAGTACCCGAACTAAATCTGCGCTCAATGGAGCTGCTGAAGTGGTCCAAAGATGTCGCTAGCATTGCGCACGTAAACAAGGCTAGACCCCCCGGAACCTAGACGTAACGCTATGTTATCGATGACTGCGGAACAATTGGATCTATTCGCCAGCCTGCAGATCCGCTCCCCTACAATAACAAACGTAATTACATAGTTACCCGAATTGGACGCCGCTTTTCTCACGCTATTTTCGATTATTCGGGTTAAACAAAAACCTCTAACCAATAACGACCCCCAATTTGAGTGCGGTCAGTAACACACGTTGGAACGGTTACTTGGTCACATAAACGCTCACAACTGCGTGTGTCGGTATGTACACACAGGAAACGGGCTTATTCTAACCGGGGCAAATCATATTGACCAACCTAATCCAGCAACTCATAGTAGCCACATGGGTTTTCACGGACATCGGCGCCATATACAGACGGCAAATCTAAAGAATGATTTGCAATAGGTCCAGCTTCTATATAGCACAAAAATACCTCAGTATAATCCGATTTATCGACAAATGATCAATTCAGCAATCGATCTTGTGGGAGTAGGGAAGAAAATAAGTAGCTATTGCCTGTAGAAAGCACTACGTAAGTCTATTCAGAGTAACCTTATGTGACACAAAATGTTTTTGGGAAGGCAGTGGTTCCTTGTGGTGCCTTAAAATCCTGAACGGAGCTCAGTGATGGACAATGGAAAGGTTCCTTAGGTACATCATTTCATCATCCAGAATTCATCATTCATCACACAGAAATGGAGCACGGTTGCCACGGGCCACTTATCACACCTTCACCATATTGCTATAGCGACACAGTATGAAGTCACTCGCCAGTATCACCATTGACAACTGTAATTTTGGCAGCACTAGTCCCTTTAGTAGCAGGTGCAGTGGAAACCGGCCTGCAGAGGGACGACGACGAAGAAGAGGAGCAGCATTCATAAAATCGTATACAACCATAACGTGTAGGCGAAACGGCTGAAATGATCAGGCTGGCGGGAGGGTAAGTCATACAACAGAGGTCAGCGTGACTCGTTACCACAATGGGCAAGTTCTCTTTTTTTATGGCTAACAATAGCCTACTTCGATGCGTCGCGTCGCGTCTCGTCTCAATTGCGCACAGAAAGCGGTATGCCAGCCTGGTAGTTATATTAGCGCCCACATATTCTATGTATCAAGCTTTGTCCGCCGCCAAAGCAATCTAATACAGTTCAAGCTGATGTTGCCAGTGAAGAGGGCCTTGATAGTCCTGACGCATCGCAGTGTATATCTCATAGAGACGCAGTACTGTCAAAATAACGTACCGTATAGTAGAAACAAGCTCCGAAAGACGTTTAACTACATTGAAACACTACAATGAAATTTTAACAACTGTCAACTATACTTTGGTCCGACAGAAGATCGATAATTTCCACTTTAATTACTTAAAGTCATTGTGGGGCACATGTCGAGCAACTAATCAAACGGAAAGATTCGTTCTTTTTTTTTCCATTCACAGTGAAAAAGAGGATTTAGCGGAGGGTTGAAACTCTTTTCTTCTGGTTGTTTTTGTAACAGCCTAGTATCGCCGCTAGAATTTAGACAAGATAACTATTATACGTGCGACTTACGAGCAGTTACCGAGAGCTTAACTTGGTTCTTATCTCCTTTTCTGTAGCCGCCTCAGGAAAGGCGATACGTGCGCCTGCGCACGCGCGCCTGTCTATCTATAGATTGGACGCTTTCCAATATGCCTAGTTATCAGTTCGTCGACAACTGAATATGTACGGCAACGGTTGTTGTTTCGGTCCTTTCTTATCCGTTACCTATCAGTGCTAATCGAACTGATTTACTATGACAAGACTGCTTTCACGAAATACATTTCTAATACATGATACGTTGGGTTATCTATATATAGATATATATTATAGCCAGCCATTTTAAAGCTGAAACGAAAGTAAATCCCTTTTTAAATTATCAAATAGTACTGGTTTAGGTATGATAGCGCCACGCCATTTTTGCCGTGCTAACACAATGCGCCCATCGCCGTTGAAGCTCTGTAGTTTCCAACGAAGAATTATGGTAAGCAATCTCCATTGAAGCGAAATGTTTACCATCCATGTTCTGCAGATAGTGAAATAGATAGTAATCTGATGGTTCAAGATCCTATCTAGGTTCTCTCGATATTTGTCAAGCAATTGAAAACGTATGTGGCTTGACATCCGCATGGTGGAAGACAACCTCTTTGTTCACAGTTTTACTCACGCGGTATCGTCGTGAGGTTTACACCGGTTTGCGTCAATTTGTGTCTAGTCAATCATTTATTCGTGTGGCTCAGAGCAGTTTAATGGTAAGTATTTAGTTGCCTGGTGATACGGTGCCTACTCACGAGTGGGTCTTTATAATAATTTATATAAATTATTATAATTTAATTAATTTTTTGCGCAATTGATCAGCTACTACGATCAGAATCTTTCACATCGAAATTTTTAAAACGGAAGCGACAGAACCATCCTTGGTTGCTTCTTCTGATAAGACATCTTGATTATACACAGAATATTTTTTTTTTTTAATAACTTTGAGCAGTGTTAGTAACAAACTGCAAAGTGTAATGATTTTTTTGCAAAAATATCGCTTATCTTTGAAGCGTACTGCCTTGAGTCTGAATCAAAGCATCTTAGCAATTTTAGTGCGTATACTACTGGCAAATCTCGGCCTTCAACATACCATCGATAAGAGCTTCACGCGACTTCGGCTGTGGGAGATATGTCACTTTAAAGTCATCTAATTACTTTTTTTGACAACCATATATCTTCAAGTACCGTTGCTACGAATAGTATAAAGTAAACAAAAAATGCCGGATTCTTAGATGATGACGTAATTAGTAAAGCTTCGTACGACAAATTGCTCTTCTCATTGATTATCTACGACAGCAATTGCCGTAGCGGTCCAGGTTCAGTTTTGATATAAGGGCAAACGGCAAGTAAGTGGCACGCTCAATTAATAGCGGACTTTTGTCTTGGGCGTCATTACTAGTACATTGTAACAACGCGTACCAATAATATATTTGGTCCCAGGTATTCTCCTTGCTATCGCTAACCAAGAACAAGTTGCGGTTCGAATAAGGCAAACTTCTGCGGATTCTGATGCGTCGTTACTAGAAATCCTTCAAGTGATCAGCCAGCCTGCAGAACTCTTGACTACTACCGCATTTACCATTCTGAGCAACAGATTGGGACGTTGGAAACAGCTTTCGATGTTTACGGTTTGTTGCGCTAGCACCTGCTCAGGTTTGTCAAACCTGCTATCCGTTAGGCCC
The DNA here is from genome assembly GCF_002443255.2 of Varroa destructor. NCBI lineage: Eukaryota > Metazoa > Arthropoda > Arachnida > Mesostigmata > Varroidae > Varroa > Varroa destructor. The sequence goes on along the minus strand of NW_019211454.1, from coordinate 68,253,280 downwards.
ACAAGTGTGAAGCGGGCAGCGCAAGGACATGAGGCCCCTCTACTCAAGGCAAGCACTACCTAGAACGGCAGAATACTACGGACGTGTCCATAGGGCTGGCGAGCTCATGTACGCATTCACACATCGTAAAGGGCTTTAATTAAAACGCGTCGGGTTGTTGTTTAAATTCAAGATGTCAAGGATTTGTGCCAGCGTAAGGACTTTGTGAATCACTGTACAACAGCGTCGCCACCCTCCTTGGTCCTTACAAGCTTTCGCGCGGCTATCGGATGCAGCGGTGTGCAGCTGGAACTGGACGCTTGACAGGGCGAGTCATCGGCGTGCCCAGTAGGTCAAGACTCCGTGTGCCAGACGTCTCAACGTGAGCAGCAACTAGATTCGATGCTCTATCGTGAGACGTTGCGGATGCGAGGCTGCTGATAGTGCCGGCATAAGTTTTAAGAGACATTAAACGGTGGATGTGGGAAAAACGTAACAAGAAAAGCCTCCTCTAGACTAAACACTGCTAAAAAGCCGATGTCTTTGGATATGGTTTGGTAACTGGATCCAAGTTGTTTGGACTCAAAGGAGCAGACCGCCGATCATGCCCCGCCAGTCCAGCAAGACGAGTGGACACACAAACATGCGAATCGCTGGGCGCTAAGCGCCAGCGTATATTTCCGCTGTATCTAAGCATACAGGTCGCCGAAGCTCGAAGCCCACCGCGTCAAGCGTATGTATTTCCACGTCTGCTCCCATTGAAAAGATTCTGCAGTTAGAAGGTCGATAGATTGCAATGGATGACGTTAATAGCCGTGGATTTACGGCAGACTTAGCAACACTGACGTTGGTCACGTGCGGCAAGCGTTACGGCACGTACCAAAATGCGTTCAATACTTCTGTCGCTATACAGGAACAAGCTGTGGCCTAAATAAATCTCATTTATACCATCGCAAGCATACGTACGCTGATCGAGAAACATCGCGTATTGTATCTTACGTAACTCTTTCCTAGTTATTTTTGTGTCCTCTACCAAACGCCACTTTTGCATCTGGCTCCTTTAGCAAACTAGGTAGAACAGATTCGTGGTTTCGCCTTGAACTCATTGAGCCACTTAAGCTGTGTGACGATTGTCATTGGGCAAGTATAGCAACAAAGAATCAACTAACAACTGTCTGAAACGCAAAGAGATTTGAAAAACATAAAACATGCGATCTCTATTTAAATCGCACAAGGGGATAAAAGATGAACGGTAGAACGAGCGATGATTAGAATCACACAAAAAGCATTTTGGGAACAAACGATAGTTTATTTTACCGCAGAAAAGTCAGGAGGATCAATACGCTTATCCATCGTCATCAGGATATCATATTTAGAGTGTCGTCCGACCCAATCTCGGTGGTTCAGTTTTGCAAAATGCTGAAATCCTAAATCAATATCAGTTGATCTAAACAAGCTAAATAAATCCAATTGCTTGCAACACTCTCTCAGCTTAGCCTTTTCTTTTTAAAAATTTTTTTTGCTTCTAAATAGAAATACAATCGTTTGGCTGTTTGAAGCGTACTACGCGTAGCAAAAAGATGGAAGGCAGTTTTTCCCATCTTACCATAGAAGTACTATGTATTCAAAAATAAATGAGGTTTAGCGGGGCTGCGTTTATTTATAAGAACTTTGTTTTTCTTTATCTTCCATAAGACTGCAGCGCTGGCTGCAGTCTCATTGAAGTCTTGTATGGCGGTTCGTATATTCGAATGCTCCCGAGTATGTCACTGCAGTAAACCCTTACGATTGAGATTTGTAATACACATACGATCACAACGTTTCAAACATGAAAGAGCCTAAGATTATATAAGCTTTGAAATTCACGTTCCTACTTACAACATTGCATACGCATGCATCTACTATGTTCATTTTTCTTCTACAGCAGACTGAGTATAAAAAAATAGATTGAAATCTAAAAAATGAGATTGTCAAAACATTATGATACAGGAAAAAGAATGAGGTTATAAATAATCATAAACATAACTTCACTTCGCTGCTTTACGATTGTTTATATCTATCGTATCATGAGCTGGTTTTGACATATATGCCGAGGAATCTTCATGTGTCTGTAGTCTATAGGCGCCCTGCTTTTATCGGATGAATAGTACGAGAAACGAAAGCGTTAATCGGTGTTTCTCTAGCCGTCCAATAGACGCATTGTTGTGCTGACGCGATCCACTCCAAAGTAACTATGCGCGTCAGAAGATAGGAATTCGATGGGTTACGCAATGTATGAGTCGTCGTCGTCGTCGTCGTCGTCGTTGGTTACGCCAGTCGCTTCGGCCTTGGACTTACGGGGATAGGATTCAGGCTAACAACAGATATTTAACGATAATTTAAATCATTTTAAGCCTGTTAGGTCCGCACACTGTTGCGATCACACCGAGGAACGTCGATTACTCTGAGAACTGCTACTCAACAGATTTTTTTTGTCTCTTTTCTTTTTTCCGCTGCTAAAGGATGTGCTCAGAGCAATGGGGTACACTGCAGGGATTCTGCGTCGTTCAAGGCACCTTAGGCAGTAGAATGATTATGGTCAAATATTAGCTCATTATCCGTAAATCCTTCAGCCCGTTAGACGTAAACGTTTACTCGAAAAATATGCGTCACAATTTGACACTGCAGAACTATGCGAGACTTCAACTAATACTCATAAGTCACTGTCAAAGTGACTCAGTTCGATTGTGCAAACGTTACAGCGGAACTTCTTTAGCAGTTTACCGTAAGGCTTGGTCCTATTTGGGATTGCTAGCTTGGCGTGGCACTATGTAAAAATACGGGAAGTAACTGTATAGTGCAAACGCTAGAATATGGCTATCGATAGGCGCATCTCTTTAATTGATTTAGTTATCAAGGTCACGCACTGGCTGTGGTGAGGACACACGCAGGCAGTGAAAATTCTATGGATAGGTTTTTGTGCACCTATGCTTCACGAACTTGCGGAAAATTTTAAAATACGTTGGAGTAAATGGCGTTTGAATGAGTATACCACGTGGGCTTTGCGGTGCCGATACTATTTCATGATCTTTGAAAGTTAGCTCAACAAGCGATAACAATTGTATCGTACGATAATTATTGTCTACTATTTTACTTACTAAGAATCTATACTGGCAATTCCCATAACGATGCACCACCGTAAAAGCCATGCCCTAGGAATCGGCCTAAAACAACCAAACGTGCCAAACACCACCTAAAAATACGTTCATTTGATTTCGGTAGCAGAACGCTATGTGTTAAATAGGTGCTTTAGATATGCTAGAATGATCGCTTTAGATAAATGATACTTTCCGATCAGGTGATTTTTTCTGTCAACAGACGCTGGAAAATAGTGCGCAGAGCATTTTAGTGAGATTCCAGGATAGTTAGAGAGTATGACATAGCTATATGAGCTTCGACACGTCAGTCAACAGAGCAAGAATTACGTGACGGCAGTAGGCGTGTTACCTATACGAATAAGTGGACTCACTTTTAGCGAAATGTCAATCATCCTAACTGGATCGCGCCTCAGATAAACCGCCTATTCTAATTCTTCGTTCGTTGACAAGTGCTGGCCTACTTTGTGCTCATCGGGAAGCAATGAGCACGAGGTGTCCGGTAAGAGACAGCGGTGTCGTCGGTTGCATGACGGGCCGTTACTAATAATGGAATCAACAATTCCAGTAAAGACTGTGCTCTAAACACGCCAGTCACTTTACAGGACCCTTGGCAGAGTAAAGGAGATAAATGAGAGTGCATTAACTACTGCGTTGCCCTCTAATCACGCTATGGCCCAAATCTACCTGAGCAGATTTTGATCTCGATGTGGCCTCATCGAAAACAGGTAATAATTTATCCTGCTCCTATAGTAACTTCCTGAGAAGCATCCTTCTGCCTCGCAGACTAGTATGTTGTAAGAAAGTGGGTAGGCTTTTGAATCAGTGTTGTTTTGCCTTTCGGCTAGATTTACTCTACTACGTACGCTTATCCATTAGATGTAACTTGTATTTCGAATCCGATCAGCCATTTGTCGTCGCAACTCTTGGCGATCGTCATCATATTGACACGAAGTTTTTTTATTCTATTATCATCCCAAGTTCTTTAACTGTGGACGGCGAGCCTTGTTTGCTAACCATAACGCAAATCATTCGAGTCAAACGTCAACTGTTTTTATCGTCCGTTTACAAAGGAAAAGTAGCACGCGCTTGAACCAGGCAGAAGCATTTGACCGAAAATCTCTTGCGGTACGCTTCCGCAACGACGTCTTGGCCAAGAGTTCAAACTTTCCCATGTGAGCGTTAACGGTGAAGCGTTCCTGGACGCCGGACAATGTATCGAAGTGCTAATAATTTATCACACAAGTCATCTTAATTACTGTCTGACGGGCAGCTTATTTACCTCCTCTCTGATGGCCCAGTTGACAACTATATATCGATCTACCCAGTACGCTGATAGCTTAACTTCACCTATTTACTGTGGTTTAACGATACCATTATGACAGGAAAGTAAGACTATCCTGACGTAACTGTGAGTATTTTTTATTTTATGCCCTATCCTTACCTCGAAACACATTTTCGAAATAATACTGAGTTACCCTACAAATGTTAAAGGTATATGGAGCTGGCATGTGGCATCGACTTGAGCTAAGTTTACATTTGCTGCATTTTGTGCTCGGATCCAGCCATGCAAAGCAACGTTTAATCACCACTAATAATCAAAATGATAACAATAACTTAAATATTTAATTATTCTAATTATCAAATAGTACGAACGTGATCTCGACTACAGTGATTCTTTTAAGCAAACAAATATTTACCAGAAAACGACAGATTTGGCATTGTTCAATCCCTATATAGATCGAGCATAAAACCAGTAGCTGCATGAAGCTTTCCCGCAAAAAAAACACTCGTGAAGATAAGTGTTACAGTACAATAATGAGCAGCGGATAATTATAATGATATACCATAATGTGTTGTTTGCAAGTAACACAGTTTTTATGGATCGGAATTTCATGAAAAACGGTAATCGTTGTTTACCATCAAATGAGTAGGCAACGCTTTGAGCCTTCGCTGTCCGTTTTTAACTGTCCTATCGCGTATAACAGCTCCCCTTAGTTGAACGGTAGCGGCGTGGCGATCGGCTAGACCCCAATCGTTTCTGCTGAAACGAGATTCGGATTAATCGACTGCTTCGTAAGATGGTGTCCAAAATGGCGAGAAGTTTTAACTACTTCGAATTTAATTTTTAAATAATCGGTTTATAAGGAGTTCGAATAAACCAATATTGTCTTAAAATGGGCAGGCAGTCATGTGACCAAGATGTTGGTGAGTCACACTGTTGCAGTGAGCCTCGAGACTCCTTTAAATAACTCTACTTTAATCAGAAAAATATTCTACATACGTCTTCCGAGAGCCAAGAGCTTTATGACGAAGCAGCGTACGATAGTGGCACATTTTTTGCCGTAATCTATAATTGAGCTGTAGCCGTCTACCGCCGAGGAACGTTGACGGGACAATAAAATGACGGTGGGCTTTTCAAATCTCGAATCTAAACAATCTCTAATAGTCAGAGCCCATAATTTTCATACGGTCATACTCGTTCCAACTCCCTCCGTTCTACCTGTTATAGCTACGCCTGGTCCAAAGTTGCGCCATGTAGAGTGTTTAATCAACTGGGGGTTTCCACCAACAGAAAATTAAACACCAGCGCAGACGCCGCAAAACTGTCAGCCACAAAGGCATTTGTCCATGACTTACTTTCGCACCCACGTTATCAATCGTATGCTTGATATCGACCGACCTGAACCAAACACAAAGACGTTTATCTACTTATCTTTTTTCCAACCAGCTGCGGCACCGTGCTGGCAGCGATTCATGAGTGCAGAAGTGAACCGACATATCGTTTGCCTAGTTAATACTTAATCTCACAAAAGGTCCATAATAAGCTATTGGAGGGATTGAAGCTCACCCGGCATCGTATTTGTTTCTTCTAGCTAAAAATAGATGGTCCTGCAGACCAAGCCTTTATCAAAGGTCACATCATAAATACTTCTACGATAATCGGCGATGCACTAGCCTTGCGGAAGGCTGAGGACCCCTATAGTTTGTGAAGTTGACTTATAAAAGTCGACAAGAACAGCTGTCTCGCGGAGCGCTTCATTAGCCAAAACAGTTCCGTTAGGTTGAACCTGAATTATGATGTAAAATTAGAAAAATTGCGTTCAATACTTAAGCTCGCCTTAAGAAAGCCTGAACGGTAGTCAGTACTTCTATTGACATTAGACAATAAATAATCATTTATAGAAATTCTTATTTTAATGGATGATGTTGCAAAACAGTAGACCGTTGGCCTAGTGTTCGCTCGTTTCGCTTTTACTATGAGATATTAACTTATATAGTACCTATACAACGCGATTGGCCGCATCCAGATGAAAAGTGGAATCATCCTATCATGATAGTATCTTAACCGTCATGTCCACCAATATCATGAGACTTTAAAAAAGCATCGATTTTTGTCCATCGATGAAACGCTTTTCTAGCTTAGTAGATCTGTTGTATACGTATTGATAGTCATAGTCAGGCATAAGAGAAATAAGACAGTGAATACCAAGCGGAACACGAGTAAATCGTTGTAGCCTTTACTTCTCAAACATTTATTGGCAAAACAGTTACTCCTTAATGACGATACCATGCTGTTATAATTTCTTCTGCATTCGCAGAAAAATCTCATCTTAATCTCGTTTAACTGAGGCCGCCTATCATAATCGCGAACTAACTAAATACCTGTGATCGCGTCACGCCCGTTTCCGTGAGTTCGCTATTCCTGAAAACGTTTGTGCAGGTTTTGTTATACTTTTTTTTTTTTTTTTTTTTTAAAAACAGGCAGTTTAAGCCATCGTAGTATTACCTAAGGTATGAGATATTCTAATTAACCGATTAGTAATTATATGAAAGACTTGATCGTTGTGAATATACAATTATAGCTAGCACGTGATGGTGTAGTCCACAGTCTTATGCGAAATTGAAAGAATCTATTTAAGGCATGCAAATCCGTAGTGCCGTCAAGGTACGTCGCCTTCACCAAGAAGTTTCTAAGAAAAAAAAAAACAGTTTTCAATGACGTTTGCGATAATGCAATATTTTGCTCAGTACTAAATGGCGATTGTGAAACCGCGTGGTTGACCCAGAAACGTTTCGAATACAATCTGGGTTCAGAATCGGTCAGTGGACAGTTCTGACAGAACGAACAATTTCTGAACCACCACTAGATGTCGCTTAAACCATAGTCAACGGCCTCGGCAAGGTGTATCGTTGTCAGTTATGATGCATTTTGCATAAAGTAAGGGGAGATTCACAGTGTAAACTCACGCACTGAATTAGAGATATGATAATGCGTGAAGACATGGCGAGCAAATCTTTTCTACTCATTCACGGCCGCTATAAAGATTGTTCGGTATTGACTGTCCTTGTGTAAATATTTCTGTGTCACAAGTCGCTTATTTGCAAAGTGGCTCGCCAATATAAAAAACCTTGCGCTTTATTTCGGGTTGAATGGACCCTGAAAGCCATTGATATTTTCAATGAAGAAGATAGTTCATCGAAGATGACAACAAATAGAATTTGTGATTATTAAAATAGAGCAATTTTTTCCAGAGTTCAGACAATGCTCGATGTATTTACTTTGAATAGTATAGCTATATTCTCTGCGTGTAGTAGCATTTGCACAAGCTGCGCCATTCCCAAACACTTCCGACTTGATGGACTGAGACAGGCTGTCTAGCGTCACTTCTATCGCCTAGAGTTGGCAGTATTTTCTTCCCATTCGGTCTAAACACCCGTAGGCAATATAATTAAGTATCATATAGATAATACTAGAATCACTACGAATATTGCCACGACGGCACGTAATCGTCTGTCAACAGTCTACCTATGCTTTTTGACAGACCTAGCTAACGTATGCCACTATTCGATAAAGCCTGCAGCAATCAACCATATTACGTATACTAGAGCGCCACCCGTGCGTTTCGCCAAGGACCTGCTCTGCTGTTAAACACATTTCACCCGTGTAGAAGTAAAAGGCTGATCATATTTACAACAGAGATAACGTCAAACAGCGGCCAGCTGTTTTCTAATAACTATAACCTAACGGCTTTTTCCACAGCGTAGTTCAAACACAGTTTATGATGCAACATAGCTTGAGTACACTGATTCACGAGGGGCAATTTTCATACTGATGGTGTACTAGCGCAGATGAAACTGCTGACCGCGCTGGCCTGTAAGCGCTAGCGGCGGCGTTGATTTCAACCTTGGATAATGACAAGGAAGTTTCTCCCGTCGGTTTACGATCAACTAAATGCACATTACGCTTTGTAGAAAGGAGTAAATTTTCCTTTAGGGAAAAAAACACCGGGCTAATCGGCTCCATCTTCCCAGAAGGAAACCCTAGCGGCCCACGAAAAATAAGCTAGACCGGATCACAGTAAGGGGCTGTTTTAGCCCAAATGCGTCGATCGGATGGAAAACAAATTGAATATGTGTCCGCTAAACAAGTAAGAGTGCGCTTCTACGTCGTCTCCAGTTTTGAACTATGTACGCAAGGGACGCCTGTTGCCCGCTACGTCTAGGCCGCCACCACTACTAGCTGGCCGGTTGACGGCCCTTTCTCAGTAAGTATGCAGTCAAGCCCTCTCCGATGAGCTGCCCTCTCCATGGCGGTCTTACTTCACACATGCTCAGGTGATCTTTTTGACGTGTCGGTCAGCACTAAAACAACCGAACGCGGACAAAAAGAAATCTGCTGTCCGGGAAGACGTGTCCTGTTACTTCTGTGCATTGATTCTTAATACATCAAGCCAACTCGGACCGGGAAGAAGGCGATTTGTCAATGTGTCCTTCTGACGGAAAACGCGAAAGCAAGTTAAAGTGTTAAAAAAAAAGGGCATAGAAGCTCATTTCGTTACGTGAAGTAAACCGTAATCTTCGTACCGGAAACCTCGCTACAGTCTTAGGCGGCAAGGTGTTATCTCGAAGGGATTTTGCCCATCGTGTGTCGTCACTTCAAGATGTCAACACTTGAATGTCCAAGAGGCCTGCGTCCAGGCCGAAGTCGGCGGCAGACTGTAACAGCTTAAAAAGCACTGATTAAACGACGCACCCGTCCATAGTACAGTAGGTCCCTTGCCTTCTTTCTTTCTATATCTATCCCCAAGTAGAGTGGCACTACAATCACTACTGCAATAATTGCGCGTTACTCGTCTCGTGTGTTCGGCATCCATACGTATCTGTTATTTGTCAAAGTGTGCAATTGTTGCAGCCCAGCGAACTGTTGGGTAAAATACTTTTAGTGCACTCTATTGATGAGCTGCTGCTTGCGATGAAATCGACTGAGGAACAAAACGAGTATCAGCGAAAGTGAAAAATGATGCATACGTACCAATAAGCTTTTACAATTGTAACTATTATTTACTCATGCGAGTAGTAGTAATGACTATAGCGTCGTGTCTTGCGCTTCTGACGACTGCCTGAAAGACCCTCAAATCGGCCTTATCAGTGAGTGACGAAACGACCGTCTGGCCTTACGATAAGCGTCGTGTAGCAAGCGATTTGTTGTGCATCTATCTGATAGTTAGTCATATGATGATTCGAACTGTTGTCAGAGCCTGTCGGTGCGCGACGGAAGTATTTTTGAAGAAACAGGCAACGCGTACTATTGTTGACCAACAAGCGGTCATGGTTCTAATAAAGTCAGCCTTGGGCCGAGAATAGTACAGGTTGAACGAGGGCAGATAATTCGTTTAGAGACTATCAGACCACTAAAAAACATACTCTTTTACTCGTAGCTAAAAGACAATTGATTCGCTGTGTGTTTGAAGCGACAATCACCCGGGAATACACTCCCGTGCATGCAATTAATTAGAATAGGCGTCAATGTCCTTACTGCTGCCATGAAATCGATCATTGTTACCAGTTTCCTGCTACTGGCGACAACAGCCGTTCAAACCTCCCAAGACATACAATGCGCTTGTGACTCGTCCGGAGTTCCGGACAACTCGGTTTGTCCTACCAGGAAAATGTTCTCAAACGCTAACAAGCACTGCAAGACATGCTCCGGCGCTACCTGCACACGGCTTTCAGGACAATCTTGTGGGGAAAATCTCCATTGCGAAGCTGATTTCGGACTTGCGTGTGATCCACTATTGGCGATCTGCAAAGGTATGTAATCGTATGATTCCAATTTTACGGTTATAAACTCCGCATTCTGATAGCTGTAAACGGTATCGGAGCGATCAAATTTATCTAACATGAGTATAATTTTTTAACTCTGCAAATGAATGGCAGAACGAGAAACTCATAAATTTAATACAAGATACATAGGTGTTCATGTTTCATTTTTGGTCGTATATTATAAATTTATTCTACAGTCAACACCTACTATTCGTGAAATACAAGCCGTAAGCAGTACAGATGGTACGTTGTGTCAAAGAGCCCATCGGTTCAGCTGTGGTACCGAATTAGCTCAGTCGTTCGAATCTTCTTATATGTCAATATATGCGTTTGTTATAGCTGACCATGGAATTAATAACTCCGGCAATAACGGCCGCAACGAAGGCACATTTTGAAATTCAACACAAACATTGAATAGTTCTTGGATCATCAATGGATTCAAACCGAAACGCCCAAGTAATGGTTAGGGCGTGTTTCCCAAAAAGAACTGGGCCAAAAAAATTCACTTAAACTGGTAGTTTGTGTCAATTTGGGCGTATCGTAAAAAGGCGAAAAGACGAGTAATTTCGATGATGTGATGGAACGGACTCGCTGTCAACGGCTCAAAATTGAAATAACATCTACAGTAAATTAATGCTTTTGTACACTAGGGAATTGAAAAAACTAAAGCCTCTCGCACTGGAAAAAACTATGGGCTGTCTCCCGGCGTAAAATCTATTTCTTGACACTGCTAGCCTTATAAAACAGGCAAACTTTAGTGAACCTTGCACGAACCGTTTAAGCAACATTTAACAAAAATAGCTAAAGGGTCTTGCCAAATTTTTACCTAAAACAAACACGTTCCTGTATTAGCTGACAGGTTTCAGTGTTGATTGTGTGCATGGCTGCTTAATGGATAGCACTGGATACTGGTTGGATAATGTGTAACATCATGTTCATTGAAGTGAGCTGAATCACCTTCAATCGGAAAACCGCGTACGCATTACTAAAGCGGGATTTTGCAAATACCCCCAGTAAAGGCAATATGGCCCCTGACTACTTGAAAGGGGGTATCGAAAATTAGCTTTCTGATGAATGATTTTCCTACAAATGCTATTGGAGTAAAAATATATGAAGAACAAGCTCAACTTCTGTTAAACACATGACCGGGCTTATGGCGTCAGGCTAATCTGCCCACACGCTATTGACGGGCAATCTTTTAGAACTTTCAAATGTGTGCCTTATACTTGGCAGGCGCTTTGAACTGTATGGCTTTCGACTATACCTTAGTTCTATGGAAAAAAAAAAAAAAAATGGAATACTAATGGTGCGCCTTTCTGTGTGTGGAAAGCGAAATCGGGTGCTCACATGTGGTGCCAATGCTGTGAAAAGCTTCTGAGGACCATACCGTAAATTGATGGCAAGAGTACAGAAAGGCAGAAACGGTCTCGCTTAAACTTTGAACACAATTCACGTTTGGTTGGCTGTCACAGCGAGTACGAACAAAGACCTGTTAAAGCGGAGCAGCAACATGTTTAAAAAACCACCGAATCGTTCTCAGGGACCTCATAGAAAAGGTGCAGGTCTCGCAAATTAATTTTGATTATTTTATGAGATGATTAGAGGCGTGGCGCAAGAATTGTGTTTGAATTTTGAGCAAATGCAGACTCGTCAAGCCCTGTCGCACGAAAGGCTGGCGTGAAATAGTCTAGAAAATCTAGATTGGACATTTATAAGAAGATTGCGAAATGTTTGCAGCTAAAATACGTCTAGACTTTAGCAAAAAAAGTTCTAAGTTGTTCATTAGCTCACAAGTGGCTTCTTGCATCGACCTTTCTTCAAGTCGATTCCCGTACATCCTTGACTCCAGCATTCATCACATTTGACTCCTTGCAGTGTCTGCCTCTTGCTTAAGCCCAAAAAAACACCTGGAAGGAGGAAGTTCTTCAATGACTAGGGAAATTAAACAAAAGCGAGATCAGACTGTGGTGTATTTCTATGATAAGGTTTTATTTATAGATAAAACAGGAATTGAAATTAGCGAGCTTTTCTGCGTAAAGGACAGCTAGAACCTGATTTGTGCGGTTGGCCCAAAAATGTTCGATACATTTTGGCCCTGTAGTTGTTGTTCTTGTTGAAGTGAGTCGGGTAATGGAGTTAAAGTGTTTTCTAAGAACCGTGACACTCTAGTGAAAATCATAATCTTTCAGATGTCTGTTTGGATCAACGGCAAAATCTTCTATGTAATATTTATATTTAGCACGAAAACGAATTAGGATATCCATATTGCGGGATCCATATTGCAAACTAATCTTCTCATTCTAGCTTTTTCTGAATAAAAATTTTACTTGAATGAGCGAACAACTGAGATGTATGTTTACGAGTGAAGTTCTGCAACCTAAATGCTAGGCTTCACCCAGCTTCGTGATTGTTTCCGACAGTTACTAGATATTCACAGTTAATAGCTTGCAACTTTAGGGTGTGTACTTACAAAATGTTAACTTTACTAACAGCTATCGAGCTGCTGTTGTCACTCGAGTTTAAATATTTTTATGTAGGATAGTAACTGGCCGTGCTTCATATAACGTTCGTCAGAGAATGCTCCAATGATATCGCTATTCTACCCTCATACACAATTTGTTGGGTGTTCAAAACACTAACGTCATCTTGTGTGTAATAAAGAGTGGTACCATTTACGCTTGTGGTTAAACACAGCCTATTTGTCATCCGAATTATTTCGACTTGACCGCGATACGACCTACATAAACGGATATGATTTCAGTCGAGCTGGTACAGGTTCGATATTTTCCTAAAAGGTATTTTAGGACGCGTTAAGGATAATAAAAATGATTCTAATTTCAGTTTAAGAGGAATTAACCGCTTGGCAACAATGTTTTCTAGCAATTTTTCTTTCTCTGGATTGCGATGTAGAAACTTGCCTTCCAGGCGGTGATTTTATGCTCTTTTTTACGACAGCTTGAAGAATAGGGATTTACAAAAGGGCAGCGTGATTTATTATACTAACAGCAAGTGTTATTTAACAGTTACGGATATTAAAAGAAATCCCTTAAAATACTTTTTACGACGACTACACGCTTGTGAAAATAACTGATCCTTCTTTGGCAGTGATGCGGACGCAACGCTACCCATGGTCATTTTGCCGAAAATATATTTTATCTCTGATTTTTTTTTTACTTATTACCCCTGTTATGAATTCGCTGAAAAGACGTCGTAACAACCTGGGATGCTACCAACTTAACAGAGCGTTCATACACATCACTGACGATCGCTTTTAAAAATATTGCAATTTGGCAAACAAGTACTTGTGTAGAATTTATTTAAAATTAAAATGATGTTCGTAAGTAACTTTTTTATGTACATATTTTTTTTCCTATTATCATCATCATCGCTACACATCGCAAGGTAATAACAATTGTTAATTATTTTGAATTAAATTGCTTAATTGAACTTGAGCGCTGGTATTCTAATACAGACTCACTTAACGTCGGTACGTTTTAACTTTGCACGTCACACAAATCAAGCCTTAAATCAAACTTCGAACTTCAATTACGTATTTATGAATTGGCCTCACAGACGAGTCCAGACTGGGATACAGTTAAACATCAACAATATTGGGCAACATTTACCGTAAATAACAAAACGTATGTACTGTCAGCCGTATCATAGGCACATAGTGCAACTCAGTGTAGTACAACGTCGTTTATTATGTTGCCATTATTAACGCTGCCGTGCACAGTTTTGGGATCTTGTGTGCGTGTGTCGTATAGCATTGTTGTGGCTGTTCATTAGAGCAGACTCAGCTGAAAACAGAAATTGTGTACATCCTCAGCGTGTGGGTTTCGTGGCCGACCCTTTAAAAACATCATCCATCTGAACGGATACAATCGTCCCCTGTCGTCGCCGTCGCTTTTCGTCAACACTCTTAGCTCTCAACTGCCGGCAACTGGCCAACGGCAGGCCCAGAAGCCTTTTGATTGACTGACTGAAGGACTAAGCGGGTAAAAGTTATGAGACAGGAAGGACAATGCAGTGAAATTCTGTAGGCAGTTATGAGTTCAGATTAAAGAGGCAATTGTTTACAACAAAGACTGTGTTCCTTGCGCGCGGTGCAACACCTAGAACAACAGTGCACAATCAGCAGACGAAAGAAATGGAAGAACGGTGCCCACAGCAAGAAATAGATACTGAGGCCACGTACCTGGGCTCTAACTTTCTACCAGAGCTCTTTCACAGGGCGTACGCACACAAGCATATAACATTCAATCAAACAAGCCACACGTAATAGTCGATCGGTCAAAAGACGAAATGTAGCATCGTTTGTTTGACCAGTAATTCCGCCAGCCTTGTTCCGCATGTTCGAGTGGGTCTGAGAAGTCATTTGTTATCCGACGGAAGATGAGAGGCCGTTCAGTAAACGTGGTCTCCCATTAGCGCATCTCACGTGTATATGTGTGTACGAGAATGCGCGCGAATGGGCCTTTAAACGAACAAGACTCTGAGCGGTCAGGAGACCCCGAAATATTATGGAAGAAGTCTGTTGATAGAGTTACTGTCGCCTAAAGAAAACAGGTAGCAGCCAGAGTATCGAAACGGAATTCCCTCATGACTTCACCAATGGGTACATCGGCGGAAGCACGTAAGGCTGAAGCCATGAATTGGAGAAATGGCTGGGTGACCATTCCACATCAGTTCTTTGTTTTGTTTTCTTAAATACACATGTTCTACGTATACGTATCACGATCACGTATATCGTAAATGAACCCTGTGACATGGCTGTATTTGTGCAAATAACTGATGATCTATCAAATAACTATCGATTCACCCAGACAGCTAAAACCAGACCGAGTGTTTTTAGCAGCCGTTACACCTCAAATTTAGGTCTTCATCTAACCTTATATATGGTACGCAATGCTTTTGTGGATCAATGCTGGGGAAAAACTGTACCTTTCACCCCTCATGGAAAACGAGGTGCCTATTCTCAAGTTGTTAGCGAGCTATCCGGGTGAGAGGAGCTGGATTTCAGCAAGTAACATTACCGTAACGTTTATGGAATACATCCGTTAGTAAAGTAAAAGAAAGAAAATACATTCGACTTAGGTTTTTTTTTTATGTATTTAACTACCAGAAACCCGACACATAAAAATGGCTACCAATAGCTCCTAATAAACGCCTGTTAATAACAGCGTTGCACCGGTTTGTAAAATGATTCAGACATACATTTGATGCGCCAGGACGGGTACATTCAAGACACAACAGTGTATGGACGAGGGCCGCTATAAACCCTAACAGCACTTAAAGACCACTTGAGATAAGCACGTTACGCCTGTCAGAGAAGATTCTTCCGATGCAGACCAAATATCTTCGAGGTAAAGCCAGCGACCTGCCCGGTATAACTTCGCATCTAGGTAAATTTACCTGCCCGCCGTCAAGGCCACTCTGCCAACAATCGGGCATGCATATACACGTATGCGATATGTTGGCCATTCTACATACGTGAATATACATAGATTTAGAAAATAAGTCACAGCGAATTGTTATACTAATGATCGGCAAACTATCGGCGACCAGTGACACCGTACAGTGACTCCAAGTGATGTCATCTAGATACACTTTCAGTCGTCCTCATTGCTGGCAAGCGGATTACTTGATTCTATAACGTAGCAGGTAATCATGTAGCAAGCAACCTCGAGTCAGCTCGAGTGTCGAGACCGCTAAACATTGAGATCTTCCAGGTTTTTGATGAATTTGAAATTATAGGAACTATGCAAATCGACCCTTAGATCATACAATTGAAGTGTCTTTGCCTGAGTAGCGCTTGCGGCCCAACGTCTTGAAAAACCCATTTAGAATAATGAATCTGTCGTTCGTTAGTAGCTAGCTTAATTGATCGAGCTAGACGACATCTCAAGAGAAATCTAACGATTGTTCATTTTAATCTGCATGTTTACGTCGACGTGCTTACCGGAGACGACTCTTTTGTTTATCTACATCTCTGTGTGATCTTAGGCAGAAGTTCAATTGTTTTTATATGTGGGCTAGCATTCCGATTTAATAATGTTTCATAGATCCTGGGGGGTTGGGGTCCGAATGATTTCTCTAGTGAAAATTCTTAAAACAACTATCGATGTTTCCAAAAGATTACACGTATAGCATTTCCGCATTCGAAATCAAGGTCGGGAAGACACAGACGTAGTACAAAGTACGGTAGGTGCTTTTCGTGCACATCGATAGAACCAGAATGAACAGCAAAGAGGTTCTGAATCACATGGATCAGTATTTTTTTTTTAGTTACTGGCATGAACTAATGACTTTAATAATGGAAAGAACTTGTTTTTTTCCACTGTGAAGTATTTCTCGTGTGTGAGTTCGGTCACTTGACTGCTATATGAAATTAAGCTAAACATTTAAAAACACAAATTACTATACTTTTTTTTTATTCGTCGCACAAGTTTTGCTTCTTGAAGCTGATCTGCCAGCGGGTAGTCTAAAGAATGCTGTCAAAATAGGTACAACGCATTCACGAATGAACCTATTCAATATAGGACGGTCTGCAGTTCAAACTTTGCTGATACGGTTTACAATAATAGTAAACCTGGTTACTGAAAAGAAGTGTTTAGTGCTTCATATTGTCTACCACCAATTCGAAGTCAAATTTTCGAGTGGCGATGGCACCTACAAATAGGAGTTGATTAACCAAAGAAAGCCCGTTTTGGTTTGACGGTAGACAAAAGCTGAATGTTTGCAAGCAACAAAAAAAACTAAAGAATAACGAAGAGAGAGAGCACTTTCGTTTTTGTCACCCCCACGTGCCCCATAGCAGCAGCAACGCTTTTATCGGCGTCTTGTTTAGACGTCGCCGAAACTGTAGACATTGCCTTTTCCTGCTGCAGCGATTTAGCGGTTCTCATCGATAGTCTCGATAATGAACCTTTTCTTTCGTCCCCACGTAAAACCCGTTAATGATGGCGACCATGATAGAATGGTATGAGCCACCATCTCCAGATAGCTCCACTGAAGAATATTGACAGCGTAAAGGATACAGAAAAGGCAATAATCGAGGGTTAACAACGCATCCCATATATGTTTAACGAGGAACACTTATGCTGATCTCTGAACGATAGTCCGGCGAACACCAAACCAAACTCCTGCTCGCTTTTCATCAAGTTAATTGCTTCCTGATAAACACTAAAGGCAATCAACCTGGCTTAAAGACCAGGTAGAAAAGTTGTGTCAATCAAACGAAGATTGTCCGTATTTCGTTGTATAGGCGTCGTTAACGGATACTAAGGAACGGGTGGTTGCTGACGACGTGATCATTGCCCACTACTTACAATCATCATTGTTTTTACCATCATTAATCAGTATCGTAGTTGCCACTGGCAATAGTCTATCATAATCGTAGCGTACCAGTACTCTTCGCGGTATCTACGCGTATGCTTACGTATGTTCGTCATCAAGCGTCTTGGGTTGAACGTGCCGCTTGACAGGACCCAAAGGAAAAAACGAAACAATTGATTGAGGCAGGTGCTAGGAAAAAAAAGAGAAAAACGCCAGACTGAAACAACCGATAGACAAACAAGCATCTCCACAATGGAATGATAGAATACAGAATTAATTCAAATAGCCCATCGTCATCTTGGCGTTGGGCAAACGAGCCTGATGTTTATCCAAATAATAACAGTGAGAGCAACGTCGGATCACCTTGTGTCGACTAGCGACGTATTTATAAACACTCCAATGGATGCCAGACAGACGCCTGCAACTGCTGTTACTATTACGCACTGGTATTATGTTGCATGTGGCGGTCGCAAGGAAAGCAGAAAAACTTGGCCGCCGCCACCGTCAGTATCTTTACATTAGCGCTTTTAGCAGCACGACGGCACTGCGTTATTTGCGATCGAATTCCGTCAAAATATGACCTACAAATAAGGTTTAGGTCTAGTGCTCGCAAGTGTATAATGGTGGTGCTGGTGTTGCCGCCGCCGTTGCCGCCGCCCCCCGCCCCTACTGCTCAAGCGTGATGTCGTTGTTACGTTACGGAATGCGATACCGCTCGTATGGTGGGGGCGAGCGATTGGGTCGTATTACAGCAAAGGTGATATCAACAACAAAAACGACGATGATAACGAGTAAGCGCTGCGAATTCGCTTCGCGCGTCCCCTATCCGCCTATCCAGCTCGAAGCATCCATCTCGACTCGACACATTGAGCCGTTGTTATGGTCCCATATAGAGCAAAGATAGCAGAGCTATTATAGACACTATATGATACATTGCTGGGGCATGTTTATTACACCCTTTCGACAAAATCAGGAAGGGAAACGCAGTGATTTGGCAGAGAATCGTCCCAGCAACGTCAGCCATCGTCATCATCATTCGCAATTAAAAACAAAACAATAACATCAAAGATATGATCGGCTACCTAATTTATACTTAATGTTGCACAACTGACATAACCTAAACTTGGGAGCCTTATATAATAGGGCTGCCAGTACTATAAATTCGAATACATTATACTTATCACATTCAATATGGGATAATACTCAATAAAAGGCTGTATTTGCTCTAAGGTAACCAGAAATTTCGATGCAACTAATAAGGGACGATTCGTCAACGTGGCGGCGCGAAGCCGTAGAACTTTTAAGATTTACAAGAGGCGAATTTATGTTGCCTTATGTTGAATTATGTTGAATTATTATGTTGAATTAATAAATAGAGATAGAGGAAAATTTTCGCTGTAAAATTTCCTATAGATGGCGATTGCCACTAATTGTTCAATTACTCTTTCTACTTCATGAGCCAAGTAGATACGTTCATTTCAGCAGGTCCATCTTTTAAGCACCCATTGTTCAAGCCATCTGTCAATATATATATAGGTTTGCAAGCATATCTATCTATTCAGATCACAAACAGATGATGTCTACGAACAGATATAACTCGTTATAAATCTTTTTTTTTTTAAAGTGTTATCTAAGTTTCTACCAAGTTCCAAATTCAGTCACTAAGTTCCTAGGTAATAATTTTTCCAATTCAGTGAGCAATACCTTATTCTCTTTGATAGCGGCTCTGTTACTGCTGTCAATTAACTTTACTCTTCACAGTAGGGAAATCGTATTGATTAGATAGACTAATTTCTATAGAAGTGATGACGGTAAAAACAGCATTCCTACTCATAGATTCAGTAACCAGCAGTAATAACAGTCATAGTATGGTGATAAGTCTCATCAGTGTCACAAGAATGGAATACCATCATTCGGCCGCTGATTCGCACCGGCTAACGTAAAAAGTAGTCACCAATGGCTGTCACCAATGTTTCTAAAAATTTTATCTCTCCTTACGCGCTCGTATTTTATCCGCCGGTTGATTGTTCCGTCGAGTGGTCAAAATAGCAGCAACAGGACGAAATGGCTGATGATGATTATGGAAGGACGTTCGGCTATCCCCACGAGCGGTCAACGAAGGGTCAGTCGATTCTTTTTCCATCATTATTGTCGTGGGTACCATTTAAAGGATGGCGGTTTCTCGCGCAAGCTGGGGCTATGGATCGAGTGCCCCTGGGCATAGCAATTGCTTGATAAGCGCAAAGACAAAGAAAGACATCTTTCCTTTAGCATGTATTGTAAATCTGCCGCTCAGTTTGTGTGCGTGAATTAATTTTAGCTACTTTAGAATAGCCGTGATCAAGCACTGGCAGCTGTTCTAGTCAAAGTGTCAATCCTGCTAAAAATAGACACGAAGAAAAAAGAGTGAAGAGAGGACAGGCTCACCGCAAGGGTTGCCTTGCTTGCCAATTGAAGAAAGATCGTTAAATTCAGTTAATAGAAATGTTATTTTAATTGTCATTTTTGAAATTTACGTTTTTGAAAACGAAAGCGCCCACACTAAGTAACCGAATTCGTTAAATGTTAATGTAAATTCGTAAGAAAAAGCTGCTTTAAATAAAGTGCTCAGCGAATCCTATTGGGTTCGAGCTCAACTCGTAATAGAACCTACCGGGTTCGTAAGCGAATTCTTATCTAATGGAATTTATCTTGGCTATAGGAATTAAACGAAGTGTATAATCTTATTCTTTGGACAAAAGTGACGGGCATCAAGACAACATGGTGGGTAGTTCAAGATAACTACAGTTACATCATAAAGCTAGAAATACCAGGAAAAGCATCGACTGACATTGTGAAAATGGCTAACGAGGAGATTCCAAAACAACCCTTCTTTTTATATTGTACGCTTTCCTTGACAGATATCTATGGTGTCAGCGTCGACGATTTTCAAATTGAAACAGATCTTAGGAAAATAAAATATATAAAGATACGGTTTTTTTTTTTTCATCACCGAACGCTAGTTCTATGACAGTCGGAATATGTCGACTATATATATCCTCAATGAATTCCATGCGCTTTCGCCATATATCGGCCATGCAGGTCTCTTTCGTTTGACTGACCTAAACAAACCAGTTCGTGTTTTCCATTCCCGCAGCCAAATATTATGGAAAACACAAACTGCTACTTGATCCATAACGCGAAACACAATCCTATAATATATTGGCATTCATTGATTGTTAGTGTACTAGAATACTCTTTGCCGTTCCTATAGACGTTTGGTGAAAACTCTCGAATATAAGAAGAGCTCACGTTAAATTATTGAAACTCAGAGCATGGGGAAGCTCAACCCATACGTGATGATGTCGACATAATGTCCTGATTTATCTATCTTTTGTCACTGTTTGCTGTAAGTTTAGCGCCAGGTTCTGAGCGTCAGTAGCCAAAACAGACAAGCAAGCGATGGCAATAAAAAATTGTAACACAGCAGAAAGTTACTACCACAACTATTGCTCCTGTCCTGTTCCCTAAAACAGTTGAGCAATGGTTATGATGATGAACATTATGTAATAGTAATATGGGGACGCAAGAAGTTGAAAGCATACGACAACGATCTATCTGCCCGTTATTTAGATGTGGAATAAACCGATCGTACAAGATAAGCGATTAATTTTACATAAATGCACATTAAATCGAAGCTAGAATTGCTTTGATTCAGGTCTAAAAGAAGCAGGTTGATAAATAATTTATGAATACCTGATTACATCATAAGAAAATTTTAATATTTGTTGGCCGGCGATTTTATAGTGTACTAATTTTGCCCTCACGTACATTCTAACCAGAAATGTTAATCAGGTTAAGATAGTTCATTTCTATACGAGTGAGAATATCTGCTTAATGAATAGGCCCGGGTCGGAAAGACAAAGAACAATAGGGTGTGCGTACTCTTCGATAGTGAGAAGTATCGCTTTTTGTTATAACGGACATAGTAACTGAAACAGCTACGGTTATAAAAGTCTATTCTAATAATTTCAATATACAACATGGCTAAAAATCCAAACAACAACAACATAGCATAGAATTTTTTTTTGTCAACAAGGCATATTGCACTCAGGCCTAATTGACAATTACGTGCGAAATATGGTTGCAAACATGTGTCTCAATGGACAAAGTCGTGTGGGACAACTCCGATTGCATAGATCGCTCTCATTGTTAAAGCGTCTCTAAGTGTGAGCCATTTTTTGCCAATTCAATCATATCTGATAACTGTATGATAAATATAACGTTTAACAAAAATCAACAACAGATTCAAGTATCTGAGAACTCTTCTCGAAGGCTATTTGTGTGGGCATTTTCAATAATTAGCATCATCGTCAGACTGTGACGCTCGGCAACTGCCACAAAACGAACGTGGAACGCGTTCGTTATGTCGTCTGCGTCTGCACATGCTCAGATGGAGCTGAGAATGACGCGCGATATTCAAACAACAATTGCGCAATCGAAGACCGCTGCGTCCAACGATTTGTCTTTTATTTGAATGTAATAATATCCTCGCACATATAAAAATCAATAGTAGCTTCGTTCTTTTTCGTGGTTGTACATCGCACAGATCGCGTCGACCGCGTCCAACAGAGCGATCGAGCTGGTCTTTTTGTTACCATTTCCTCGCCCATAAGCTTTTCCGTCATTGTTTCTTATCTCTGCGCGTGTGATACATCACTTTTATAGGTACTCGTATAGACAAACACATTCTACGGCGGCGTACAAAAAGTAACGAGTTCAAGCTATACACAAGTGATATGTTGCTATAGACAGCCTAATGTATGGCTATCATGGATATTCTTTCGAAAACTTTTCCCCCGTAAAGCTCAATGTTACGAGAGATCCAATCGTGGTCAGCGGACTTTAGCGTTATGTAGAAGACCTTACACAAACGCCGCGCGATTATTGTACTACCAAACCCGCCTATGGTTCTAGTATCAGGGAAGAACAAACATTTGCTTTTCGTAACTATTTTCATCTCTCCTAGTGGCCTATGCATGCTAACAAACCTGCTGTCAGTCTCTCAACTTTTTTTGCTTGCTGTTTATTATAGTAGTATGTGTTGTATTGAGTCTATGGCATTTGCAATAAACAGAATAGAACATGTGACAGTCCCGCAGGACTAAAACAGAGACCCCTTCGAAAGAAAGTATTCAACCGAAGCTGATCTTTTTGCCTCTGTTCAAGACAAAGGTGAGAATGGGACAATAATATGAATAGCTAGAGTCGCCTAAACTTTGCTACGATTTCCATTTTCGCCCGAAGGGAAGAAGCGAAAAAACACAACAAGTGCATGATAAAAGGGGTTCGTGTCAGGGCGGGGGGGAGAGGATGGCGGAAGGGGAGGCATCGGCAAGCGGCGAGGATCGTAAATGCTAAACGCGAGTGGGAAGGTCCAGGAGCCACTGGTCGCCGACGCCTGATAATAGACAATCTCATGTGAACCGATCGTCAAGAACGCAACAACATAAACAAGACTTGCCTGTACACAACAAAGGGATTTACGTAAGATCTCTTAGAAAAAGTTTCCTAGTGAAGACAATATCAGTATATTTTTGAAACACGACGCCGAAATAATGAAGGTAGCAATATTACATCGTCAAAAATATTTAAGTACTATATGGTAATATGAGTGAAGCGTCTACAATGCTTATTTAGTGCTACCGTCAGCTAGGGTATCCGATCGCTTGCAGTGAGCTTGACTATATAAATATACTATTTCTCCTAATAAACATTGTTTACTAATGTATGTGAACTAATTAAACTTTTTTTCCACTTATAACATCCATGAAGTGATAGATATAATGTGGATCTTGCCCTGGATCTGTGTGGGGCGCACCTCTGGCGTAGTTGGCAAGCATTAAGTAGATTTGTTGGTGAGCATCTATCATGCAATAGAAGAACGTTCTGATCTAAATGTTCGACTTTGAAAGGCGTAAATATGTACTTATGCATATGAGGAGGTGCTCACAAGCTCGTGCGCAATACTTCGAGAGGCAAAACATATTGCTTTCTTTTTTTCATAAACCTGATGTAAAATTCGCTTGGACTCGTTCCATACCCTATCCAAGCGGGCTAAATAATTTACTAACAACGATGTAATAGAATCAGCGTTTAAAGATGCGGTGCGCGATTGAAATGGAACTTTTTCAATGAACTTATTAATAAGGCGTCGTTCTACAGGACAGAAACGTAGAATAATATCTGTTCTGTAAGAATCGCTGGCTTGGCGATAGGATCGGTTAAGTAAATCAGTACAAAAAAACACTTACAATTCTTTAAATCTATTCGCATCTTAATACTGCGGGTAAATGTTTAACGGCAATACAACAACCGATACTGCTTTGACTGTGAATAAGACAGGCGTTTAACGCTTAAGCCTCGGTACGCATTAATTATACAGGTTTACTCCGAAATAAGGTACATATGTATAATAGAATATGACTACCTAGGATTACTGAGGAAATGACAGTACCTGTATCGAATTATGACTGATTTTGCCTATTTGATCTTGTTCTGAAGTGCGTCACGTAAATACGCAATATAGATAACGGGAAAATTACATTATTCGATGATGTCTATAAATAGTAATCACTGAGGGCGTTCTAATCTAGTTGACTTCATCATTACACTCGTTTGAATAGACCAGACGATTTTAGCGCAACGTACGGATTCAAGGTATAGCCATGTAAACGGCCTCGATCCTGTTGATCGATGATGTCTATCGTAACTAATAACTACGTCGTTAATCTCCGTAACTTTTTGGTTCCGTAATTTTTAACTTCAATCCACTGCTGCTTGATTACCACACATGAAGCCCGTAGCAAGTACCATATCATACCTACGAGTATCTGAATACTCGTAGGTACGATATGGGACAGTTGAGACATAGAACGAGAGTCAACATGCGGGAAACAGCATCGCAACTATATCCTGTGAAAAATACGTATTAATGAATCGATCCAAAGCTACTTCATATTACCTGTCGCTTATTGCGAGCAAGCAAGCTTTTCTTTTAAATCCATCTTGACCTACCTTGGTTGGTGCCATCACGTTTTTGTTTTTACCGATTATTTGTATAGGTATGTGTATCAGTCGCATCTGCATTTGTCTTTTCGGTAATTGTGGATACTTTGTATTACCGACATCTAGCTATTTTTGGCTCGGTCATATCGTCAGGTTCAAGGACGTCTTAGAATAAATCATATTACCGCATACTTAGACCTAGGTTTATCAAAACGTGAGGTAGGAGTGTGTGTGTGTCTACGCTCCATCTTGTATTAGGCAGGAGAACGTCATAAAACTGCGTTCAAAGCATGCCGATTCTCACGGACGGGAATTAAACGGTTGGCTTTAATTCAATTACTACCGTTAGAACGGCCAGTGGCGAGGCGACAAGTGATGGCACGATTGTAAACTGAATAATTGTTTCTAGAAGTATTTTGTTTAATTTTTTCTTATACGACTCTTGTGATGGTCCTAAGGATGGTGATTATTATTATTATTAAAACGGAACTCAGAGGCGTACTGCTCCTTGTCCCAGTCCAGAAAACGAGATAAATCGAAGCTCGATTATCATATCTCTATTGTACATAGATAGAAGACATGTCTATAATTTGTTCGTATAGATTACGAAGGATTCACGAGATTGTGCGAAAGTGGCATGCATTGCCGCCGTTGACGTCCAGTCCTCTCAGCCTGTGCCTCTGCTACCATGCTGCAGGCTCCCTTGCTACTGCTGATGCTACACCGTGGCCGTATAGAAGCGACAGCTCTGTCGTCGTCATTAAGCGTTATCCTCTTTTTGAATATGTGACGATTCTAAATACATGTTATGTATCGTGTTCGTGGTTGTGTACTAGGCTTATGTGACGTCTTATAAGCGATTAGGTCCTCTTATTCGTATGGTCCTCAATTTCGTACCTATTTTTAATATGTGCACGGCGCGCTCTTGTAGGTTTTACGTTTTCGCCATTCCACCAAACGTCTGTCTCTGCTCGTATTTGACGCTAGACCATCATATGTCCATAAGATTAGCAGATAAGTACATTATCCACTACGTTATCACGACACACGGCTAGGTGAATGCACTTGCCCACAGGGGTCAAAAGACTCAAAAAACTTAAGCCGACATGTCTTCCTAATCCTCTGATTTCTTCTATGATACGAAGTGTAATTTACCTGTTGGGCATCTAGCAGCACGTACAGACTCTCGTGCACTTGATCCGAAGCTCAGGCTGACGATATTCGTTAACCAGTTAAATAGAGAAAACGGGCCTTCATATTACGCTCGCCTTCGCCAGGTGGGCTTCTCGGCGGCTCGATGGCTAGATTCCGAAGGATTTTATAATGATACGAGATGTTCAGGCTACAGCAATGTGGGTGCCCCGCAAAAAATCTAGTCGTACCGTACAATTGAAACCCATCTGTAGTTAAGGCTTAGCAAACAGCCGTGGTGGTTTTATTATCTATGAGGCTAAAGATCACTCGATCGAATGCTCGCTAATCCTAAACGAATTCGAATTTGGCGGACATAATGATCATAAACAGACAGTGCTTTTATCAAACTTTAGACGTAAACGGTTCAAAAGTGATACATTGGTAGAAAAGTTTCTTTGGTGGCCGCTTCTATGCTCTAACGCATATAATTAAGTACTTTTATATAATTAGTCGGAAAGAAATTAGTCCCCGCTGTCTATGAGAAATGCTATATCTATGTTATAACTATATTTGTTCGTTCAGGCCTGTAATAGGTATATTGTAGTTTGCTTCGTGAAAACACAGAAATCTAATGTCAATCGTTAGTGTTTTGCGTGAATTTTACAAAGTAATTATACTCTGGTTTGCTTCAACCTCTTCTCTTTCTATCTATGGAAATAGTTTGCAGAAGCTTTGCGGTGTTCCTGCCCATAAAAACCATTGTGCCTTATGGACCAAGAGTAAACTTCATTGCTAACAAGGTTTGCTACAAACCTATTTTTTGCTTAATGTATTTTTTTGATCGAACGCATTTTACCGTCGTCGTCGTCTTTCTTATCTTCGTAGCTGTCACTCCCAAAAATTGGCGTCGTTATGGAGATTATTTTTTTGTTCGTAAACTTTTACCAACATTTACTTAACGTGACCAACGTTGGCAACATCCAGTGCTACAGAAATGAAGAGATATACCGGTCTATTCGATAAAGACGTTTCTATTAAGTGGCCGAAATAGGTCCACCGTACTTCATGAATTTTTGAGAAAGCGTCAGTTTAAGCATACCTATGTTATTTACGTATGTAGTCCCACAAGGCAGAGGTTATATGGGTCAGCAATGATTTCGTTCACAGGACTATATTTTTCAACAAAGCTTCCCGTCTTTCTAGAACGGGGCCTGATTATAGTTCAAGAAGCCGATTTAGCATAGACTCATAGGAAATTCTGTTGCGCAGTACGAAGCCGGCTCTTCTATGGCTCATATAATAGTGGCATTTTCTTTAAGAAGATAAAGAAAATTAATGTGATTGGACCAGGGTCTGAGTAACTACTGTAATCATACATGATTCTGGTACAAACAGCCGTGAATATCCGCAATGTGGTGCGCACGTTAGCAGTATTTTCCTGGCCGAAAAATACGTTACGCCAACAATGCTGTGAACATTTTTTTTGACAGCGGCGACATACGGTACAACGAGTGCGAAACTCCAATGATTTCAGTTAAATAGGTACATATATACATTCCTATTAAGCTTAGTTTTGGTCTGCGGCTATTTAATTTTACCAATTTTTCTGTAAAATTAAAATCGGCATCGTTCGATGCGATCTGCACTCGAAATGCGGTAGTCGAACATATGCGTTGAAGCTAGCGCGTTTTAGCTAGGTATATTTCTTAAGGTTTGTTTTTAAATAAGATACATCTTTGTTTTTTTTCTCTCTATCTACAAATAACTTGTCGAGAGTGCGCGTCACGCTTCTTCACGGTCTTGTAATATCGTTCCAGTATAGCTCAATAATGCTACTTACAAAAAGTTCCAAAGGAATAAAGTTTTGGGCTGATAGTTGACCAAACATTTCAAACATACAGAGGCTCTAAACTCCCAAAAAGTTCAAAAGGTGCAAAAGTTTCAAAACAGCTAACCGTTAGAGCTTATCTATACGATCCAATTGCCAATTGATATTCCCCTCCCTAAGATGACCGCTGATTTCTGTAGGAAAAACCTAAGTGTATCAAAAAAAGGCTTTTTAAGCCACTGTGCTTAATTTGCAAGCTTGTTCAATCTAAATCCTATTCTTAGAAACCTATTAATCTGCCTCATAAAAGATTTCCCGAGATTTTTCAAAAATCGCATGAAAATCAGCAATAACATAGACCGTTAACAAATTAACAATCTGCCTTCTTAAAATGAATTTCACTTTATTTACGTACATTAATTCAACATCGAGATATGTAACTATTTTCTCAATTTAACGTAACCAAAATAATAACGTCGTTATTTTTAGAGTATCGTTTCTACTATTTTTACAAAACTTTAATTATACAGTTAATTATTATTATTTTCTAATCGTCCAATTAAAGTGATTTTACATGAAGTAGTTAAAGACTGAGCCAAATATTGGGTTGTTACTTTCGTGCAATGCGGAGGAATTGGGTAATAACCAATATTCGCCCAAATTCTAAAAAGGACACACCGTTGTTCGCGTGTCGTTTTATTAAGAAAAAAGGAAAAAAAAAACTGACTCTTTTGCAATATCAGTAGTAAATGCCTGTGAACCAGCCCGCTGAGGTTTTTCCTGACTTGATCGCGCCACTCCGTTTAGGCTGTCCTAAAAAGGAGATGAAAGACTTGAATGATGTTGCTTGTTTATGAACTGCGTCGCCATGAAAACAGGTATTTGGATGTGCCGACAGAGGCATCTAGGACATACGCGTCTATCTATTGCGATTACGATCGACTACGCTTGCCAGCTACGAATGAAAGACAGCGTACTTTGCTTTAATATTTCCCCTCATTTAGAGGACATAAGAAGTTCAGTCGTGAAGAAGTCGAGCAATTGCATGTATTACTGCATCAAATCTAGCTAGCATCGTCCAAGAGATGTCCTTGCACCATTTTGTTTGGTTAGAAGCGTGGGTCCGAAGCGTCTCGGTGCATAGAAGGATACGTATGCCTAGTCAATGGTCGCGTGCTTAGTTGCAGTGGGGTGAGCCGTCAGGTTGGAGTAACTAAAACTAGCTTATAACTGCGGTAAGGCCGTATCCGACACTAAGTAAAACCTAATGTTTGCTCATGTATCAAAAACGCGTGTCCTATTTTAGTTATAATGAACTTATAATTGTATTTCAGAAGAATGAATCTAATACAAGGGACAAGGGACGCACGTGTGCCCGCTGTGACGGTTCAGTGAAATGTTTGTTGATTTAAAATCCTTGAAATTGTTTTGAGACAACTGGAAACGGTCTGCATACACTGGACGATCATTAGAGGGGACAGATGATTGTGTGACTCGTATCAATTAGCTCTTAAATTGGGTTTCTGTAAATGAAAAACTCGTTTACGTTCTCGATTTTTCTAACGTAGTCGGTCGCTTAGTTGACATCGCCTGATACCGGGCTATTATTATTACAAGGATATAATTATCTTCTTCACACAATAGGTCATCGGTGTACCTATGTATGTAATGCGTACCTAACGTAGTACCCATTCGTACCCAGACGATATCCCGGCGAGAGAAATATACATTTTCATTCCAGTTGGTCGTTGGACGTAGAATGGCAATTTGCTAGTTTTGTAATTATCAGGGATTGTAGCTGGATTGTTTTTCTCGAAGGAACTATAGAGGAACCTTTATGCCCTCCTATAATAAAGAAACGATTTATAGTTATTTGTAAATAGTCACAAAAGGTTCATTTTGTGTTGGGCGTCGAGAATAATTTCTTCTATATGTCATATATAGGCTCAAGTCAGGATCACATCTCCATCAATATATTACAACTCCTATCAAAATCATAGCCCTATACAATAGCTCTATAGCCTTAACAATGTTTCTCTCTCCAGATGTACGAATCGGCACTTCTGACGGAACGTAGAAAATGTCTAGCTTAATATTGACAGAAGGAAAAATCTCGGTTCCGGACAACCGTTGGCGAAAATTTTGACAATGCCCCGAACCAATATACGTGGCGCATATACAAAAATGCCACCAGTAAATAGGCGAATATTAACACAAATAAAAACGTGAAAAGTTGTAAGCCCTGCTTTGACATGTGTGTGTGTGTGTGTGTGTGTGTGTATATATAGGACGTCCCTGCGTTCGCCTATGTGCCGTTCCTTTTCGTGCTTTCTTTCTTTCTATCAGATATTTTGTCATCTCCTTATCTGAAGCTTTCCTAGGGTAAATAAACACCGCAGTTTCCCTACTGCCTCCTTTTTGATTTATCTATTTATCATCGGTGCGAGTTCCCGGCCTCCATACGGCAGTGGCCTAGTCAGAGGGTCGCTATAGCACGCGATAGTATTCTGTTATGATTATTAGCCTCAAATATTGTCGCCGTGCAACCCACTGTAGTGAGCGGCTATGGCATGTACGTTCATGCCGAACGGCGTCACTGAGTAAACGATTACCTTCTTTTCGATGAATGAACATTACCAACAAACAACGTGCCGGGTCAAGTTTATCCAGCATCGAATAGGTCAACAGCGAGAACCTTGCTAGCTAGCGCATATCAGCTGTTTCAAGCGAGCTGACTCGGCCTGCCTTTCTGTCGTTGGTTGACGCAGTCCCTCTTTCGAAAAGGCAAAGAAAAATCAAGGACACGTACCACGCAACCGCCGTGAGCGTTACCTCATTACACGTTAGTCTGGCCCAGCGCATAATTGACACTATTAGCTCATTGAACCCGAGCTCATGCGGTTCGGTCGCTTTTCAGCTTGGCCGTATCGGTAGCTACGCAATGTATTAAGACAAACGGAGCCGCTATTGTCGAATCCTTTCAGATACTGCTTCAATACATACTATTCCATCGCCAACAGGCAGCTGGAATGAGTCGTTCGAGCTTTCCGTGTACAGTTCAACGTATCATTATACCACGTCTACAGATACAGTATCGTCTCATAACGTACTGCTGCGCTGGATAGCCCACGATTGTTGTTCGAAGAATGTGTCGGCTTTCAGTATTTGTCATTATCATTGTATGATGCAGTGTAGTTAAACTGTACTTTACAAGGCAGTGTCTCGATCGTCGCCAGCAGCGGCGTCCTCAACACGGAGGGCGGCTTCTGTTCAGATGTAATATGGGAAGTTTATGAGGAGGTGGGTAGGCTATTCGGTGGCGATTCCTGCTGCTGATTTCGGCCTAGAGCCGCCTCTCGCTGTCCTGCTCGTTCGACTTAAGAAGGCCAGATTGTATCGCCATTTAATCTGCAGATTATGGCCATTCTCAGTTGTTTCTATTTCTTATTTTTACGATATACACTTAACAACATATGAAACTTCATTGTTTCTTGGCAGGCTAATGAAAGCTGCTTTATTTATTTGTAGGCGGTGAATCAATTGGATGCTTCTCTAAAAGACTACATCAGATGCTTGCTAGGTCACAAAGCACTGAACGGTTGTCAAATGAGTTGTTGTGATGATTATGGAGAATCTGTACGGGACCTCTATGAGTTCTATGTAAACAGAATGAATAGATGGATTCATAATGGCATTGACATACCAAATAACACACGATGAAAATGAGAACGCACGACGTAGGAATGGTCTAGCGGCAGGGCAAGGCGGACAGGTCGGTACGAGTCAAATATAGTCTAAAAGACTATACTCTTACCATCCGATAAGTGCCCGAAGCATAATCGAACAAGTGTAATCTTGCGCAGCACATTTCATAATGCTGCGTGTCTAGAACCCAGCTCAGAATGGATCGATTCATTAGTAAAGACACTTTGATTCCAAAGTAACAAATACTACTGACTGGACCAGCATGGCGTAACGCGCATAGGCTTAATTGACGTAAAGCAAGTGAGTTGATATTAACAACAGTTGTTTTCCACCGTTATCCGACTATGGACAAGAACTGGATTGTGCCGGGGCGCCAGCGTCTGAAATTTGCGAGATTTTGCGCACAAAGATTTGCGATTTTCAGTACATTCATCGGTCGTTATATATCGCGGTAGATGTCGAAATAGGCTAAACAGTGTGTCGCGCATCAGCCGCAGATTAGTCCACGCAGTGGCAGTTGTTCGAAACGAAAATGCGTAATTTCGAAAAGAAAAAATTTCGAATTAGAACGGCGTACTGCCAGTACGCCTTTTTGATAAGGAGTGATCAATTTTATCTTTATAACTTGCTGATAAAAGTAAGGTGCTAAATGAAAGGATTCAGAAAATCACAATTGCATTAAAGTATCGAGTTTTTACCCACAAAATAGATTTAAGTGTCGGCTACAAACACCAATTGATTACGGTACTAGCTTAGAACATATTGACGTGCCGGGCTTAACTAATATTCGCCTGCCTGTGGGACTTCAACGAATTTGAAGTGCCTTTGAGCAAAGTAAAAGGCTTAAGGATATACAAAAAAATATGGATGTTGCAGACATGGTACTACAGATTGTTTTCGTCCTATAACGAAGCACGGAGATTGTTTTTCCTAACGTTTATTCGCTTTGAGGCTTACCTAGTTTTGTTTTTTTTGTGATTGTCTAAAATGGCTACTTTTGCTACCATTTAAAGCGATCAAAAATATCTAGCCAGCTGTCTGTGGCATTCTTAGGCTAGGGCTATCATATACTATGGGTTCTGGAATAGTGAGGTTTATGAAATACGGTATTTAGACTATCCGTGCAGTGCATAAACCCAGTTTACATTTAGCCTGCGAGGCGCCGTTCGTAGAGCTTTACTCATCATCATCATCATCATCATCATCCCGAGAATGTGTCATCCTTGCTGGCTTTAGCACAGAATATCTCAGTAAACTTGTTATTGGCAAGCAAAGCATTACGTCTCTAAATTAAATCAAATGACTGCCCGTTCCTCATCATTTGGATGAGTTGCTTCATGCCGGTAGCCTTCACTCAATACTTAGCCATTGTTACTTGAATTGATCTCTGTCGCAGACTACATCTGAATATCAACTTTGCATAAGAGCATTCTTTTTGAATTTTTATAAGAAGCCAAGGGCGGCAAAGCTGGTAAAGGGTGCCACACTTGATCCATATACGGTAGCAATAGGATGACATGAAATGTATACAGTTTGGTCTTTAATAGGCTATTTATTCGAAAAACTCTCGATATACAGTTGTATGGAGGAGGATATGCGCAGCAAAACAAATAAACAAAAATCGTACATCCAAATATTTTATGCTACTTACGGTATTAGTTGTGTGCATTATTCCACATTGACTTTAGAATTACGCTTGTTTTATTTGTGAGAGCCCACAGCTTTATGTCATTAAGATATATCACTAGCTTTACGGAATTATATATATATGTAGAATATGTCGTAACAAAAGGGCCCGTGGCCACGAGGTGGAGCCCGTCCGTGCGCTTCATGGCTTCTGTAGCAGTCCCAAGGGCCGAAAGCTGTAAGCCAATCCCGATTATGGATCAACTAAGAACAAAAAACATACAACGTACTTCATCTCATCTATAAACGACTTACAAAGAAGGCTCCCCAAGACCGTACTATATAGCTGACCCGTAAATAGATTTTCAGACCTCGCCTGCGAAGCCAAAAAGACGCCCGATGGACTCTGACTGATGTCTGTTTTCGTGCGCAACACTGATAATGATAAGTCATGGGGCATCGTTCTGAAGGCTATACTAGAGTCGTAGAATCATCTCAGCAACAGACACGGCTGAAATGATCCCCCGAGCAATATCGTTGCCGAAAAGCAGGAAAATAAAGCAGAAGTCGACTATGCTCCCTTTCTCCTAAACAAATTTGCGCCGCATAATGATCAGACCATCTTTTTTCTTCTTTCGAGCTTTGACTAATATCTGTGTGATACACACGATGTAACAGAAGGTTTTCAATAGGCCAAAACTTTCTTGAGGTAGGTTGCAGGTAACCCTGCTGGGTTGGATAAGTTGTGTTTAGAACCCAGTTTTCTAATAAATTATTAATGTCAGCACAGCCGAATGTCTCACAGAGGTGAACATCGGCTACTGCTAGCTCAGCTAAAAGTGTTGCGGTGTACTTAAATAGGAGGTTAATTCAACATGGCTACAAAAGTGACGTATGTGTTCTTGACGGAAGACACATGGCAAAGAAACTAGAGGTCTCAAAGGAAGAGTGTTTATAATGCCTCGATTTGCCACAACTAGTATTTGTTCCAAATTCGAGCCTGTCAGGACTCATTAAGCTCGTAGTCAACAACTAAATAAGGCACTTGATAAGTAACAAGGCTTCCGATGTCTGTGTTCCGATTCCATGCCAATTTATTTTGTACTGCGTATTTGAATCAAGTGTGTCGGTTGCAGATAGTTAAGTATTTTTAGTCGTGGTAAATAAGATTTGCCACACTATATATCTTGACACTAGAGTACCTTATTTGAACGAAGAGCTAGCAATTCTTACGGTACGTCTTGTGAATGACAGAGACGGGGTCACGATACTCAAACGTTTGACGTGTTCGATATTTTTTAGTGTCTTTTCGTTTACCTTTAAGCAGAAACAAATTGATGGTTAGAAAACAACAATTTCATATTTCTGTTCATTTTCATGTAATTCCAATACAGCCTATGGGATACTTTCTTTTAGAGACAATTCAGCGATTTCGATGATCACTACGTCCCCAGGGTCAAACAAAATACATTTTATTACAATATTTTAAGTATTAACGATAAAAAAAACAGATAAAATTTTTCTGGTCGTAAAGTTATTTTGGTGACATATATATAATTTCAAACCATTTAAGTAAAAAACACTTGTATTCTAGTGATTTTATTGCTCTCTATTTTTTTTTTTACTTATTACAACCTTATTCGTTTCTTTGTCTTCATTTCAGAATGCGCTCTTTAAGGTATATGTTTGACGTTTAAATAACTTCTGAAAAAAGTCATAGGAAATATTTACATAGAATGATAGTCAGGCCTTCCACAACGCTCATTGATAACGCAGGCGCATTGAACAAGGAGTTCTCTTTACTGATACATAAATTCAGTATATCACCATGTTATCCCCTTTCATTTTTATCCCCTTTAATATTCCTGCGGTCGTAGTAGTCGTTTCCCTCCGTTTGCTCTGTCCTGTTTTACCACAATAATTATCGAGTATCAACAATGGTTACTGATCGTATTTACTAATTTTAATTGGTATAGATTATCGTTCATCAAATCAAGCTCGCAGATATCGTCCATGGCTGCCACTGCCGTTTAACCTGTCATCATTTGGAAGTTGAACACGGAGCTTTTCTCGTTATGACGTGTCTCGATCTTGAATCGTGCTTCTCTAGACGCCCACAAACATACAAAAAGCATTTATGATCATTGAAAACAATGGCGCTGATAACTTTGAGAACGACGTTTGTATTGGATGAGATCGGCGTAAAGCTAAAAACGAGACAAGCTGACTTTGAGATTCAACACCGCTGCAGTGTTCCTCTAACGGAAACAATGCAAAATCGAAGATCTAGTAACATGAAAAATTATTTCTGCTATTTTGAATCAGTCCTTCTAGCGAAGCTGGCCTGCACTTTATATATATATATATATATATATATATATATATATATATATATATATATATATATATACTTATTCGAACGGTACTATTTTGCATAAATGGATCGAAATGTTAATGCTGAAGTGAGCGTTTTCAATGTTACATGGAAAAGCAAACGACAGTCAATGGCACATCAGGATGCATCTAACGTTCCAATCTGTAGATAAATGTAAATTTCCTCTTTTCTTCTTGACCTTGGCCCACAAATACACCGCGGCTCAGTTATTCTGGGAGTCGTATAAACGATAGTAATACGGATAAGTGACAAGCGGTGGATGGATGCTCTATGAAAGTGGATGACCTCGTCAAAGAATT
Organism: Varroa destructor; assembly: GCF_002443255.2. Taxonomy (NCBI): domain Eukaryota; kingdom Metazoa; phylum Arthropoda; class Arachnida; order Mesostigmata; family Varroidae; genus Varroa; species Varroa destructor. Next base: position 68,217,688 of record NW_019211454.1, on the reverse strand, counting down.
GAATTGAAACAAATAGGCACCGCTTTCAAGCGTCCCGTTTCACTTTTATGCCGTCTAGTGCCCCTGTCGATTCTAATCAGCAGGTAGGCAACGTCCAGGTAGTGATTTGTTCGTTTAGAAACAGATTGACAGGACTTTTGCACAGTGCGGACAACAATGGCTACGGTGTCAATCGCGCAAATCACCCGTTGAAGAACGTTTCTTTAAGTGAGGACTGCTGGAAAAAATTATCCATAAAAGCTGAAATGCGTCAAGTGCGCTTGAGAACGTATTTCACACACTTGAATGTTTAAGAAGATTATCTTCATTGCGTAGTCGGCTAATATTTTTAGCCTTTTTTCAAAATGCGTAGTAAAAGTTAGTAAGGCAAGTAAATGCCATAAGTGAAAACACGACGATGGCTGTGTTTTTTTTTTGCCTTTTCGTTGGCAACATATCACGTCTCCAACTAAACGTTAGGCTTTGCTAAATTACAGTACCGAATTATACTGCAAAGGCCCTAGATAACAATAACATCTGTAGCTGGTACATTCCTAGTGGCAGTTTCAGCAAAGATAAGCAAAGGCACCCCAGTACCTTTTCTTTTTGGATATAAAAAAAATCGCTTACGTGTAGTTCTATACACAAGGGAAAAAAATTGCTCGCTAGATGTGTCTTTAGTGCCTGCTGCTCCAATTGCCTTCACTATAATAATGAAGATTTTCTTGGCCATAGATAAGGTTGGTAGGTAAGGACAAGTTCACTCAAATGGTATTTACTCTACCAAGTACAATGATATTACTCGATCAGGACGAACGCGGATGCAAGCAAGGTAGAGCGACGGTTTTGGCCAACTTCCTATGGAAATTTCATATCGAACCATTGGCTTCTATACGGTTGCATCTGGCCAAGGCAGAGTTTACAATGATAGCATCCTTCCTGTATTGTACTACGACGTTCGATACGTACAACTATTTCCGGTCGTCTACTATTTTCTCTAGCTGGACACCGTTTTTGTGTAACTATTAGTTACAGTGTTTGATTGGATTCTTTCAGACGAATTCAGGCTGTAGAGATGGACAACTAGGCCGACGTACATTCTGAAGCTTTTGACATCAATACTTCAACTATTTAGGTTGAAATAAGAGACCGTTTAAAAAAAAAGAAGACGTCGTCTACACATAATAAAGCCCTGTTTGAGTTGTCGGAATACATCTTAGAGCTAGGTTACATGCGATAGTAATTTAGCCGTTCTCGTGCGACCAATGCAATACATATTATTAGAGACGTGTGCAACTATGATACTAGATACGTTTGTCTGTAAGGAATACCTTGGCTAGCAAGGTTCGTTGCATATTTACTGCATCAAGTGGTACTACGTGTCCTGTCGACACCTGAGGACCATGCGTGCGTTTAATGTATAACCGATGCTGCGGATAGTGTCTAGCCCTAATGTGAGGCCAAGTCCTATTGGTCCTGTTTTCTGTTTATCCATTTGGTTATTTATTCGAAGTATCCATTTCAAATTCAAGATTCGTTCACCAAAAAACTATCTTCTTTATGAGTAAACGCAGTGGATAAAAAGCATGAACGGTCATGGTCACTTACTACCGTTAACACCTGATAAAAAGGGAAGATTGAGAATTAAAAAAAAACAGAATGTATGAAGGAAAACCAGAAAAGTGATCGGACAGCAAACAACGAGAAATTTACGCGCCCTCCAGCCGTCTAAGATGGCTTGCGTATAGATCGAATGCCGTCGCTATTTATGGTGGCGCCGTATATAGTGGTCTATGCAGATGAGTCGCACTTACTCAAGAGCTGCGTGTTAGCTTACGAAACGGATGAAAATATGACGTCGTTTTGGCCATATCGGACCTATTGCTGCGTCTCTAGGCCAATCCTTGAGCCCTCCGTGTTTACCTTCTTTGTTCTTCAATCGCTCTAGCCGCAGTTATAATCAGCCAATTCGGCGTATTTTTGTGTCGTCGCACTTCATTCGTTCACGAAACTGAGCTAAGTGTTGTGTACAGCGAATCGTATAAATCGAAGGCTGCCGTTGTTGCCGATACTGGTGATAGTTGAAACGACAACGAACAGGAGCGATGCGAGAAACAGCAGAAAAGACGGTCGGTCGATCGATGGATGGATGGATGTAGAGGTGCGAGGCTGGATGGTATAGGCCGCCAAAAAGGAAGGTCACGACAGCAACTTCAATGACGACTCGTTCGACGAACTCACGAATCCTCGCGACACACGTGGGGAATAACTGAGTGTATGAGACACGACCCGGATGAACCCAAAAGTGCCAGACAGCACAGACTCATGACGACCACGAAGAGAGGCCACGAACGACTATACTGCGGACACCACATGTTTGTTCGTATATAAACATATATAATGGCAGCCAGGACCGCTACATTTTAGCCATATGGTGAGTTAACGTGAGCGTCACATAACACTAACAATGGGCTGAATCGAACGATCTCCTGTTCACGAGGCGACGCAGGAAATTGAACGCATCGCCTGCCTATTTATAAACGCGTATCAAGCAGAGATCTTATAGACTGAAACAATGCCTGGTACGACTAGCAAGTTATACGAATGTGTTTTACGTGGATTACTTCCCATAGACAGGATTTCGACATGCAACGAGATGCTTTCTAATGATGGTAATTATATATTGAAAAAAGAACATGTTGACAAATCACACAACCAGGATGTTCCTTGAGAACTCCTTAAACTTACACTGCATGCTCCGATCGAACTGAAGTAGCCTGCAGATTGATAGGTAAGGACATAATAACAAGCAGATGTCCGCCCCGTAGCAAACATTTTTGCTATCGCAGGCAACGTCTTTAGGATCTCACAGGTATTTCGCATCATTTCTTCGTATGATTGATGTGACGCTAAAGCGTAAAAATAGCGTACCGGATATTATACACGTTTCTCCTTTCTCAGGCTGTTTTGGAGAAAAGAAACACTGCACACGGGAATAACGAATAAAAAAGAAATTGTTAAAATGCTCAGAAACACAAAGCTAATAAAAGAAGCTTCCAAATGGGCAGAAGCTGCCTGTGACGTCGCGTTGTGCCTCATATAGCTTGTGTTGATGGCGGCCGTGTCGATTTTCTACAACCCGTTTCAAATGGTGTTATGCTTTCATTATTAACCGATTGTGCGAAGACGGTGAGGTCTCGAACTAAGGTAAATTTACAAGAGATCAAAAAAGCCGAGGGTAAACGTGCTATCATTCGTTTAGACGGATATGATGAAGATTTTGTCGCTGTTGTCGTTATTGAGTGGCGCTCGATACAACCGCAGCTGCAAAAGCCAAAGGGAAGGAAAAGCATGACTGGATAGATAGCTTCGTTGACACGGCTGACGCACTTGATGATTCTACAGATGTGTCAACAACAGCGTGGCCATGATGATGAGATGTTCAGCGAAGCTGTTGCTTTCAGTTAGTTGCCGAAATGCGATGTTCTATTCATAGCAGATAAATATCGTCATTAACATAACTTTTTTTCTTTGTGCGCGTACTACAGAAGCTGCCGATGAGAAGCGATCCGCTCGTAAACAGTTGCTTAATGGAGGCGCAGTGATCGTACGATCAAAAGAAGGAACATGATTCCGATATAAAAACGTTTAATAACAATGTGTCCGAATCGGTGATCGGAAACACATTATTATTAGCGGCTTACAAATGAAATTATTTCATATATATGTATATTTAGATATAGGACTGCACGCACTAACGAGGCAATATGAAGAGATAAGACAGCCGCTACACTTATATATTTGCACAAATTTAGTTCCCTATTGGCTGTAACAGCGGCTCGTTTTACTCAACCCTATAATCAATCAACTTTTGTCAGTTCTGCGATCAGTCATCATCTTGCATTGGTAGGCGATTGATGATAAGTGACTGTGCAGAACTATAGTCTGCTTTGTAAAACCTCGTTGAAACAGTACTCCTGTAAAAAAAAAAAAAAAAAAAAAAAAAAAAACGACTTTTCGACATTGTAACGAGAACAAGGAAAGTGTTTTTCTTTATGGGGTCAACGAAGTCCTTAGGAATGTTTGTCTGTTAAACGACAAAGCTGATGCTTTGAAGAAACGGTCGAATTGGCACACCGTTAATTTCTATTTTACGGTGTCTAATCCAGTTCGAGATATTTTTTCCAGACGGGATTTTGAGCAGACAGCGTATGTATACAATCATTTGACGGCCGTATCTGATAGCTAGCCAAATCCATGTCCAATACTTCCTTCCAGCGTCTGCAAAAAACCGAGCCCTCAAGTGTGAAGAAATTCACAAAAAAAAACGCGGTAATTTTTCTAGCGACGTGGGGAGCACTACCTCCCCCTAAGCTGAAGTCACAATCAGAGACAGCGAAAAAGAAAAAAAGGACATGTTGACGTAGAAAGATATGTCAAACAGCCTTCAAATAGCCCTTCACATTTTTGCTGCGTGGATTAAGGCTGAAGAATTTATATGTTCCTTGCCAATGCTGTCTTGTCCATCACCTTTGCGGTCAGTTTACATACGCTGTTTGTACTGTCTGGGACTGCAGCGAATAAATACCGACGTGCTTTTCGTACTGGACGCTTAAGGCCAACCAAGTCGTCCTAAGCAGGGTCTAACAACGGATGATTATATAGACATTGTTGATGACGAAGCCTATGTCGTTGTCTCGTCTGCATCGGTGATTCGATATCATTAGCTGCTAGCAATAGAACAACGGTATGCAAAAAAGGTCGTGATGAATTGCTTAGGTCTTCATTCGTATTTGGGTAAATATTAACTCCCGCCAAACTTGGCGGAACACATTATATTGTGAGTAAATTCTGGTTATAAAGAAAGTAGACGATGTATACTAGGCATAAGTCAGCGATATTCCGTCGATTCATCTCGAATTAGCTAGCAATAATAAGTTTTTGATGCTCGTTTGCCCATGGGCATTCTCTCAGTGTCATTTCATATGATGGAGAAATGCGGATTCAATGACGACATTGCAATTTGGTAAGTGTATCAGTGGTCAGCATCGGTGGTCACAGCTGTCAAATAAGTAAGTTAGTTACGAATAAATAATACTGATTTACTTAAACTTTATAGGGGATTTACAGCAAGTAAGGAAATAGAGTGGAGGTCAAATTATAATGCTTACGATATAATCATTCTCAATTAGGTCGTACATAGTCCATTGTCCGATGTTACAATAGATCCAAAACACCAGTGCCCCAATTTACCTTCATCTGCTTGATCCCATTTAGATTATTACTATTTTATTATTATTTATTATTAGATTAGATCGAGTCTCAGGACGGGGAGCTATGCCTATCCGAACTGCTGTAAGGAAACGAGTCCATACTGGAATACGCCGTGCGCAAATAGTGAATGCCGTACGTTTGTGAGCTTCTCAATCATCTATCGTCGTTTATATTAGCTCGCTCGGACGACGATAGTCATTCCTTTATTGAAAACAATTCTATGCAGACCCACTCTCTGCAGACTAAAATTTCTGGTGGTATCCTCATAACATTGCATGGGATTATTTGGCTCTAATTAATTCTAAAAAAGGGCAGAATGGACACATAGACAGATATAAATGAACCAGTTCTTCCAACAGCTGCACATTTATTTTATGTATATATCTATATATTATTTCGGTTATATATAAAAGGCTTGGTTATATATAAAAGGCAGTTTGAACGCTCTGGGGCAGCGTTACCGTACATTTTCCATCGGGTAAAATATGAAAATCAACGAAGCGAACGAACTAACGTCAGTACGCGTTTAAATGTACACATAATAACGTCGGATAAGTGCGTGCTAATGGGTCCTGGGTCGATGTTTTGTTGTTGTTGTTGTTTGTTGCTGCTGTTATTGTCTATATTGCTGTGTTGAAGTCGAAAATTGTGCAAATCTGGCCCAGAAAATTTCACTTCCGTGGACACCATTAGAATTCTTGTCCTGGCTCCATAACGACGAGTGGAAAAAGTCGGCTGAAAAGTCGGCGGGGCCTCAACAACGGCCATGTACTTACAAATACAGATACGCATAGACAGACACGCTGACTCTCTCAAAGACACGTGTGAATCATTATATACTACCAATACTATTCATGTTTCACTATTGTCACTGCAGAGAAGAGAAAAGAAGACGGAACGTTAGTCTATCCATTGAAGAAGTGCATGAAATAAATCATACAATAGATGTGTTTTATGATATCTAGACTTTTCTAGTTTTATCATTAGGGACCAAGTAACTCCCTTGACAAGGCTATACGTACAACATTGTGTGACGAAATGTTCTATTGCATCCAGGTTCCACATCAGTGTTACACGGATTTAAGCGGCATCAGAGTATTTAGAATAGATCTTCAAGAGTCGAGCGTGACAACACCAAAATTAGTTTGATGTTTTCCGTTTTCTAAAGCTTCTTAGGCAGAAACGAAACTCTTGCTTTTATCTAGACACCATAGAAAGTGTTATTGAGCGCCGCATTTGTATCATGTTTAGCTAACTTGTATCGAGATAAGCTCTTCCCAAATGAAGGAAACGTCATGGCGATGTTAAGCGTTCCGCTTGACTGGAGATGCCCGCCGAAATGAGTGAGCAAGGAAAGTTTTTTATCGCAAAAGCTCGTACGTCCTGGTCACCGAGAAATCTATGGCATATATTTAAACATCGGTCCGATGTACAAACATTGTCTAGCTTTATATGTACTAGGGTTTTCCCTAAATATGCAATTTTTAACCGTACATTGACGCCGTAAATGGCACACGTGGAACCGATTAGCAATATGGTAAGCCTCTCGTATGTGGGCGTTCAGCGCAAAACCTTTTTCTGTACAACTTGTCTTGCAAACTACAATGATCCTTATCCAGCGCCCTCCAGACCTACCTAACTGACAATGTCGTTGTCATGGTACCTAGGATTGTCACCAACTGTTATTAACTTGCACGTCATAACTTGAATGCTCCGTTAGACGAAAACTCTCTAACAGTGCACTGTGTCAAAGTATAGCGTGAAGATTCCAAATCATTTAAACGCTCGTAAGAAAAATTGAGTTTGTTTAGGTGCTTATGGCTTCAAATTGAGCTTTTTTTCTATTCTTCGCTCGCCATTTAAACCTCAACCTATCCATCTCTAATATCTTAAATTACTCAACATTAAAGCTTGAATTGTTTATATTGGATTTTAGACAATTTCTCATAGCACTTCGAACGTTAGGTACATGGTAGACCGTCAAGTGAAACCTATCATATGGGATGGTATCATTTTCAAGTCTCAAGACATGTAACAGACTATCTTGAAAATATTTACCATACGACCTCTATTTCAAGTGGTGCTCTTTTGTTGTCTGCGGTCTATGTTTTGTTTCGGCTCGATCTGTCGACCAGCGGATTTTTTTTCTTCACAAACCCGACTTCACGATAAATATTCGTAATTATAAAATTAAATCATCTACTATTTATCAAGTGCACTAGAAGGTTCTGTATCGGTGATGGGTGAGGGTAGTTGGGTCAGCCTCGAAGTTCGTATGAAGTTGTGCAACGTTTTAGTCTACCCACGACGTAAAGACACTACGGTCAATGATAGCGAGCACGACGACCGCCAGTTTTATCTTCTGGTTAATGTCGGAGTAAACGGTAACTGGAAAAAAAGGGATCTAATTAGAAGATTTACCAAAAGAAGAAAGGTAAATCTATAATAGTGCGGAGCCCAATTTTAAAGCTGATGCCCAAGTTGTCTTATGCGCAGCTATAACTCCTGCTCCTAATAATCCTAGAAAAATAGATGAAATAGCCGGTGATCTCGTAAATATTTTGCAGCTTGACCATTTTCTCACTTTCAATTTCTACTTTAGTTAGATCATGTGTAGAATTTCAAATGTTTCCCCAGTGGTACTTTCTGATTCTGGGCTGCAAATTGAATATTTTTTGTGTCCCTTTGTCGTTTTTGCCATTGTTCTCACTTCGTTAGCTCTGGTTTAATAACATGGCTAAATTCCGGATAAGGATACGCGTACCAATGAGTTGTTTGAATCCAAGCTGGACGAATTAAAGGTTGACTTTAAGTAAGTATTTATTGTAGCGAAACATTGTAATGAAAACTAAGGTTAGTTCATTATTCAAAAAAGCAAAAAGTATGTTAAAAAAAAAAACTTTTCTTCTCTTTTCGAAATAGATATAAGCATTTCCTGAAGATTACGAACGTTAGTAGGTTTAGCAAAGTATGCGTGAACGTGTGTTATCTTACGAATGTTCAAGGGCCTTGTATCGTGGATAAAGGGGGAAGGGAGGTTGGGCACATAATATGTCTGTATATGTTCGCCCAACACGCATTTTTAGCTACCCGTTCCTGCTTTTAAGGCCTCCGCTTTTCTCTTTTTCTACCTGGCTATACGCTGGCCACTCTAGACAGCGTAGACTCGTATATATTTCTGTATCGTTTCTTTGTCCGTCGAAAACCCGTGGCATTCGTGGGCATCCGTCTTGTGGCCAAACGGCTTCACTTCTCGCTGCGGGATGCCCTCTGACCTTTATCATATTGGCGCTCCAACGTTGGATCAGAGGGGAAACTAAGCTAAAAGCGATCAGATGCTGCTGCGACCCGATGGGCAGTCCGAGAGCGCAGCGAGGAACAAGCTAGCGAGCGAATGAGTGAACAAAATAGAATGGAGAGAGAGGAAAGCAAGAGAAGACTGCTTACGGCTTTATCGGTAGAACATCGACATTCATGGCGGGCGATGCTCTAAGGGACATGATTGTATAGCCTACCTACTGGAACCACGACATACATGTTCCTGCTTAGCGTACGATATGACGGTACACCTCTAGCAGATATATATCGGACCGTCAATGTACTGCCAGCATGAAAAGTTAACTTGGTCGTGCTTCGAAAGAGGTATATTTGTTCTACCTCTCACTCACGACTGCAACTAAACTGAAGAATCGAACAGCAATTCATATAGCTCGTAGTCGTTCATTTGCGCTTCGTTGAATGAGGCACCGCCGACTTCGAGAATCCTTCTGCTCTTCTGTTTATGGCTGAAATCATCAACAGAATCGTCGTGTGTGCTTCTACGATGTTAGGTGCGCAAAAGAGACGTTATCAACCGCTCGATGCGCCGTAAGGCGGATAAAATTTCATCAGCTCTTGTCTTATTCCTATTTACTTCCTCAGGATATTTATTCGGGAAGTTTCTTTGATTGGCGTCTGCAACTAAAAAAGAAAGTGGGAAGCCACAATAATTAAATCACCTCAGCTAGCGTCGTTATAAGATGTTATGTGTCCGCTTTTCGTATTACCCACAATCGTTAGGTATTACAGACCACGAACAGACAATACAAACATATGCATGTATGTCTGTATGTAAGGCCTTTGCCTCGATGCGTGTACATGACTGTTTTTCAGCCACATCACTTCTGGTTGGGCCGTTCCTCCGCTTGGGCTGGGCGCTCACTTTTCCCCTCAAATTAACCCACAATACTTGCTTCTGCGTACACTACATACGTAAATCTGGATAAACGACGAGCTTTGTTTCGCCTTGTTAATTTAGCCAGTAAATACGGGAACAACGATCGACAGAACGACTGCGGTTTTCCTATGACGCCTGTGTTCTTACAAATTTGTGTACGACTTTTCCTGTTCGAGCTATTATCATGTTTGTTTAATTTGAGAGATACGAATGTACCTACTATAGCGGCTCCTGAGTCTTGGGCAATTCCGCCTATGCGTGTCGGAAGATGATATTCGCCCCTCGTACATTCGTGTCGTACGTAAGACTCGTACATTTTATGAGGGCAACTGGCAAAACAACACGCTTCGCTAAAACAACGTCATCTCCATTTCGCTAAATTTTATATCCTTTATCCATTATATGCTTTTAGTGCTTTTTTTCGCTGAGATTTGCCACCTTAATGGCTTAATTCAGCACGTCATGCTTAATAACCAATCAACTACGAATAAGTCAAAGACAAATCTGCGCTGGGAACAGTATATTCTTATTGCAACGAAGCATGTTAGGTGGTCCATTTATATATATAGTAATTAATGCAAATGTATACTGCTTTTTTTGAAGGCAATTAGTAACATGGTTACTAAATATATTCAAACAGAGAACGTAGCCATTTCCGAGTCATAGCTTGTGCAGAATAATTTTATTATACTTCTTGGATATACTTGAACTTCGAGGATGTGGTGAATGTCAGACATAAATTTTAAGTTTGAAAGATTAATTTAGGGGAGTGCGAAGTCCACACGTTCCGCAAGGCATACACGAAATGCTCACTGAAGACTCGAACTATTTATAGCTTCAATTATATATTGGTGCGGTTATTGATAATTCTCGAAACAATTTAGGGCGTCATCGTAGTCAGCCAACAAATGACAAGTCCATTACAATTATGCATCAGAAAAATGATAATAAATATGAAGTTCTGGCTGTAATCTAGGTGGAAAAATCTCGGGGGCTTTCTGAAACTTTATCTTTAACTTTGCTAGACGGATAGCCACAGTGATATTTGTGCTGTAATTATCAATCAGCTATACCATGAGAGGAAATGCTGCTTTGAGAAGTAAAACTTTTCGCGTATTTCCCTTTCGTTCATGTCTATAGCTGTGACGAAGACGTTCCTGCGTGTCATCGTCCAGCGCATCCGTATGGGCTGTTCTTTCTTTTCAAGCGAATAGGCTATACTAACAGTTATTTGACTAATAAAATATCTTTATCTCATCTGACCGGAAGTGTTCAGGTCTTCGATGGCACATGGAATGCCGACACCGAAGCAGAGCCCTAGCGATCGCTGGGCCCAGCAGTGGTCCGCGCTTCAATCGTCCATGGCCATTTATACGGCTGTTGTCGTTGGGAATAATGTAAAAGTCATGGGGAAGAATATGCTGAGTCACTGATTGACCAGTGTTTGCCATATGTTCAACTACTCGACGGTGAAGCGTTGTAGCGTTATTTACCTCATAATCAACCGCTATCATGCAAGATCGTATGTGTACATGTTTCAAACAGGACAAAAGGTTGCCGCATCCTCATTGAAACTTCATCGAAGATAAATAAACCTAGATATCGTCACTTTAATATCGCTGTTTTTGGTCACCACTTGATAAGTATTCGATTTAAAAAGCCCTGTATTTCCAAACTGTATATAGTGATAAAGATCGTAGGAATAATCACTCTATCATTTTCAACGTAGCTGTGATGTACCTGAGGCGTCTGATACAAAATAGCAATACAAAACCTAACATAAACAATATCGGGTTGGCTTCGGCCCACCACAAGCAGATTCTATCTGCGACTGGTCTTAATAATCCTTAACAAGTGCGTTGTCGAGTTTGGTATCCAAGTAATAGCAAACCTCAGGACAGACGGAAAACTTGTGCGTAGTGATTCGTTTCCTGTGAAACGGAACAGTCCTGAAAAACCGTACGTCGGCCAAACATCAACGACAACGAATCTTTCGCCAATCAAATAGGGAAAAGAGTTTGAAAAGCAACGATTGCAACAGTCTTAATCCGCAACAACTATTAATTGAAATGGAAGCTGGCCTATGTAGTTTGAAGACTGCGCCGATCGCCACGGAGGGGCTCCGATTCTCTGGGAAAAACTCCGCGTTTTGACAAAATAATACCGTATTCTTAAAGCTGAACCTAGACCTGCACAGAACAAATTTTAACCGCCTAATTACTCATTTATTGATCGATATTCCGACGTTTATCAAAGATTCGCAAAAGACGTTCAGTCACCTAGAAATACGTATGGTAGGAAGTACACAGGACATTTATACAGAACAAAAGTTCATAGGAGTTTTTTTTCTCAACTTGAACTCAGACTGACGTCAGCTGCAAGCAGAAGTAATCGTTATATTACGTTAAAAACGTAAAAAGTACGTTTTCCATAACCTAATTAGAAAGATTAGCACGAACCGCAAATCTAGCAAGACTGTGTGAAATAAACTTTTCCTTTTAATCCCGATTATATCATCCAACGGCTGTCATTAACTAACCCAGAGAATCGTCCGGAGAATGTTTGTTTGTCGTCGTAAACTGTTGACTAGCAAGCGTTATTTGACAAAACATAGAAGCCAAGTACATCGACAGATACAGGCATAGTTTTCTTTATAACTTTATATTTTTAAGCAGATGCTCGTATTGCGAATATGATCGGTTAAGCCAATAAGGGGCTAATTTTAAATCTAGTAACCATTATCGAAGTTATAATAAATAAAATTAAACTGAAAAGCCCTCGCCGATATCAATTGTACCCATTCGCGGCCTATTTTTTTTTAGATTGAACGAGATACTGCTTTTTGAATACATCCCTCATTTGCTGAAGAGCATAACTTAAATCAGGGAGATCCATAAACAAAAACCATCACGGTTGCTAAAAAATTTCACGGTCTAGGAGCAAGAAGAAACGGAACGCGAACTTTCAAAGAATAGATTACATGACATGCTTTTTTATCAGCAATCATTTTGAAAATCTTTATTTTCCGTAAATCGCGCTTTCTAAGCTGAAAGATCACATGTTCTTGTAGTTCCATACGATCTTGCATTTTTATTACACATTGTTTTTAAAGTGTGAATTTTATTGTGATTCATTTCTCTTTAATGGCGTGTATTTATTTAGATGATAAAAATAGAGAAAAGCTTTTTCCTAGATGTAGCCATTGAAATCAGCGACCTGTGATGTAGATTTCTTTCCACGAAGACCTTCTGCTCTTCCTATTTCTAATTGTTGACCTGCGTCCTTGTTTCTTTCTCGGAGACCATTATGTGACAGCGGAGTTTCGCACTTTACTTGAGCCTGAATAATAATGACCAGACATCAGCCCGGTCATTGTTATTTCTTTCTTTTGTCCTGCTGGGCCGTCCCGTTAAAGCGCTAGCAGTTGCTTCATTTGAATACTATGGCTCCACACGGAACGAGCCCAAAAATGCTATCGTTAACGCGACGACATCCCGTAAAAACGCCATAGTTGACGCTGGTATCGAGGAGTTTAATTGTAACATATACGTAAAAATGTCTGTTAAACACGACAACTTTGTTGCGTTTGGCAAATAGGTCTCTTACTTCTAGAGAAATAGATACGAATACGAAGCAATAGCGAGCGCGTGAAAAGCACACGTGCACACCGTGTAACTGCAAGCTAATCATGCCTCCCCATGTACGTACAGGCAGGCAGGCGCGAACATAAAACGCAGAATAACAAAGACGACATACTTAAAGTCAACCGTTCATCAGGATTACGCTCAGATGTTTGCTATACAAAACTGCTTGTCCTGTCATTCGGGAAGTTTCGAAACGCTGCATGATATTTATGGAAGTTGCCAAGACATCATCGAGTGCCTCTAAAAGTGGCAACATTACGAATAATTCAATTAAATTAAGGCGAAAAATAAAGTGTTTTAACGGAAAGATTCAAGATGAGCCATCCCTTACGAAACGGGTTTGACGCTCTATCGGAGTCAGTAACCAGTTCGAAAAATGAAGATACAATCGAACTGATCCAAGGTATCTACAGTCGGATTGGCACCGCGCATTCTGTGCTGGAAACGACAAAAAAACCTGTTGAAGCTGCAAAGATCATCGAGTGAACGATGAACAGGCACGAGACCTGATTACTCATGCGGAAAAAATATTAAACGGTACACTTAAAGCTTTGCAGCCCGCAGGCGAAATAGTGGAAATTTTCGTTGACGAAAAGGACGTAACACCTTTCCAAGTACATCTGCAAAGCATATAAAATACAGAAGTGAACCTGTTTCTGTCAATGATGAAATTTTTCAAGAGCATGCAAAAAAATCCGTGTCGATGTATGACCTTTTTTCATTAGTAGCTTATGATACGGTGTGGAAAGCTATGCGGACCGCTAGAGGTGTGTGAAAGAAAGCAGACAATGTTTCAATTCACTTTGCTGCATAATTACTTGCGTAAAGCTAATTAAATTCGTTGCTAAACAATATATAAACAAGATGAATTTTATACTGCTAAAGAGATAACCAGTTCTCTCCATTGTCCTTTTTTTTTTTCTACATAACGTTTCATCATGCTATAGCTTAGCGTACACTATATACGTTCCGTTGATAATCTGTCCGTATAAAAAATGACGAATTTTCTTTTTTGTCGAACCATCGACAGAAGGTTCAGTGAAAATGTTGATATCTCTGAACGGATATATGGCCGAAGCTGATTTTCAACAGCTTACCGTCAAGCGTCAAGGGAACTAATGCGCTTCGAAGTTAGCCGGTACATTTGAGCGAGAATCCAACTATCGGCCATTAAATCGTCTATAATTAAAGCCAAAAATAGCGTTCAAACTAGATTTCGTGTTTATTACAAATTGACATACCGTTGATAAAATTAGAGGGAGGCAAACGGGATGCCTTTTATACCATAGAATGTATTCTTATAAAATGAATTAGTAGGGAAGTTTTTTCATTTTAGCTCCACCGATAGATGAATCCCTTAATACTCGTCTAAGAGTTACGATTTGGACGCTTTAGTGTAGTTGACTTGTACGATTACGTACGGCACGCTCTCGATGCTGCGCAATGAAATGTAATTACTAACTCTTACTTTTAACTTAACTCAAATTTCCTAAATTAGAATGAAAACAAATTGAACCGAAACATCGTATCTGACTTTAGTTTAAAAGATTTTCCCAGTAAGCGATTAACAAACAGTTTGGAAGAAAAATTTTCCGTGCTACTCCTGATTTTTTGGTCTGAACGCGAAACACTGTTTCCTTTCCATCCCGATTAAAAATAGTTTTCATTGTACTTGCTAATTCTGTGTATTTAAGTAGTACGTTCAACTTTGTGCGGGTCCACTACGAAGCTATCCATATGGGGTATTTGTCTAAGAACAGTCATATTCAGTGGTTTTTGTGGTTATTCCAGGAAAACTTCAAATTATCATATCTAATGTGACATCTCATTCAGCTGAGCTGCGGTGGAAATTACGAAAAAAGGTGGAACGGCCAGCTGGAATTTTCTACAGGTCTGTATAATTTCCCGATCGAAAATTAACACAATTCGCCACATGTGGCAAAATAAATAGTACTTGCGGCCACTGCTCCTTTGATTCTACACGTAAAATAAGGTTTTACATACAATTCGTAACGATGCCACATTGATTTAGCTGCTAATATATAGGCGATTTATCAACTAACCGATATAGTTAACTGCCGCTTCATAACTGGCTTCAGTATCATGTTCTTAACTGTTTTCAATAGAAAAACGATCGTTCCCGCCATGACGTTTTTTCGCCTAAAACCACCAGCACCTAAAACTGAATGTTCTCAAATAAGGCTTAATGCTAAATAGAGTTTTAAGTTTAATAAGTTTTATACAGTAGGGTAACTATGATTCAAAAATAACTTTTGAAAATCATTCAGTTCGTGCGCTTGCTTTGGAACGAAAAAAATTGGCAAGTTATAATCGTAACTTCTGATCTGACCTAGCTTTTCCAAGTTAAGTCTAATATGAGAGCCCTAATCCCTTGTTTCTGGTACTAATAGTTGTTCTTGTTTATTTACTCGATTTGTGTTCATCACAGCGCAAAATACGATGGTGCCAATACGGCCTGGAGCGGGGCACTCGTTAATAAGGACGGAGACTCGGTCACTCTTAGGAGCCTCCGGCCCAAACATGAGTACGTCGTTAAAGTAATGCAGGATAACACTTGGGTGAGTTGCCAGGACGCGCCACCGAGCGTTTACAAGATCTTAAAATACGTATCAAGTACAAATAACCCTATACTGAGCACTAACTAATATTCGGACGACGAAACAATTACCCCGCTGAGCCAAAATAAAGAAAGAGACGGACTTTTTCGAAATGACAAAATACGTCTCGAGTCTTACGTTCAGTTCTATTGTCATTGTTTAACGTAACTTCAAACGGTTGGCCAGTAGCACCAAATCGTATCAGTGCCTAGTTTAAACCACCTAGACCACCTCGCCTGTCTCAAAGGGTAATAGGCGAATACGTTACGGCCTCACCGTTATAAAAAGTCTTTAGGAAAACCAACGAGCAGTCGAAAGGCAACATCTTGATTAAGCTCACTACCATTTTTCCAGTTCTGTCTAATCGACGTTGTTCTAAAGCTACTAGTCGCGTTATACGTACAGTGACTCGTTGATTATAATTTTTTTTAAAATTTATTTATCGAACAAACTCTCTCAGCGTACTACATGTTCGCGTTATGAACGTACAAAGGACTAGACTGTCGCTCAGTCACTGAGCCTTCGGTTAGAACTCAAGCAACATGTCGACTATGGCCAAATATTCCCGGAACGGCTCGGATTTTGTTTACGCGACTATACAATGCAGCCAAAGATACAAATGCTAATTTAAGATAAGAGAATTACTTTTGGGCTGATTAATAAACACTAAACTACATTTAAACATATTTTCCTTTTCATTCTTTATATACACATAGGTTCTTCACATGTACCCTTCCGCCTTCCGTAAAACTTACACAAATCAACACTCCAACCAATACGTACGGATATGTTGAGCATATACATACTTCGCCATTAACAATAGCTCTTTGCACTATATATGTACTTCAGATGTCGTATGCTTCTACCGAAAAAAAAAAAAAAAAAAAATATAGTAAATAGTTACTCTTTCCTTCGATCTAATCTATGCTACTCAATCATATCTGGATTTCAATCGAAGAAATGCTGGGTGTCATGGCATTACACAGTACGAAGTGGCTTCAAATTACTTCATGCAAATTGATGGGCTTTCCTGATGCTCCGCTGCAAATACTTGTTTGTAGGAATTAAAGCTGCAGACATAACAAAATATTAGCACCGAAGACGGTAGGCAAGCCAAGTAGTGTCGTTAAACCAGAGGCGGGCGGCCAAAAAGAACTTGGTTTTAAAAAAGGAATTCGTGGCCAGCGCATACGTAGAGGGTAAGCAGCTCAAGACTGTAAAAAAAATTCTCCGTAAAACGGTTTAAGTTGATGCAAGCTAAAGTGGAAAAATGGTCTGATTATGCACAAGGGAAAAATCGTATATTACGATCACGATAGGTTCTTTACGGGAGAACTATTAATACTTAACGATCAAAACCGTAAGTTTACGCTGAATTTGGCAAATTTCGTCTTTATTCTCGTGCGCAGCGTGTATAAAAATGTACTTAAGCCCTTTTTCACAACAGGTTTAAATAGACTTGCCCTCGCTATCGTTTAGTATTTAGATGGTAAATTTTCCGAAGATTATTATTCTTCCATTAGCACGAGGATTGATTAGTAGATTCAAGAACTACAAGTCGGGAAAAATAGGCTCGAGTCCTTTTGCACAAAAGGCTCTATATGTTAGTTTTTTTTGACGGAGCATCGACATAATTTAAGAAGTATGAATAACTTGGGGTAGACAGTGAAGTGGATTAGGCTATTAGGAACGCGTCACCATTCTAGAAGTATCAGGACGCTAGTTATTTATGTGTACTCGTGTGCCGGTAAATGTATAGCCTTCACGAGAACTTCTATCCATGCCGTGAACTTTGATCTCCTACTAGTTTATTGTAATGTAACCTGTTTTAGGTTAGACCGATTTATTCTCATCAAGAGTAGCATCACGTACCAGATGCACATACATAAATACCCCGTGCCGCCCTTCATATATTAACCAGTAATACTGTTTTACTTGTTTAGTTCAGGCAGCTCGTTCTATACAAGTGACAATCTACCTCTTTTCTGGTTAGCGAGAGAAAGTTTACGACCGAATCCTATACATTTACGCGTCCACATGCTTCCAGGAAACCTTTTCGTCCTTAGTCATAACCTTTTAGTCCGTCGGCGTAATTTCTTTATCCGCATTAGCGACAGAAACATTAAACCTCTATCCGATGTCGGCTTATGGCCAACGCTGAGGTAAAATGCTAATTCGAAGTGATGCCCTGTAAACATACAACGAGGTCTATGAATCGGATCAAACGTTGAAGTTTACGATTTATTTATCTGTTGCCTTCACAATATCTTCCTCTAATCAAGTGTTTCGACCCAACCTGCGCACAGCAAATGCGTACAACGATCTTTATTTAAATATAGATAATTCTGTATTATCGCTGTACCGTAATCTTATTTACAAGCAAGATGGACTCGGAAAAATTCTGCCCTGAAATTACGTTGCGTTTAGAATTTTCCTGTTACGTAACTATGTAATATAATCATTCAAGTTCTAATTAACCAGATGAGAAATTATAAAATATAACTAATAAAATAAGTTTAATAATAATACTATTTTCACTAATGCCATGATGACAAGTGCTTAGTTTAGACAAAAAGGGGTCGCAGATATATCTGCCAAGCGTATTTCTTATTCTAATTTGTAGTAATTTCTCCTTGTTCCTATGAGTCTTTGGCATCGGACGAGAAGTTACTTCACCAAACTAAATCATTCTTTGTTCATACTGGTATGTAACTGGTCTCACACATTCAGAACGACCAGTTCTCTATTTTTAGACAATTCATACATAGTAATTATGTTAAATATCTGTGCGCAGTGAAAACCATAACCTCAGCCAGAAATCGATCATAAAAATGTATTATAATAGAAAACTTGCGAAGTACCCTATAGCGTCTAATGCTAGTGAGAGGTGGGGTGTGATGGCAGATATTTGCGGTCCCCATTGTTTACATTGTCCCGAACAAATGTAGCGTCTTTTATCAATGCAATAATATAACAGTTATAATACAATAGATAGAACATAATCACGGAATGAGATGTATGAATATATCTATGAATATATGAACACAAACGGTGGTATATCTACGCCCCGAAACGTTTTTTCTTGTCAAAAAAATAAAAATAGCTTCTTTATAAACTTTAACGTTAGTTGGCGAAAGAATGTTCCTTGGCAGTTGGTAATTTTTAAAATGCTTAAATGTCTAGGTTACTTAGTTTTTTTTTTCTTTGTGTTTTATGAGGAACTTCGGGATGATTCTAGTCGTTCAACGAAAAAATAAATAACATGTTTTTTTTTTCTATAATAATTAATAGAAGGATTATTTGGCAGATTACTTTAAATAATTTCAAGACAGGTAGTAATATATCGTTTATGACAAAAGATCACATCACTAATTTAAATGAACAATTCGCAGGAAATGACTGTAGTACAAACCCCGGAAGATACGAGTTTACAATTGCCCCAACTAAAAACGGTGTCGCGATCAGCAAACACAATTACTCTTGCCTGGGACGACTTCGACAGTACCAATAAGTAAAAAAAAAATGCTTCTCTATTGTGGATAATAAAATATTCATAAAAATGTATGACTTGCAGGTAAAATTAGACAAACAGAAGACACCTAATGTTTTCGATGCCTTCGCTGATACAGAGAAATTACCTATTTTCTACATTGTAAAATAAGAGCTGTTAGGTTGATGTAATTAAACATCAGGTAAAATAAATGTTTAAGTTAAATAAAGTTGTGTAAAAAAAAAGTTAAAGTTAAATTTCGTATGCTGTAATGCTAGCGTGATTTTCGGACTCTTTTAAGATATACAATCGAGTATCGGCCAAGCGACGCTAAGTCGTTTGATGCTTGGACAAAGGTGAAAGCTTCAGGCAGCTTCAGTGCGATTAAGGACCTTGTGCCTGGTAGTGGATACCTGTTTCAGGTTCGAAATCAGGAGAACTTCGTTTCCGACAGTCTTCTTGTTTTTACCGAAGGTATAGAGTGTTTTGCTTCCACCAACCTATATATTGAACAGTTTCAGTAACCAGGTAAATACTCAAACAGAGACATAATATGCGTTTTGTGCCGATAATTGTACGTCACCGAAGTCAGAATCAAATATTTGTAAACTTTTGTAGTGTGATTTAACGCAGACGCCATTATTGCATCATTGGAATCAGTGAATGGACGTATTGACAGGCCATAGGGACAGGACATTTCATGCATTGTCATCTTGAAGGGTACTCGTTTTGAGGCTTGGTATAAACTTGGCGACCATGTTCATTCAACAAAACCTTGGCTTTAGTCGAATCCCCCTGTTCGATTGGATCATAAAACAAACAGCCATAGCTAGCTATTAGAAATGATTCAACCATGATAGTTAAGAGTATGGGGAATTTTAACAAAAAAAGCGTATCGTCGTTCAGAATTTCGGTACAAGTCATATCAAACAAACATATTCAACAATGCTGTTTGTTTTACATAGATCATCGATCGGCACGTATCATTAGCGAAAAGAAAGCGCACTTCTCCGATTTTAATATCTTTTAGCATAAATTACCTTTTTCCTCTCGGTTTTCTGTACGTTTTCTCTGTTTGCCTTCTAGATGGATGCTCTCGGCAAGGTAAAAGCTATAGGGTGGGTGCTACCTTCTTTGAAGGCTGTTCATTGCGTTGTGTGTGCCGTGGAAGCGACAATGCTGACTGTGAACCCCGGTGCCCAGTTTCTTCTTTCGGCAACTCTATCATTGCCTCACCCTCGCATTGTCATCAAGTGCCCTCTGCAAACGATAGTTGCTGCGTTAGTGTACACTGCGAGCATGGCAAACCTGGAAATTGCCCTTCGGTCGAATACAACGTACGTACGCTCGAACGCCAGGATGCCAGACAGCGCAACGTTTAGTACCGTCATTCAACGTTTTTGTTTCAACGAATAACTTAAACGGCAATTATGAGAAAATGACTGACTGTCGTACCTAAGCAACCACCCTATGTTACGCC
The DNA here is from genome assembly GCF_002443255.2 of Varroa destructor. Lineage (NCBI taxonomy): Eukaryota > Metazoa > Arthropoda > Arachnida > Mesostigmata > Varroidae > Varroa > Varroa destructor. The sequence goes on along the minus strand of NW_019211454.1, from coordinate 68,196,987 downwards.
GATACCGCCCCGAAGTAGTTATTCTTAGCTAGAACTTTGGTTTTCTTTTGTTTGCAATTGATCCGGGTAATGCCCAGATAAAGAAATCTCAACAATAACACAATAGAGCGATGCACAACACAACAGATAGATAACAAAATAATGATATAGATGTATATAAACTTGACGAAGCACTCAGTAATATATTAATCCATAAACGACACAAAAAAAAAGACGGTTAAGTGTTTTGTCTGGTTTTTCTAAACTGAGGCCTATTATTACTAGCTATTACTGAAGTAGCCATATGTGCACCGACGTGTTTATAACGGTTAGCTTGTCGATGGAGTACTCATACGATTATATAATCAGCTTTATGAACTTCTCAGCCGAAATGGGAGCTTGTCACTTTAACAATATATTCTGAAATAATAAAAGGATGCATATAGAGCTCTATGATTATAATATGTTAAATGATAGTAATAATTTGCTCAAAATAGAATATCCGAGTTACGATGTCGTGCACACTCGTTGTATGAAGGTGACTGTCGAGGAATGTCTGCATGAATGCCACACTGATTTAGACTGCCTGGGAGAAGAAAAATGTTGTCACAGGGACAAATGTGGGGTATCGGTTTGCATCAGCCCAATTCCGGAACCTAAAACAGGTTTGTGAACCATATCATCGGACAATTATCGACACGAAAAACCTTTATTTATTTATTTTCAAGATCTACGTGAGACCCCGATGCGTATTAGAAGCCTCATAATCTAGGTTCTTATTGAACAAATTTTTCCACCATGATCTTCGCACATATAACTTCGAAATCAATTGTAGCCGAAACAGTCAATACGGTTCTATTCGAATTTTTATTTATTTACATCTAAAGCCATGGAATTATTAGGTTTTTTCACTTTGGCTCCTCTAGAACCTAATCATATATAGTTTTTACGTTTTCTGTTGTAATCTAAATGTTTATATGCTAGGTCATTTGCAAAGAAGCAATTTAGGACAACTAAGTATTTACTTCTGCCTTCTAGATGACTGCACCGTGTTGTCCTGCGGCCCGAACACGTTCTGTCTTCTTGCACATGGAAAAGCCTCTTGTGAATGTTTAAAAGGTTACTCTGGAAATCCTCGAAATACGCGTGTGGGATGCGATAAGTTCACCCCAAATATCGCCCCTACAGATCCCGGTGTATGCTCGTATAAGGATAAGTAAGTATGACCTAACCATTTTGTCCAACTGTCCCGCGTTCAGTGGCCTAAACATTAAACGTCTGCCAGGGTCATCAACTGCGTAATACGTACATGGAGTCTGCTTGAACATTAACTCTACTAAATACGACGAAAACATACAAACGAAGAAGTTGGCAACGTATGTACGTTAACGGCTACGCAAATGGCAAGCTTACAATTAGAGAGAAACGAGCTCGGGGAAAAGATAAAGTGATGGTTGAAATGGCATCTAATGGTAAATATTCTCACTTCCGAATGAAGACTGCTTCTTCTGCTAACTGCGGGACATGAATTCAAATATATCAGCCAAATGTTATGTATACTAGACTACTTACGTTTCACCATGAACATTCCCCAATTAGGCGATATCCAGTTGGCGAGGAATTTGAGGATGAGTGCTTATTCCGATGCCACTGTAGTGATCGCTTCGAAGTCGAATGTCGTCAGAGGTGTCCTACCCTGCCGACATGGACCCCTGTTAACTGTCATCTGATCAAGGATCCCAAAGATGCCTGTTGTAACATCCTCGCCTGCGAGCACCCTCGACTACTTAAAAACAATGCTAACAACAAGACGGATAATTTTGGCTTGTCACATGCTGTCTCCACCTTGAGGGCCCATCCAGCTTCGGCGCAAGGCTGCGAATACAATGGTAGGAAATGGGCAAAAGATGGGAAAAATAACTTTAGGCTGAAAACCAACCTTTCTTGTTCAGACGAAGTACATGATTCAAGCACAGAGCGTACGGTATTGAAAGGAAGACAACTTACCTGTCTGAATCATAAGAAGTTTATTCTATTAAGAGAGAGTTTAGGTTCGACGATTCGGCACGTAATCTGCATGCATATGGACGAGATATCCAACTTATAACAAGCTCGTAGAGCAATTGTGATACATGAAATGTATCATACGACGTCGGTCGGCGATCACTTTGCCTGCGTGAGATGAGTTTCGTCCTTGTTAGGCTTGACTGACTACTCTGGGGCTTCTTATTGGCATAAATATCTGCACGTTAAGATGCTGAAATTTCTCCTACAACTCCAAATTTGTCGTTTTCCACGAACTCAGCCTAACAGTATTAACCTGTGTGGGTAGTGTCGCTTTTTTTTACAGGCTTGCATAGGTTTGGTACCTTCTTAAGGTCCTTGTCCCTATTTTTTTGCGCAAGCCAATGTCTATTGTTGCAGATAGAAATTTTGCTGCCGATTCCACTAAGTTTGTATTTTTCATAACGATGGGAAAAACAATTTGAACGTAGCAGTTCCAATCCTAGCCATAGCAGTTTCCAAAAAAACGACTCGCTGTATCGGTGTCGGCTTAGAGTTCCAATGAAGGCCATTACGGATGCCGCTCAAATATAAAATATCCATAGGAAGTTCGGGTATTTGAAATAAATGAGCAGGTGATTATCTTTCTTAGATTACGCTTCGTACAACTGCTTTAAATTTAGGTATTTTTATGACTTTTTCTTATGACAACTTTCTGCCAGCTTAATAGATGGTGCGCTAATCTCATTTTGCTTCTTTAGTGATAAAAACATTCGCCCCGTATCTCTGACTTCGTTGCATTCAGTTCTCACTGAATAGCTACAGCTATCATTGACGCTTTTAGATCCATTCTTGAACGGCTTCTTGTGAAGCTTTCACCTAAGCCGTTGGTTACAAAAATTGGAGGTTGCAGGTCTGAAGTCACGTTAAGTTCCCTAAACATTAAAGCAAAATATGCCTAACGTGCCTCAACTTATAATTGCATCTACACACGGCCAGGACATCGGTACGAACCAAATGAAGATTTCGATAATGGCTGTGAGTCTCGATGTTCGTGTATCGGTGGAGGTCATGTTGCCTGCGAGCCACGTTGTCACCAGGAAATTGGAGATTCCGATGATTCAAATTGCGTGATCATCTCACATCCTGTTGATTCCTGCTGCAAAATTCTCAGCTGCCCTGACACACCTGGCGAAGCGCCATTAAAATCTGCACAAGGTGAACAAGAGGCATTACTTGGTCCTGTATCCCCATCATAAACATCCCGTATACATATGAGTTGACACGACTTACATAATATGATGTCGATATACAATCTTCTCTTTAGCCATATCTAAAAATTAAACAGCCATTATATTTGTTCACAAACGTCCTTCAAAGATATCCAACTAATCGTTGAACAAGTGAAGATCTTCAACGAAAGTCAACTAGCCGTGGGATTCATCGCGAGAGCAGGCCAACAGCCACCGTCTGCCCAAGTCTGGTTTAAAAAGCAGTCTGACAACGAGGACCGTTGGGTAAAGAGGAAATACAAGGTAACCTGAACAGCATAAGATCTTCTAAGCAGATTGGGTTGTGGATGCAGATGAAGTTGCCTTGATGAATGTCTAAAGAGGGTTTTACTGTGAGGCAATTGAAGTGCAAAGAAATCTCACAGCCAAGTGGATGGAATATGTTTCTATGCCACTAGATTTCGCTGTTGACATGTAATGATACTATACGAATTATCTAAGACCACTCTTTTTAGGTAAGGGATTTTCAAAAAAAAAAAAAAAAAAAAGTAATATACACGTTATTATTGCAGCTAACTGCATCCGATGGATACTTACTTGACGTTCCTGGACTTGAAGCAAACACGGCCTATTTATTTAAGGTAGTAGTGTCGAAGGCCAAAAGCAATACGGTCAGAGCACGAACCTCTTTACAGCACACTCATCGACTTGCTAGTGGATGCCTACATAATAACCAGACATACGAAGTCGGTCAGCACTTCGACATTGGATGTGAGGAAAGATGCGTTTGTGAGAGGGCTGGGATGGTAGAATGCCAGAAGAGATGTAAGGTCAGTGAAACCACTATTAAGTAATTATATTGATCTGAACAACACATTGTGACTTGTGAGAAGCGATTACTGAACGATGTATCAGAAAACGAAAAAGTTTTTTTTTTTTGTTTTTTACCAGAATTAAGTAGGCGTATTCCAGTCAGCTTTGTTGGTTTCGTTCTAGGGTACGATGTCTTAAACATGTTAAAAGGCTAGCTAATTGTTTGTCCTTTTCATATCCGTGAACGGTAGGTCTACGTGGACATTGTCGGCTATCAGCATTGCAGATTTGAAGATTCGCCTGATGATCGTTGTTGCAAAGTGCCGGTTTGCGACTCCGCCAATCATCCGAATGACGATTACGACGACAGTTCGGTTGGCAAAGCATCGTCACACGGCAGAACCTTTGGTTTTCCGGAGTTTAACGTCACGTGCTCAGATCATACCGGATTACCGCATAAGGTGCGCAGAATTCCCTTTTTAATTTTCATAGCTGAACCAACAAAGTCTGAATTCCTGTTGTTTGTAAAAACAAAAAAATGTGACATATTAAAATGGTTTCGAAGTGCTCTTTAGGCAGCAGCCTTTATGTATATGAATGGACATCTATAACATGTGAGATCTCTGTGACCAAATGTGAGATGTGCTGCGATTGTCCTCGATACAGGTTGGCGAGACCTTCTTCCATGATTGTCACGAGAAATGCATTTGCCAGGTTAACGGAAAGGCTCTCTGTCGTCCCTTGGAATGCCATCGTGACGTGGAGTGCTCGGCCGTCGACTCGATTGACTCAAGTGATTTTGTGCCGAAACCACCAAACTGTTGTCCTCCGACAAAATGCAAAAGTGGAATATCGGGTAGGTCTCTTAAAACGACTAAACGAATTTGTGGTATATGTTACATATACCACAAACGCTCGTGAAAGTATTTAGTGTCCGTGACGCTTATAGTATCAAAATATGCCCTTAGGATAGGGCAAAAACAGATTGTTGATCTTTTACCTTAAGTCTGCGATGAACTTGCTCAATACCTGTAGAGCCGTTGTAATAGAGTTATTTCACATAGCGATCGCTATAAACGAGATGTATGCATGTCAGGTTACATTGAATAATAGGGACGGGATGTTTGCAAATCATTCGCAGTAAAAACAAGCTAACAAACGATTCTGCTTTTGTTTTGTCGTAGACGAATTCTGTATCTACAATGGCGAAAAATTTCGAAACTTTCAGCAGATTCCTCAGCGCCTTGTCGAACGCTGTGACCAACGTTGTGTGTGCGTCAATGGGGCTGTCACCTGCGAGCACAGATGTCAACCCGCTAATAGTATTCCACCGCCGACCTTGCCTTGCCCCCTGTCGCTCGCTTACCGCGGCTACTTACCAGGAGATACATGTTGTACCCACTGGATGTGTCCAATTGCCGACACTGAACTTCGGGACGTGTCAGTTGTGGCTCTGAATTCGACAACGGTTCGAGTGCGTTTCATGCTACCTACAATGCTCGTCGGTCAGACAGGTCATTCTGAGGTATGAATGGGTGTAAATTCCTGCTTAGAACCCAGTGTATTCACCATGAAGACCTATTTTTAGTTTGCTTAGTTTTGCTGTTAAATTATAAGCGGTAATGTACATGAGATAGCAGTCAATAGCACCATATACGCTTTAACTCTCATTCAAAACAACTGAGATTGATTTCGTATACTACTGATATAACGACACAATTTAGTCCGAAACGCCTTTACGAAAGCAAACAAACGTCGTTTTAAATAGCACAGTGGCTTCTATGAATAGAGATGGTTTGTTTACGAGGTACGCCCAACATCTTTTCATAGACTACTAACTTTTTTCTTGCCTTTCTCTTAAATGTTTCACATATATATGTGTATATATATATATAGGTGCACTACTCTACAGAGCGAGAAAAGGACCGCAACGAGTGGGAGGTACAACGCTTTGTTCCCCCTGGAGAGATATTCGAACGAGCTGATGTCGAGAACTTCGTGAGCGGTCTCAAGCCAAAAACAGGCTACGTGTTCCAGATCATCGTCGACATTAACTCAATGCGCGAACATCCACGAAGTGCAATAGTTGCGATCGAAACTCCAGACGGTAGCTGTTTTTTGTCCCTACAATATCCATCGGCTCATCTAATTTTGATTCCCCTAAATTATTACACGATTTATATTTTTCGTGCGATAATCCTATTGTTTGTTTTTAAAAATTATACTTTGTGAAACTTTAGTGGCCCCATCGCTGGTGCGGCTTGACATGAGACTCGAGTTAGCAACAAAGGATTCCACCATTCGTGTAGAGTGGCGACCGTTAACAATGGCAGAAAAAGAACTCGTCGACGGCGTAAAGGTCAAGTACAGGCGAGCTGACAGCCCCGCGGGCTTATGGCAGACGAGCCAATTACTTCACCGAGACATTACATCCTACCAACTGGAGAGAGTTCAGCCAAATAAGAAGTATACTATCGATCTAGAATTTGTATCGAAAACAAACGCTCGGATAGTTTCTGAAAAATCAGCCAAGATCCTTACCCCAAATGACGATTTCTCCTTTAAGGTTTGTAATTCTAATTCTGATCTAAGGTACTTCGTTAAACAGCACTTAGAGTAAAATGAATATTATTACAATTTGGAGCTGAAATAGAGGGCCAAAGTAATATTAAATCACTGGTCTATACCTATGTACGTTGTTATCTTTATGCTAAATTGATACCTTGAAAAAACACACAGAAGCCAATGTATCAATATATTGTGAAAGACCCAGGTCTTTGTTTTAAGGCTAATAGTTACAGCTCTCTAGCTGTAGGCTAGTATTGGCAACGATACGTCGCCCACACAATAATCAAATGCTTATATGTGTTTTCCATAATTTGTCCTTCCATGTATTATAGATCACGCTCTCACCTGAACAGGTTAACCCTGAATCGGCAAGTATCCTACTCCAAGGTGTGCCTTCACCGGTCTCCAAATTCGTTCAGATCGTACATATTTTACGCGAGTCCAATCTTCAGCGAGCACCCGTGGAAATTTACCAGAAACTCAGGGAAGCAAAGATCAGTCTCGACGGCCTTCAACCATCTACTACGTACAAGGTTCATTTTAGTCGGTCACGACCATGGAAAATAGTAGAGACCCCTATCTAAATAAAGCTGTCGTTATCTTTATTGTCGTACTAAGATGTTCATGTCGTGTACCTGTAAGCTGCATCCTCGCGTTGACGCAACGCCTAAGTTAAATTTTGAAATCATTTAGATGATTATTTCACAGGGTTGTTAAGTTGTGGTTTTTATGTACTAGATAAGTGGAATAATAATTGTTGCTGCGGAAGCATGAACCGCTAGGTAAGTTGACGCGTCCGTTTCAGGTGCGCCTGGAAGCGTTCCTTAACAACGGTGACAGGGCATTATCGAATACGCTTGAACTACGCACGCCGGACGGAGCACGCAAAGGTCACCACGAAAGCGCTAAACGCACTCTCCAAATAGCTCTACTTGTTATTATTGTCCTGGGTCAGTCTGATGCATTTATATGTCAGAAGTTATTTCGATAATTTAATTGGGATCCCCTCCTAGATCAGATAATTATTGTCCATTGCGGCTACTTTAGAACATCGATTACTCTATCGTTTGTATTGATACACATATATGATATATACACACACATATACGTACGTATAAGAGGCGTAAGATTAATTTAAATTTCCATATAGAGAAATGCCGTCTCATCGCACTTTGGTAGCGACCATTGCCAAGTTGTCTTGAGGCTTTATCTTTTATTCTAGCTCGTCTTAGAGTGCTGTGATGCAAAAAATAAACGTTGGCAATATGATTTCTATTAGCAATCGTAACTGTGGATAAAAACCTATAGGTTTAGCAAATACTCACTGGGCCTACCTTTGCATTACCTTCCGCTTTTTAGGCCTTCTGGTACTCGTAGGCTTTGCGTTTGCTTGGAGTCACCTTGCGTCCCGCAGACCAAAGGGCGCCCCTGATCTCACCGCGTATGATAATCCCACCTACAAGGTTGAAATGACTACAATCAATAACAACGGTCCTCGTCTCACAGCTAACGGTCAAGGTGCTCGTAAAGGACATCTCGCCTCTGGCACTGGAACTCATTCACACTTGGTAAGGATCCATTTGATATCGAATCGTACGCTTTATTGAATACATTTAGCGTAAAGTAGAAGCCAATTGCTTCGTTCCTTATCAGCTTATTAAAGGGGATAATCTCAAATGTTCCATCTAACGTAGGACCGGCCTCTCGATACTGCTGCACTATGTTTCAAGCACCATCTATCAATAAAACAAATTAAGTTCTAATAATAAAGTATTGTCAAGAAGATATTAATAAGGTTCGTTTTAAAGATGAACCGATATGAAAATCAGTCGACAGCCAAATGGAGTAGGTTCTTGTTCCGTTTCACTAGTTAAATACTACATAGATAAACAGTGTGTTAGTGCCACAGACAGATCTAAACAGATGTTTGTGCGGTCGAACAGCATATAAAAATAGCCTTGGCGCTTCCTTGCTTGTCAACCTTGACTTCCTCTTACATCGCTTCTATGTCTCTCTTCTGAATTGATTGAAGACTGCCTGATATTTCCTGATTTTTCACGACGCATTAGTTCTATTATATGATACGTATAGGAATCTTTCTAATTTACCGCCCGTTATGTGTACTTGTTTAAGAAAGTTAGGTTTCAACTCTGCGTGTTTAGAGCCCGTCATTGTATAGCCATGACTTGCATCGGCCCTCATAAGAATAGTCGTTTTTCTATTCATTTTATAAATAACAGTGGCCAATTTTTCTGTCATTCTTCTATGCACTTGTTTCACCGCCTAGTTGTGCAATCTACGGCGTGACAGTAAGCTGTTGCGATACAGGAAGCTAGGTTTGCGTTTTTCCTTTTTACTGAATGCACTAAGGTACTCCAAGTATTATTAATTTTATTTTTTGTTCAAATTCCTAGACCTATTTTGCTAAGTAATAATTTCGAAAACTGTTGCGCATTTTCTGCTGAACCAGACGTTTCTTACGACATGCTGAGTAAATATACAGACCTTCTTTTTCAGGATTCGTCGACACGATTCAACGTGATTTAACTCCGACAGGGTCTAAATTATGTACCCTACAGATAATTTCAATCGAATAGTATAGCCAGTAACTTATGCAAGTTGTATTCTATACCCGACGTACTGCCAAGTTAAGGAAAAACAAGTACAGCAGTAACTGACGGATACTCCTCTAAATCGACCTTGTCGATTGAATTTCGTGTGATAAAGTTGTAAATGTTCGGTCTGTGCAGATGTTCTCCGAAATATTAAGTTCAACTTATCTTTAGAAAACTTAACTAGAGAACTGAGCACTGCCAGTCAGATTCTAGTAAAACTCATTAGAACTGTAGATAGATCCTGTGAATAGACTGTAAATAGCATGTGAACCACCGTCGGATCTGAATAAGTTGAGCCACACGTATATAAACTAATTAAAGAGACACCCATTGAACAACTGTGTCATCATTAATCCACTCATACACGTGCATTGATTGAGCGGATCGAAGATGGTTCCCGTCAATGTAACTGGGCCTTCCAAAGTAGACTTGTTGAAATGGTTATGTCCTTGTTCTAATAATAAGAGCCTAGCAAGAGCTCCATTACTAAATGCATTATTGCACCTCTTCATTAGATGATAACAATCGACACATCGGACTTAAATATATATATATATATATATATATACAGTACGAGTTACCACTAGGTACCATAAAATACCTCGATAGGTCGAATTCGACTCGCTTGAGCGGCTATTTTGTGCGGAACCATAATGCAACAACCCACTAGAGACTGGTTTAATTATATCGAGTCTTCCAGGTGGAATCTATATCCTTAGATGACCATTTCGTCAAAGAAAAAGATGCCTAGCGGTCGTTGTGACGATGGAACGTTAGGGAAAGCCTTCAAATGCCCGCATAACGGCAGACGCAGCAATTGAAGGACGACTGTCTATGCATAAAGTGGCCTAGCATAGACTGAAGACTATGACATTAGCCTGTTACAAGTAAAATACAACGATTTAAAATCGAATAGCAGATTAAATTTGGCTGGTAAATACTCAAGTTTTTAGAAACGTATGCTTACTCTAGGAACAATGAGTTCAGAAGGAAAAACATTTTTTTAGTCTCGAAAAATCAATGATCTGTGGCCAAATTTTTGTTCTTTGAAGATCACAGTGCTACGAAAATCCATTGAATCCATAGTGGTGAAAAAATCAAGCAATGAGGCTTTAAGCGAAAACACAGTATGCGAATCGTGCAAACGCATCAAGAACGATGATCAGGGGTTTTGAAGACCAGCTAAAAAGTGATCAGATACCAAGGCCCGATCGATAAAAGTGTATTGCTGCAAGCAGCCCTTCATGTAGACACAACTTGAGTCTAAAAGCTCTGTCGGCCAAAACTAGCATTTCACAAGTACCATATTACAAAATCGTAACCTAAACACTGAAAACACACAATTTGAGTAAAATATCGCTCCCCAATGAATTGAATCCGGGCTTGTTAAGTCTGTGTAACGTATATTCCACGTGCAGTCCGAGAACTCCGATACAAAAGGAACCCGTCTGGAGCACACGGTCGCTAAAGACGGGGCATACTTCAGCTCCTCGTCGTGCGGAGAGGGACTAGGTAGAATAATAGCGCCGTCCTGGAAAAAATTGGGTGTAATGGTAGTGTCGAGTAGCACTTTTCAGACCTCAAGTGGTACTACGTGCAATGAACGTTGAAAGCATCTGCTACTATGGGATGCTCGCCCAAAATTAATGGTACTAGCTATCTCAAGCCCCTTAGAAACTGATGAACCGTTAACATGGTAATCGAAAGTACGCAATCTGGAAAACGTCACCTCATCGCTACGCCTCGATTACTTCCTGGATTTAACAAAGAAATATTCAACGTTGACTTCAACCCGCCGACTTTTCCGATTTAAGTCCGTGTGATTGAAGGACTATGTCCTAAAGAAGGCAGCTCGTGAGCAAGCATATTTCACTGTTGATTTACCTTAGGAATTCATAGAATAAATATTAATTATCATCATCATCAATCAATCAATAAGGTAGTACGTAAATAGCTGCTCAAAAGGTGTCAGAGCACTGGGTTATATATGTAAAAAATATTCGATCTCTAACACGTATTAAAAATCACCATTCGAGCCTAAATAGCTAAAAAGTTCGCCCAGTTCGTTTGTAACAGCCTAATATAAAGCAGTAGTATTCAACATCTTCAATGAAATACATCAGTACAAACATAGATAGTCCTATGAGTAGCCGCTAAATCCGGCACTTATGCGTTTGATGCTGACTGATTCTGGCATAAATTCGCCTACAGCTCTGTAATTAAATTTGACACAAGAACATATTCATTCAGACTTCGGACACCAGACTATTTCGAATTATCTTTGATATTCGCTAGCATCAGACGATCCGGTCAACTCGCCGGATCGCTTTTTGTTTTTGTGAACGTTGCATTAACGGAGACATATGCAAAGAAGATATTATCATTTTTAGGTAATTTCCAGCTTGAACAGGTTTCTCTTACACATTATACGCGAGTATTATTAACAGTTTGTTTTTTTTATTGAAACAAGTTATTTACCTTTGAAAATGACTTTTATGATCTGATTGATGAAGCAGAACTTTTTTTCGCCATTGGAAGAGGCAGGTTTTCACAGTTGGAAGTTGATATTTAGACAAAAATAAACTTACGTAAAGCAGAGATGGATTTTCGAGCTATCGCTTCGAAGCTAAAGCTACTACTACTACACCGTATGAGAACCAATGAACAAAGCGAGTATTAAAACGCAAACACTAAGACCTTCAACGGAAAATCATAATCATACAACTGCGCTAGCTTAGTTCTCTTAAATTAATAACGTAAGGAAATTAGTTAAAATTTCCGTACGTTATTAATACGTTAATGAATGACCAGTAAGATGTTTTTATGTCCTGATACACTGGAGCATTTGAACGACAGTTGTGACAGAGGGAATACGTTTTTTTCTAGCTGCAAGGGCCTTCGTTAAGGTTTATCGTCGAATTCCGAAGCGGAAGGCCACAACCGAACGAAATTTTTCACCAGAGTATTCGTAATCGCGACCATATCTGTTGTAGCTGCTCAAGCCGTATCACCATAGTCGACAGAAAGAAGGTTACGAAAAAATCGAATTATTGATATATTGAAGAAAGGCCAGAGTTCGCTGGCTTAAGGCTGGCCATGCGACATAAATATGAATATTTTACGCCCGCATTCAGAAATCCCCTATTCAAAAACTACATAATACTACTCTGGTAATATTAACAAACGTAATACTGAGTCTCAAAATATGTATATACATAATTTTATTTACACAGGTTACACAGGTAGGCCGTGTCGTTGGTGAAACTTAAAGTAACAACCCTAATCTCCTTCAATATGTGTAATATATAAGAGTTAGCTGTTGTGATGGAGACACTGTTCGTAAGAATTCTGTTCTGTTAATTGAAACTTACAAGATCAGTTTAACTTGTAGCAGTGAAGTTAGTTGACGAGCGTGCTGTATAGCGAATACGTACTGCATATGGGTGCGTAGTACTTACAATAGAAATAGTTATTATTTCACTCGCTCGCTATATCCACGTCCGTATAAGAAAGAATTATATCCGCCGTAATTCTGAGCATCGAAGGCAATTGAGGCGTCGACGGCGGCATGGAACACAATCAAGATAACAAACTTAATAAACGAAAACATATTCTTTTTAAACAAGTAGGCTTGCAGTTAAAACCTGAACAGAAAATAAAAAGTTCACAGTTGTAAGTGGGCTAAAACCTTTTCAATATGAAACGAATACATAGAGATTACACAAACAAAATTAAATAAATGGCTTAGGGAGGTATGTACAGTCACTAAATAATACCGCTTTTCTTGCGATTTTTGATTCATCGACACATTTCTCTTACGTATCGTAGAATAAAGCAGATTCATTGGTGAATTCATATAGTGCAAAAGGAGCCTAACATTGGCCTTGGCCTTTCGAAATTGTGAATTGTTGTATTCGATTGATCTAAGGCCCTTTTAAGAGTTTTGTACGCGAAGTTGCTGAGATGTGTCTCGCTTCTTGTAATTACCGCTCGGGCAACTGTAATCTTTTAAATAAAAGTGTGTTGGTATCTCTCTCCTACTTGTGAGATCCCTGCCCTTATTTTAATAAGAAGTTTGTGGCATTAAATGAACGCGCCTTGAAAAAGACTCAAAAGTCTGTATTAAAAATTGTCATGGGAGGCAAGTGGTGATAAAAATATGAACGGTCAACATCTGAGCACTGAATATATAAGCCTTGGCAGAACTAAATTCAACTGGCCCCTCCGTGAGGCAAAGGTCTGTCGTTGATAGTGTCTCATACCCTGGATGTTTAGCATGAGCAAGTTTCATTCTCTCTGATAAGGCACGCCTCATTTTCATGAAACTTGAATACAATAATGTGTGATAAATGATGTGTAGCATAAGCTAAGACCACTGTGTCTTATTTCACCACGTGCGTTGGCTTATCAGCATTGACACCAATCAATGGACAGCTCCCAGTACCTTTTTAATCTATGATGCTGCGGTAGAGCTAATAAATTCGCGAAGTCTCTTCAGTTGCGTTGCCCTTACTGCGACCTAGGTCAAAGCAATAATAGCAGCAATGTTGAAACAGGCGCATCCTTTAAACTATTAAAGCCACCGTGATCCAGGAGCTATAGGTATTGTATCATTATCTGTACATACCGCGAAAAATTGTAGGCCATGTAGTAAGAGCTCAGTATATGGACGCTTGTCATACATACAGTTTTCTCTGCTGCATGATGATATACGTGCTTTTACTTATGGTCTACTTAAAGGCAGTTCCATTTCTACATACCAGGCGGAGCAGTTTTCTGTTAGCTGCGAACTCTGAAACCAACGCGACATTCACAACAATGACGAACGCTTTACTACCCGCTGACAAAGGGCGTTTACGAGAAGCCAGGGCCAACACGCATCACGCGTTCGCATTGCCTCCTCTGTATATCCTAATGTCTACTAGCGCTATTTCAATTATTGGCGGTACAATGGGCACAGATGTTAATCATCTGCGTACAGCTTAGGCGAAATGTGCCTTTTTCTTCCATTCGACATTTTTACTTGTTAAGGTTCAGAACCCACCGTCGGCAACGACGAAATCAAGTAGAAACTTCCGCAAATCGCCGTATCTGCCCCGAGAGAGCAGACGTATAAACATCTCGTAGGGCTATCGCAACGGCAATTCGGCAATGCAGAGTAAGTGAGACACTCTGCGCAAGCAGTTTTCATACATGGAAGAGACATCTTTCACTTTATTTTTTAGTATTTAAATTATATGTTGCACCAGGTATTAGGTTTACATCACAAACAATCTTTCGGTCAGAAATGGTAAATAAAGGTAGTGAAGTATAATAGTTCGAAATTGCACCTTATTTGACCAGCTGATGAGCTCACAGCAAGTTTTCAGAGGTTCTGAGGAATCTAAGCCAGAAGTCGCCAAAGAAAAAAGTGCTTGATCACTGTTTTATACCATTCGGGCCTGCTTCCAATGAATGAAACCAGAAACTCCCTACAGAAACTTGTACCGAATAGAAAAGGGGATTCGATCTTACAACAATTCAAGATTTCAGGGTAGAACGTTGCGATGCTACTAAACTACTGAAGAACCTATTAGAACAAGTTATTCCTTCAAAACTCTGTCCACCTAAAGCTTGACGTCATCATATAGCTCTCTCGAAGCTTCTGGTGGCTAACTCACTGAGTGGTTTTGCATAACAGGGTGCTGGGTCAAGCACAAAAGCTATCTTTGATATACGACTTGAAAAATACATATCTATTAATGAGTCATAGCAGGAAATACGTTTCTATATTGTATATCAGCCGTCTTCTTCAATCACAACTACGAACTTCAGAAGTTGATTGGGAAGCAATCGTTCCATTCTAGCTGTCTGATCGCTATGCCGATTTCTGAAAAAATCGTCGATAGGCAAATATTTTTTTATCTGCACTTATCCATAGCTGATATGAGCTATGCATATTGGCTGAGGGAGTTACTGGCTTAACAGGTATTGTAGTAATCATCCGCACGGTCAAGTCTGGCAGCCTCAAACTATGAAGTTGAACTCATAACAAGTAAGTTTGACGACAGATATCAATATTGTTTTCCGTAGACAGAAGCGATTAGCAGCATGGGAAAGCGTGGGAAATGTTATTTTATCGTGAGGAAACTTATCGTAATTAAAGCTGCCTGTTTATTGCTTCCACAGCTATTACTATTGCTTCTTTATTTAATCACATTTTCGGAGATATTTTTCCATATTTCACACATAACGAAGTTAGTGCTTGAGTTAGCAATCCCTACATTTTTCAGTTAGCGATTTGACAGTCCAAGCCACTGCGTTGACAAAAACCATTATACATATATTGTCTAGTTATAAAGACTATCTACCACAGGGGTCAATTGTCGAGTATTCAATTAGTTTCACAATTGGTCAAGAGACCTATTGTTCCGAGAAACACGATGATGATGAGAAGCATCAATGAACGGCGGCTGGGCTCAGTTCAGAAAGCGAAAAATTACAGACAAAATGTTACCTTAAAATAAATCATTCATAGCCTCGTCCAGTTTTCCATCCAGTAATTTCTATGAATCCTAGTATAAGTAAAAAGTGATAGATCATAAACCGTCACTACAGAAACAATATAATCGCGTGATAAAGTTATAATCGACAACTTGTCCGCTGTAATTCATGTAAAGCGTTTCTACGGAAAAAAAAAAAAAAGGTTCATCTAACCGATTGAAAACTGAAATACAATGGATACGGTATAACGTTTGAAATGTTTTGAGTTTTACATTCGGTGCCGCCATTAAGTACTTCATCATAACGTTAAATAATTACATAATTGGACCAAACATATATACACGTATTGGTTATTTGCTATTGGTTCATTAATTAAAATAGAATTTAAAAATTCAATATATCCTTCCGTCGTGATGCCGTAGCTTCTGTAGTCGTGCATGTATCGTCAAATCCAATACTACATATTTTTAGTCTTGCCACTTTTGTCTTGCCCACTTGGTAACAACACACATACACTATCAGCATTTAAAATACAAAGTCAAGCTATTAGCTAATAAAATATCGTGTACGGACCCTTTGCCTGTACTGATGTCTCTCGCTTCACGATATATCACCGTGTACGCAGGCGCTTCAATCGCTTCAAAGCTGTGTCCAACGGAGCTAACGAGACGCTTATCATATCTACCTTCAAAACCCGGAAAAAAAGCGGTACCAGCAACATCAGAAAAACTAATAACAAGTCGTTCTTCCGTAATTTTCATTTGCAGAAGCAACTGTACTCGTTTTGAAGGATTATTGAAGACCATACCGTTTTTTAGATATGCTAAGATTAATTAATAACGATTAGACATACTCACCCTCATTAGGACATAAAGGAGCATGGTTTTTCTATCGGCCCTGTCTTTCTCTGAAAGGTATTCTGCGTTATCCAGGGGCGGTTGTGGTAGCCTAGACAGCGTCCATCGATAATAATTTCTATAATCATCACTACTCATCCTCACTACCCCCTCACTCAAATCATGGATACCATAAATAGAAAAACAATCTCTCTATTTGCACCTTTCGATTGAGCAGGAAACAAAAAGAAAAATAGACACTGATTGCCAAAATTCTGCATAAGGCACGAATTGTCCGACACCATATTTGTTTCGTGAAGGTGCTCGTGGAAACTTTTAGCTTACCCTATCTGTCTGTTGAAGCATTCAACTTCAAGCAAGCAGACAACTGTTGCAGCTAGCCATAGGGTAGGACAGAACGCAGAGCAATGGTCTGTCAGCTTTACAAAAGTCGGCTTGTAGAGACGCGGCGTTTGCCAATTACCTGCTTTGGTAGAAAGTGATCGCTTTACGTAACGCTGCGTAACGGCACAGTTTAGCGATAACCAACAGTCGACGTGCAACGAGGCTTGTTGACAATACAACAAACACCTCAACAGCAGTATGTGGTGTATAAGACTTATCTTGAACGAGATAATTTTTGTCACGGTAACATCATATGTGGAGTCCTGACCTATCGGATGAAAGTTTCGAGTCCGATCTCTAGCTATAACTATAATGGATAACTTTTGAAAGATATATACTTGATTTAGAAGCAATAGCAATCGCTATAGCAAAAGTATACGCAGACGAAAAACAAACAACGAAGGAAATTTTATTTTTATATACGTATAACAGAATGTATTACGATATAATATTACCATGTAGTAAAGATAAACGCAAGAATGGGTAATGTGAAGGTTTTTGAACCGGCGGAAAACTTTTGCACCATTCTGTATAATACCTTAAAAGTAAAAAGTGTAATGACGTTGCAACTTAACCGTGCACTAAACAAATATAGGAACCTGGATAATCAGATAAAGATCTCATTAAGGATCTTACTTCGGCACTTAAGTCATCCCGCCACCATCGACTGGGCTATTCAGCGCATCGTATACCCCTATTAGCGGCAAGAGAATAAAGAGTTCAAATAAGTTAAGCAATCGGAAAATTTATATATATATATATATATAGTTAACAGGAAAAAATCGCACTGTTTTTTCAAGTCTTAATACCCTATACAACACATATATTAGTAGAAAAGCAAACACTCTTAATTATTAGCAGTTCGGTACAACTACGAAGAAGATGACGTCGTGTGAAAGTTTATAACTAACATGTGGTGTCGTCGACGCACTCGACCGAAACCTTAACCTAACGCTTCTTTGAGCTGCGTCATCGCTTACGTCATGGCAAACCCCTACGGTTTGCATAAATTTGGTGATCACTGTTTCTCGATAGGGTACTACAGAGTTTCGGTAAAAAAATAATAAATCGGTTAATTATTTTGTTATACAGTTCTATCAATGATCACGCATGTATAGCGTTGTGGGTTGCCGACCTATTCAATTTATTTCCACTTGGTAGTAAATTCAATACAAGTAATGGTCAACCAGAATCTAATTGCTTTTCGGTATTGTGTGTCATGGTTACCTTTTTTAAAGTTGCTTACATTACAGAAAGTTAACGGTGTTGGTAGTAGCTTGGGTTAATTTTACGTTCCAAATACATAAAAACCATTGACATATCTAGGGTAAACGCGTTGTCAAGTGGACATGATGCTTCTTTACTAGTGGGATAGGTAGGAGTCATTTGTCAGTTCTACTTTTACGGTTACAGGTGACTTGACGCAAGCACTACATCATATTTATGGGGTTCATAAAGGCCGACTTTAGGTTCCAAGCCGTAAGCATTTTGCAATGAAACTTCATTGACGCAAATTATAGCACGAAGCGATTAGTTCTGCAGGCCAACGCTGAAAAGCTAAAAAAAAAAGTAATTGAGATGCTTCAAGGACATGCAGTTATTTGTGTCTTTACGTATATTTAAACAGGAGATTGGATTGTTGTACCCATTGATTTATAGCTAATATCACAATCAACAAACAATGACTTTTATTTAGTGAAGGAACCGTGATAAACAATAAATACGCGATCAATATGTGCGTACGACCAGCAACGCCCTAAGACACATCCGAATTTATAGCTACTAGTCTGCGAAAGCGGATCGACAAACACTAGACAAAATTCGCAATAATCGTTTATAATATTTTACTAAGACAAACAATTGCTGCTTACAGGAACTTCACTGAGTATATGACACAATGGAACGTGTTTCTTTTTCGCAGCGTCTCGTCGTGTTCAGAGTCCACCCCAGTGCTATAAACGCCTATAACGTTAGAAAGTTATGCGTATCCGGTCGATGTTTAACGTAAACCGACCTGATTCTGCTTTCTACGCATAAAACTCCAAACGGTATTCAGTGTAGTAAGATATCCAATCCAAGCCAAGAGCGCTGTGCTTCTCTCAAATGATTATTATTTGTATTTATCTGCATTAAAAATAGGAAAATCATGTAGAGGATACTGTTTTGAAATGCAAATATGGCGGCGTTCAGATTTTTTGAGAGGAATCCCACTGGACGAAGTCGATGGGAACAGTTCACCGTCAATAGCTAGTCTGAATGTGTACGCGATTTGCGCGCCATCTGTAAAAATGTTTGACTTGATATACGGTTAACATATAGAAATGTCAGTAGTCCCTTAATTTTTGTTCAGAGTCGAATAGTGTTTTTCAAGGAGCTTAGAAATCGATACTTCAATAAGGCACACAATCTCCTATGGAAAGATGTGTCGGGAAAGCACTGCAATTAACGAAGTGAGAATAGCAAAAATTCAGCTCTTATGATGATCTGTTGAGTTTCTGCGTTTGACTGTACAAACGAGCGCATTATGCTTCTTGTGTAAGCTGTTTTTTTTTATTCAATAATAAAATTAATAATAAAAAAATCTGAATATTTCTTCATAGAATTATCGTTTGTGCAGATACTGCAAAAGCCATCGGCGAAATGTTTTTGACAACGAGTTTTGTATAACTTCTAGTCGTATTGTTGACTATTTCTGAACAATCCTAGCTTTTCTGCTTGCTTGATCAATGTATAATTATCAATACAGTAAGTACCCTTATAGAGAGGATTAACTCAATCCTGAGTACACATTCAAAGACGTCCTGTACTGCAAAGCCCAACTTCTATAACGTTTCATCTTAGGGAAGCGTAGGTTCTTTCGCATTATAAACGGTAAGAACACTTGCAAGACAGGTCCAAATATGATTTTAGTGTATGTTCACAATGTGCAATTTGTCAAGTTGTAGATGAGAAATGGAACCGTTTACTGTCTCCTAGCTCATTACCCCCTTTTACGTCATCTCACAGTTTAAGGATTCCTTTAAACCTAGTTTTGATCGAATTGGTTATATAAAAGAGTCGGGTTTATGGGATTGCTTCACCTATATTTAGCTAAACGGAGGTAGAAATATGGCATCTTAAACACTAGAGTTAACTTATAATAGTTATAATCATCACCAATTATGAGTATGATTCATAATCAACTTATAACTCTTTGCAAATCGGTAGAGAATGAACGAATCTACGTAGATAAACATATATACCTGTACGCAACAAACAATAGGGTCTAACAAACTTGAAACGTTAAAGGTGTAGACGAAACGAAGTGGCGCTCAAACGTAACACAGGACACACTAATTAAATCCGGAACTACGCTAATCCAAATATATGCTGCAAGTTAATTACTAGGTTAGATATTAAGCTTTTATTTTTTTTTACGAAACAGAGCACATCGCTTGCAACAGTTGGTTTTGTTGTGAATTGCCCGTCATTGTTCAAAGCTTTTTCCCATCTTTCCGTCCAGCTATGTTGGAAAGGTCTCGTTTCGAAAAAGTTTTGGGTTGCTTACTCGGGGCAAAGATAAAAGCGCGGAAGTGACTGGCTAATGGGTGAAAAAGACGACGAATCTAGTAAATACAGAGGACGCAGCAGAGCCTTCTGTTTTAAGCCCAGGAACGCAGCCTTAATGGCCATATGAACAAAATAATCTCACTTCCTTTGTCGGGTTTCTTCCCTTGAATAATCTAGTTGACTCGACCTAACTGGGCCAAATAACCATATCTATCGGAAATAATTCCAGTGCATCAAATGGACCCCCCTGGATGCAAGGTATTATTTGTTTCAGATGAAGATTAGGTTTGCTGCTTTCCCTGGGATATCCATTCAATTGGTCATACTAACTGACAGGCATCACTTTTCGTCACCAATAACAATTCTGTGCAAAAACCGCTCATTGGGGCCGCATGACGCTTGTTACAATTAAAACGTAAAGCCACATTTCAACAGAATACCGCCACAGTACACTAACAGAGCAGAAGCAGCGCTCTCAAACAACCTATCAGAGGTAAACAATGAGTGAAGAAAAATTGAAAAAGGAAACTTTTCTTTTCTTTTTTAAGTTCCTGTACTTTTCCGAAAGTACAGGAACTTATTGCTGAACCTAATAGAACGGCCAGTGAATGAATGGCAATCAATATTTATCCACAACTAAGCCAAAAACGTCGAGTTCTAAGTAAGCTTCAAACGCAGACACCGGCAAACGTTTCATACCGGAAACACGGCAAGCTACCCGTCCTGTACAAACTGAAATGAGTCTGTGGGTTCTGACGAGTTGCATCAACGGGAGAGATGCGAAGTAAAGATGAGACTACCAGCACTCGAAGATATACCTGAAACCTCAACATAGAAAGTAATGGCTGTCTGCTATCTAATCTCGGATCGTAGATATACGTGTCTAGTAAGGACGTCTCTGCCATGTAGTGCAATATGATTATGTTCGCGGATCTGATTAGTGTACTCTAAATAAGAAGTGAATATATCCTACACAGCTTTTGCAGTAAATTTGCAAAAAAAAAAGTCAAAGCCAAAGTTATAAAAAATAAATTTGAAGGCTGAAATCAATTCAGTAACCTCGATATGTCGACCTTCATTATTATAATGCTATTTGAAAAGGGGTTTAAAAATAACTACATTTATGAGAAAGCTAAAAGGAATGAATCTTACTCTTCTACGCGTATTCTACCTAATGATTTCGGTATGAAATGAAGTTCATAGTGCAACAATTATGTAGCTTAGACAGCTAAATAGTTCAAAACGGGGCTTCTTGAAAATGCTCTATGAAATTAGCAGCTTCTATGAAAATGTTCTAATCATAACCCGGTTTGAGTTTTCCAGCTATAGGGTCGAGTCATAATAACAGATATCTATTTCTACTCGAGCGTATTGATTACGTGACCTAAGGCCACAGGTAAATAGCGAATGAGTAGGCGATGCGTAACGGAATGATATTTCTATTTCTCTATAATATATGATATTTTACAATGAACATATATATATATATATATGTGTAAAAGAAGAGAGACAAAAGACCGCTAACATGTTGGAGCCTAAATCGCTTCTGCTTGAAAAAATGCCAGCTCTTAACAAGTACCAAAGTCGGTGCTAATTCGGAATACGTGGATCATATACTTATTGAAAATATATGGTACTCTAGATAGAAAATGTACATACAGAATTTTGTGAACTCGAGAAGTAAATACGTGAACTACGAAATAGAAAAATATAAATGGCGTTTGTTCTCTCTTCTTTTGTATTTTGATGTGTAAATCGGTCATCATTTTTAAAGACACTGATAGAGTGATTGAGGGTCAAAGGGTTTGTGCATATCTCGATTCGTAGAGGAGGCGTAATTCTGTCGTGTATTAATTACTCCCAACAACTTCATATCAGTAACTATGTTGTCGAGACTCGCTCATCAAAAACCATGTTTCTTTTCTTCTTCTTTATTGACTATGTACAATGGCACAGATTCTAACGACACCATTGCACTTGGCAATGGTGTACGTTTTCATCAGTTTTTATTGTGACAGATGTGTCCTGAGAAATTGCGAGCCATTTAGGAGTTTCGAAATTTACTACCACCGATAAGCAATAAAGTGGCAACCTTGACGCTGTAGCGCCACAAGTAACTTTTATTCAAGCGTAACCGGTTAAACCTGAAGTTGCCACGTACATATCTAATTATTTTTCAGAACAAGCAAACGGCTCCAAGATGACTCGACAACTTGTTGCGGACGACTAGTTTCTGTTGCTTTTGCTGACATTAATTGACTGATTGATTGATTCATGCGCGGACTTCAACCGGCTAAGTCGTGGCTTAGCGGGCGAACCTCGAAACCTCATTGTAGCCCATTGCGTGTTTCTAAAATCATTCTGACCCTGCTAGTAGTCACCCTTCACTTTTGCTACCCATTTTATTCCATTGGTTCGTTTTGAATGATTTTATTTTTCTATTTCGATAATATTTTTCAAACACGCAATGAACTAATAGCGGATCCTTATAATATGTGCTACTTACGGGTTCTTTGTATGGGAAAGGGCTACGTTTAGCTCTGTGTCGATTCTGTTTATAATAATACAATACTTATATAGAAATAGCTATTACAATATAATATTAAAATAAGAGAAATGAGAATTATAACAAATCGTTTTATGTCGTATTGCATTGTCGTATTAACGGCAAGCGTTCATCCAATTAAGGAATTGTGGCCTGTTGCTCTTGTTGAAGTTTACGTCATAGGGGTTTCGACGGTCAGTGTTCCGGGAGGAAAGTGGGGCGTAGAATAAGTCCAATGAATTCTGTGGGCTTAGGACGTGAAACATGGAGGGGATCTCAGGTACTGCATATTTTTTGACCATTGTTCTATTACCTGAGGTCTGCGGAAGACGCCAAGAAAATGATTCCGCGCTCTACATTATTCAGGCTTTAATGAGTTGTGCTCGATTCTATTGCTGTCATGACATCCAGAGCCGGACATGTGGTACTTGTTCTACAGAACTTCTAAGTATAATTATCAAGACGCAGAAAAATATGCCTCGATAAGAAGTTATTAGACGAATTTCATTATATAGAATTGACAGACGAGGTTCAAGATCTGAATAGCAAAAGGGTAATTGACGTTTGGAGGTGCTACACAATATATCGAATACGGTTATGCCGAATTAATAAATTAGTAATAAGAGTCGCGCCGTTTACTGCGCGTTAACCACTTTTAATTAGTCTTTAGTAGCGGGCGATGTTATAAGGGAAATCCGGTTATTTAAGTCCGCCAGAACACAAAGTTCCAAATCAAAAAAGGACGTATAGCCAAATTGAAATCCGCTTATCCGCGTATCAAACGTTGCTACTGCTTGGGTCTTTCACTCGCTTCGTTTGCTCATCATCTTCGTTACCACTCATTTTTATTATCTTTTATCTAGATAGAGTTTCAACTATTGTATTCACTCATAGAATATCCCTCTAGATATTTATTAGTAATTAGTATGATTATTACCATCAGTCGTATAATTATTAAGTATATTTACTTGACTAATAAATACGCGTAGCAATTTGTAAGACTTGCTTTTTGACTAGAGGGCACGAGATAAGGTAAACCTTAAACGATATGCTTACACTGGTTTAGATACCAAAGGTACTAAGGAGCTCAAAAATTAGGTTTACCCTAACGGCAGATTCTTCTCTTCCTCTCTCTCTCTCTCTCTCTCTCTCTCTCTCTCTCTCCGTGTATTTTCAGCCGCCTGCTTTATCAGGGGCTGCGTTTTTTGTTGCTTCGATTTCGAAGTTCCGAACAAGCGAGCGAGCCGGCGAAAGCCAAGGCGCAACTGAGTATAGCGACCAACTCGGATCCTTGAAGGACTCCTTGCGGGCGGGGCATTATCACAGGTATAACCGTTGGCCTTGGGCGTTCAGGGTGTTCGGTACTCATAGAAGGTCAAACGAGTGCCTTTACTTCATAAACCTGTTTACAGCTGCTCAAGTAGCATAGAGATAATTAGTTTACACTACGATGCTTGCAATACCCTATTACGATTTGTTATCGCGATCGGGGCTACGTAATTTGCAAGCACTAATGGTCAAGGACCTCAATTTCCATTAGATAAATGCTTACACCAAAGAAAAGTCATAGTTTTTTTCAGGTAGCTTGCTGACTCCACTACTATCATTGGTGTCTATGTTGGAACAAAGTAATATAACTGAAAATTCATTGTGGAATAAACTAAAAACTGCTAACTGATGAATCTCTACGTTACAGCGCTGCCTCCTAACAGGGATGCCGATTCATAGAAGTATCACGTGACCTAGGTACCTTATCCCGAAGTAATGCCCAGAACGATCCCGCCTGCGGGACCGCCCTCGCTCCTCTTATCTTTCTTCGTTTAACCCGTACACGTGCACAGTGATTAGCTTTCAAACACTCTCCTGTTTTCCTTTCGTTCTTTGAATTGCACTCAACAAGACACAAACTTCGACAGCTGTGTTAGCTCCAGACGAAATTACTCAATTATTATTGCGTTGCATTCACGAAACATTGTTTCGTTAATTCGATCGATCATCGCCTCTCGTCAGTCAATCAAACTCAATCATTCTTATTTGACTCTTCATTTAGTACTTCAAATGGATTTCGAGATCTCAAAGGAGCATGAGTTTCCTGTCCAAATTTCACTTCTATTCCCACTTTCAATTGGCCGATTAGTGATGAGCACGCTTCGCGATATATTGGTCCCGCACTGACCCGTTTAGTCAGATCAGAACACTGCTTCATAATCGTCGTCATCATCATGCTTATCATTATTGACATATTCACCGTTAGTGTCCGTCTGTCTTTAATATAATAAATGTGTATGTGCGATCTTCATTTCAGAACTTTGACGTTTCTCCTGGGAAAAGGTCCCCGGTGCCCTAACTGTTTGGACGCACAGCATTCAAACCATTGTCGGTTGGCACTTACAAATGGCCTACCGGAGCGCGCTATATACAAACAAATATATATCTCCCGTATTTTTTTGACTTCGTCTTCTATGGAAAACGGTTTGGTCCCTCTATATCCTCTTCATGAATCTGGTCTCTGACGCTCGGTAGTTCTCATAAACTCGTCTAGCTATACTTGCACACCGTAGATAGGGTCAACTGTGTATTCAAATCGAGGAGTTGTCTTATTCTCGCCCGGGAAAAGCGAAATGGACGACGGAGCCAGTGCAGGAACGTTGCTCGTTGAAGGCCTTGTAAAGAAAGCCATTTTTTCCCTGAAACGACAGTGTAATTCGTCGTATAAAAACAAGTAAGCATTACGTTGATAAGAAAAGGCGTTTCACCTATATCCACTTAGATAATTACTTCAAAAGGTGAAATGTGCATATTTTCAGGGTATTACAACAAGCATAAATATTACTAGTTTACTCCCCTAGACTCACTTGAACATAGCGAGGTTCGCTGGCTCATCTCGACTGAGACTTCTACGAAGACGATAAATATTGCGGGAGGTCTTCTGTACAAGTCGAGCCTGATTTTCGTCGTACCCAAGAAGTCGCTGCATGCCCTCCTCCTGAAGCCACTCGGGTGCTTCACCACGTTGCTTCGACTCCTCAAGAAGTGTCTGCAATTCCTTCAGCTTAGACAAGTCGTCGTTGAGGGCAGTAAGGCGTGCCTTGGAAGCGTGCAGATCCAGAGCAAGATCAATCGATGTACGCGATGCATCTGCAGGCATTTTCTTTTCAACTACAGACTGCTTGACAGTCTTATCACCTGATTGCTGACCGTTTTTCTTCCACCGCTGACTACGACGCTCCATGGAGTTGCGGAGAAACACAGGACACTTCCGACTGTAGAGAGGCATAGCACTGTCTGAGTCACTTCGGTTGAGTCGGCACATGATGCGATGACGGTTGATGGTGAATGTCTGTGATCGTTTAAGGGCCTGTAGTAGAAGCTGGTCAGCTGAGTTTGACGGATCCAGCTACAGGGATGCAAGGTCAGCAAACAGAATGAACCATTATGATAAGTTGACGGCCCGTACAGTGCACATTTAGTCTAGATTCTATAAATATAGTCTCATCAGTCTGTTTACTACCGTAAAAATTCGAATCATTCGACATATATGTGTCAAAGTATTTGTTTGGACTTTCAGGAAGATACTGACCTTTTTCGCAGCCGTCTGGTAGGCGCAGTCGGTGTTCGTAGCCGCTGTTTTTACCTGTGGGACAGCAGTGATTTCGACAATAGTTTTTGTTGGTTGTTCTTCAACTCTCGTAAGTGTGGACGTTTGTGAAGAAATGATGGTACTCTCATCGGAACTCTCTACCATATCTGGCATCGATTGACCGACTGTTTGCGACAAGAAACGAAAGCTCAAGATGTTGTACCACTTCAAACTGGATGACGTAGGGTTGAAATCGGCAAGAGACACTTGCGCACAGCCAAGGCACTCTTCTTGGCTGAGAGGCCCGATACCCCAGATATTTACCTGAACGGTTTGAGTCTGGATTCGTTTTAGGGTAATTGGAAATTGAAAGATCTCGCCGATGATGGCGGGCTTAATAAGATCACGAATTAGATCCGTCTTACAAGTTAAGCAAGTATCCTCGGAGGAGGGATACAGTGCTACCTTGATGAATACACGGAAGCCGACGGGTACCCCAAGCGCAGCTAGATTATGAGCTTTCTCGATACCAACTAGTAGGATCTCATCCTCTGAAGAGAACCATAGCTTTACTTGGATCTGTGGTGTGTCGAGTGTCGTGTTCTGGGTCTCTGCTTCAGGAGAACTCTGATTATTAGCTTCAAACACGCCTGAGTCACCAGCGAACGATTCGTCTGACGCGGCAGCACTGACCGACACCCGCGGGGTTTCAATGATGGGCGTTAGCTGCTCCCGAACCTTGAGGTCACTGATCTTTGTTGTCACACTGTCAACGGTCATTACTCTTCTATGCAGGTCTTGCAGACTCGTCGCGATACTGTCATTCGTATACGGTAAGCCGTAAATGTCGGTGTAGCTTAGGTTCGAAGCTGAGCCCTCTTTACTAGATAAAGAGCCTATACTTGAACTAGAACTCATTGAAAGGGTCGACGCAGAAAGAGACTTTAGACGGCCCTCGAGAGCGGCTACTTGTCGCATCGCATCGCTTAGTTCTTGCAGCAACTTTGTCTTCTTTTCGTGCAGTTTTAGGCGATCGGATATTGCCCGATTTGAGCTCTCAATGGCCCAGCCCAACTCTGATGTGAGCTTCTTAATCTCGTTTTCATTTTCATCACGTTTGCTGCTGTTACTGCAAGAACGAAGCTCACGCAGTAACTGCTCCTTCTCCTGGATAAGAAGCAATCGATCGTGATCGCTTTCCGCTTTACCAGGAGCCATCAGGTTCTCTAATCCAGCGATCTCGAGCTGAATTCGGTTGACCTCCTTGCGCGCAGCGTCATAATTCAAACGCATGCGTGCCATTTCGGCCAAACGAGCACCTAAGGTTGGCTCTTCTCCACTTAGCTCAGTCTGAATTTCGACGCTGGAAAACTTTTCGTCGCCATTGCTATTCGTCTGCGAAATTCGTAAAAGCTCTTCTCGAAGCTTCGAAAGATTGCTCATTAGTTGTTCCTTTTCTTTTTCGCCACTGGACAGGCTTTTCTGAATGTTAACCAGCTCTTCGACGATCAGCCGGGCTTCGTCTGAAGTGTACATGCTACCGCTGCTGACTAGGCGTTCGTCAATGCTTGCCAGGACTTCAAGACCTCGCTCTTTCTGAGTGAGGTCGCTTCGAATCCGCTCAAGTTCTGCCTTAAGACGGTTAACTCTCTGACGAGCCAAGCTTACATCAGCTTTTAATAGATCAGGGTCGAATTTAGTTAAGCTGGGTGCATTTGATGCAACTGAATTCAGTGAAGTGCAGCTTGACGCCGCCAAATTGGTGGACGATGCGGCTTGCAGCAAATTGTTTAACCGCGAACTCAAGTATATGTATTCATCCTGGGCTATCGCCAGCCGCTGGTTTTTCACTTCGAGCATTTCTTTCTTAGCTACAACGTCCTCTTGTGCAGTCAGCAGGTACTCCTTGAGCATAGCCTCTTGGAGCTGTCGCCACTGTAGCCTCGGATCCTCGATTTGATTCCGTTCTGTGAACACAAACGGCACATTAAGGTATTTATTAGTGATGAAATATAGATCTCTAAAAAGTACAGTATATGACTTACAGCGAGAGACAGAGAGATTTTACAAGCTCGTGATATGTCAGACCAATGGACATACACAGCATGTGGGTTGTATTTGATACTCGATGTGTGCAAATCTGAAAAATCGCATGGCCGATTTAATCTAGGGATTACATACGAGCTTCGTGGTCAACGAAGTAGATTCCGACACGAGGGTCGTAACGCTGATCCCATCCACATGGCAACTCGTCACCTATGCAGTCCGCAAAGGACTGAGGTTTTGTTAGTCTGTAAAAAAATAGAAGAAAACATATAAACAGAATCGTATTATAGATAATTTGTTTCAATAGCTTTTGAAACTGACCAATGTGAACGGAACAGAATGACTGCATTTTTGTTAAGATAAAAACAATCGCATCAAGTCTACGTATGAAACAGTAATAACAGACATCAAGCCAATGATCAAAAACAGTTTTTTCTTCTATATTTATGATTTATTTGCAAACCAACGGATGTCATTCCTCGAGTAGGCGCGGTGAATACAATTGAAAGCAAGCTCGGACTGAAGAGTTGATGAAAAAAGAGTAGAGCAGCTATGGAACATTATAGTCTATTGTGACCTAACAATGAATAAAACAGACCTATTACGATATATTTTTGAAAAAAATAATCTAAAACCGGAAGCCTTTATTAAATTCAGAAGATTTTTTTAAAGAGTAACTAACTATCCTGTTTTGCCCTAATCCCCATTTGCTAATGATTAGCCTTATATTGTTTAACTGCAACCACAAACTAATAGAAATCAAATCGACCTACATTAATTCCAAAAGAGTGCACCATCATCAGCTGTCGTGCAAAGCTACCTTGGCCATTTTGTAAGTTGCCAGCCCTTCAATGGAACGCTAATTTTTTTAGTTAAATTTTTCCTTTTTCGGTCTATTAACACAGGTTTAAAAAAGCTTAGCATCTGACCACGGCGGAACGAAATGCAAAATATATCGTAGCTTAATCACAGTCACGTTAACATATCGTCCCCTAGGTAACAGGAGCAATGAACGGAGCTCTTACCATTGTAAACCACCTATGACGAGAGCAAACAACAAAACAAAATGACGAAGAAGACATGATACGTTTCCGGGAGGGTATATAAGCAAAAAAACAGTATTCCCTTTTCAATCCCAACTTTGCAATCTTCGCTGCGGTATCAGACGACATCTAATGCTCACTTTGACAGCACTCAGACAATCGCAAAACGGAAACACATCTAACTAAATAAACAAAAACAAGCATTAGTTGAAAATGCTACAACAAGTGGGTTAGATATTACCAAGTCGGGAACTAAATGCCGACAGTAGGCTTTGTCGCACGTTGTCTGCGTTTGACGCTGCAAAATGGCCTTCTGCTAGACGATCGCTTGCGCTAGCTAAACAGCGGTCGCCCGCCAGAATGACTTCGGCCATTTTTATTTAGACAATAATGTTCGAGTACGCTCAGCAGCAGCAGCAGCAACAGTAGCGCTCTGTATAATTGTCAAGGGTCGGGTACTCACGAAACGGCTCAGCGAATAGGTAGGTGCAGGTGAAGGCGAGGTTCCTCCGAGACAACGAAATCAAACGTTGGAAAAATTCGACAGTCATTTAAAATTCATACTGAAATCTAATTTAGTAGTGATAGTCTATAAGGATCCAAGTTGATAAATATTTTTGGCCTGAATACTGTGTCGTGGCCATTATTATATGCGTTTATTAGAATATTCAGCATATATTGCTATTGTAGTAGCCTTAACTATCGTACACGTCAATTCAGAGAATCTCAGCCAAAAGTCCTTTCAAGTCAATTAAACGAAACTTTCTTCTGACAGGAAGAGGGATGCGAAAATGTTTGCTAGGATTTCTAATCTGCAGTTTTTTTTTAAGTTTTGCAGCTAGACCTAATTCTTTATAAAAATACCACTATCCCATATGCTTATATATGACAATAAGTAGCATTTTAAGTAAGCAAGTAAATGAACAAACAAATAAATTATGATGGTAGTCGTCACACGAGATGCTATCCGGGTTTGCTTGTTACAGGTGAAACCAAGTATTTTGACAACAAGATAATAAAAAGCTAACTAGAATTTTTGGGCACATTTTTGTAAATGCCATGATCACACAATGCCATGCACTATGATAATCCACTATATAAAGTATAAAAGAAAAAACTGAATGGCCCTTTAACTTGCTCATATATACATATTTTTTTTTTTTTTCAATTATCTGATAGATATAGTTCGGATATAGATCTAACGAGGTAGATTATTGAGGTAACTGCTCAGATCCAGCTCGCTAGATTTTTGTATATTGTTGGGCAAGCTACCTTTTGTGTGTACCACTCAAGTCAAAACGCACTAACGTGGAATGGCGAACTTAAATAAATACCAATGTTGCCGTTTAAACAATATTCTTGCCAAGACTAATGCTACCTTTGATGATCAATGAAACCTTATTGACGTCTCATGCCTCCCACGGGCCAATTGGACTATTGGACAACCAATAGTGATCATGAAAGAAAAATTTCAGCAGTTTCCTGTTTAAATTACTATATTATCAAGTGGTCTTTAAATAATACCACTCGAGTCTTAGGGCTTCTTTGTCGTAAATGATTTTATAGTAATTTTACAGATCGAAAGTGGGTCACGCTTTAACAGCAACGACAATGCGGATCACGACGACAGTTGCTTCAGCATTTGGCCCGCAACGGATAATCAGGGCCACAATTGCAATAATGACTTGAGTGACTGACCACTTGCACCACTCTCACGTCTGACCCGGCACAACAAACTGAGTAACGTTGCGCTTTTGGCAAGTCCGCTTAAGGAATTCCTCTACTAAATATATGTGTATGTGTCTGTGTGCATTTATGTAACCACCACAACAACGAGACAAAAGATGGCGCGAGAGAACACGAACAGCAGCAGCAGCAGCAGCAGCAGCTGTTGCCGTTGCAACTCGATTGTTACAGTGCCTTGTTTGTGGGTTTAGCTCGACGCATCCATATGCCGCCCAGCGACCGCAACAACCGGGCCATTCTGATTGGTGCTACCGCTGGCGCTGGTAGTAATAACAACAAACGTCAACGTTTCCAGCCCCCAGAATGACCAATCGTACTACGCAACCCAGAAGATATCATCGTGATCATCATCATCAACAACGGCAGTAGCAATATTACGCTAAGCGGTAACAATGGCAACTCTATCCCCGTTTGTACATCACCAACGTGTTACTTGGTGTCACCAGAGTGCGTACGTATACATATTTCACATTAGAACAGCAACTGGGCTGCTGGCATAGAGAGCAAATCGCGACTACAATAACAATAGCTGGTATAGCCAAGCCGGTACAATACAATGTTACGACAAAGTCTTCATAAAGAAAAGATCTTTCTCGCAGTCGCTGCAAATTACCCACAGCCCACCATACAAACAGCTTAACTAAAGTCCGGTTTCACATGAGAAGGCTAGCATTACCTTTCAGAAGCTGGTCCTGAGGCTTGTCGCAAGCGATACATTTCCAACCCGAATGTTCGTTTAATAACCGTTCCAAATTATATTCTTATCAGTAAAATGGGAACTTCGTCTACATTTCAAACTAGGCAATAGCAGGTCTTATTAAAAGGTAGAGAATAACTATATATTCACGTGTATAATTCGGCTATACAGCCATACGTCAATGCTGTATAGCCAAGGACTTGAAACATTTAGATCTATGACGATACGCGTAATTCTAATCAAAATTCGAAAAAAAAGCGCGCAAATGTAAATATCAAGTATCAAGCAGAACAGCTTCTAATGGCTATCAAAACACTGGCTAATCTCTCAAAATTTCGAGTAACTGATTTGTGAATTGCTGTCTGTAAACAAACTTGTTCTGAAGATAACAAAAATTTCTTTATATTTCTTGCCGCTATACACCGACACAGCTGTTATGGTGAGATCTGCTTGAGCATGGGGATATTATGTCCATCGTAATTTCTACATTAAGTGAACTGAATCTCGAATTTAGAAAATAGCCTCTGAAGAGCAGAAATGCATTGGCCGCTTTGCACAATTAGCATTTGCGCGGGTTCAGGTCTCACTATCAAACCCAAACTCAAACCTTTCTCACTAGCGAACAGTAAACCAATTGATGAAGGTATAAAAATGTGTGAGGGGATCACTTGGACGGTCTCTAGCTAAAGAAATTGTCATTATCATCATCATTATGTATAGTCGTAGCCATCGCTTATGTCAAACATTCCGAGAGAGGCCCTTCAAAGTGTCTCCTGCTTTTTTGCCCTGTTTCAATTTTTGCCGTTTCGGAGAAGCGGATACCGGCAGCAACAGGGCGCCATCGAAGAAAGCGGCAGCGTTGATGAAGATGAAGCCCAATGCCAATTACGGCACAGAGCAGCTTGTCCGTCTGTTCGTGGCATCAATATACGTCAAACAGACGGTCAAAACCTTCAGCTAGCCATCGGACCGATGCGTGGTCTTTCAGTCACAGGTAGCCCTCAGCACTAATGGCTGGGAAACGCGCAAAATGCCCCCCTTTCTCCCTCGATATTAGTTTTATCGGCATTCTTGGTCTGCCGCTTTTCTGTTACTACACGCCGCTCGTTCTCTTACTCCGGCTGCTACTGCTATATGATAACAGTCATTGGCGGCCCCTCGCAGACGTTAGCAGCGCGATTTGCTGCTGCTGCTGCTGAATGCTGCCAGCAAACTCAGCTTCTGCTGTCGTTGCTACCAAAGGGTTTCACCTGCCACGAACTTCACCATCCACGGCCATTCGCCATCTACCATCTCTACAGCTACGTACAGATCTGTTGTTCGTTCGTGCTGCCAACTGATCGTCCTGCCGCTTCGTCGCCGCGACCATCTACGACTTGCTCGTTATTCACCGCCAGCCATCGTTTACCCTAGTTTCGGCTTCTTTCATTCGTTGCTTCCCTTTTTCTTTTTGTAGTTTACTCTTTCTCGCTCCATCAGCGGACCTATCTATGTATGAGAGTGGGTGTGTGCGCACTCTCGATGAGTTTTTCAAACTTTCCCGCCTGTTTGGCGTGCCTGTGTCGATTGCGCAGTGTCCTCCCCTCCGCTCGCCTCCACCCTGAGGCAATCCTATCGCTATAGAACAAACGAATAAACACATGAACACACGAATATACACAGAGTTCGAGTAAGCAAGGATATTCACGTACACCCATACAATAACTAAGAGCTATGTCTCTTAAGATTCTTGAATCTTAAAGTGGATTCCTGGCCTAGTGCTTCCACGTTATTAGTTCTGTGCACAAAGAGAACCGAGCCTTGTCTGTGTCCTGCTTTTTTACGGGTCCGTAAACTACTAGCAGCGGCAGGTATTCCTGAGGCGTCAAAAGTCGACCACTGTTGACGTTGACTAGCATGGCGATTGATAACAAACTATTTCAACTCTGAGAGCCATCATCATTATCGCTGTCGCCATTTACATACACACCGCCAGGTCGAGCCAAATTGGTAACTGAGCCACGGTAATTTGCTGATATTAAATTCCGCATCGCTTCATCTAACCTCTTACTATAATTGCACGCCGAACTGTTACCAATGTTAGGCCGAAATACAATGTATGACTAATCGTTTAGAAACATTGCGCTGAACGTCCTGCAACACTTTCTCTTTATGTGTTCATTGTTTCGAGACGAAAGCGGGGTCCGGTAGTCGCTAGTCGATTAGTGATCGTGACTTTTGCATCGGGCCCGCTAATTGACGAATGGACACGTCACACATTTCTAAGGGCACGCTGCGCTTTGGCTGTCAGGTAATTTTAACATAGGGGTTCAACGTCGTCTCGCCTTTCGTTTTGGCGCTGTGCTTGCTTCTGCTATTGTTGTTATTGTTCTCGTTCTCAAAACAGGGCTTGCTAAATTACAGAAAACCAGCAAAAGCAAAAGTATCCTGCTGGCGTCGACGTATACTAAATTTGAAGTGGCGTCCGTTTACCCTGTGTCCACTAATAATGTTACCGGTTGGTGCAACTAGTAAATTATTAAATAGCAAGTCAGAAAATTGTCGAGTTTAGCCATATCGGCAGAATGGCTTCTGCAGCCACTCAACCGAGCTAAACAAGCAACCGTACAGCTAGCTACGAGTCACATAAAAAGCAAATAGAAAATTAATTCCATTCAAGCTTAAGGACGCCACAACGGCTACTACCATCTTCTACGGCGCTTGCTCAGCTGGATGTTGCCCGTTACCATTTCAAGTTCCCTTAGACCATTTGCCATTGTTAAAAAGCATACGTTATCGTAAACCAACTCTTGCGCTCAGCTGGAACCAGCATTCGTCACCTCTAATTACCTGAACGTAGCAGTCATGTCGACCGAATTTCTTCTAGCTTTGTAAAATGCCAACTAATGCCACTGATGGTCATGGCCTTTCCTGCTGCGGCCTAAGTCTTGCCCTTTTCTGCTTGATTTTTAATTTACGCCCGTGGCATCAACTCCGGCTTTAAATCTTTTGCCAGAAGTTATCCATAAAAAGGCGAAAGAGTGCCCGCACTATTACTTTCCTAATAATTTTTATAGGAATAGACTAAAGAAGAGGGAATAACGTTGTGCACACACGTACATAGGTACACAGAACATCGGACAAGGAACAGAAGCGTAAAAAAATGACTTTTGACACTAGCCCGCTCGGTAATGTCGACTAATGTCTCTGCATATATTGCATGTTTTTTTTTGCTAAAAATGTGCCGAGATGATAGGACTTCGTGAGCCAGAGGCGCCAACTTATCGGGCTCGATCTGAGTCGCTATTATAATTCGCTTGCAAGGTGGAAAGGCAGAACGGCTGTTGAAGCCTCGCTCGGAACGAGCAGCAGAAACAAATATAGTAATATCGCACCAAGCTACAAACCCGAAAAGAGATGCAAAACATGCAACAAGAATTATGGAACAAAGCAACAGATAATTAGTTCAGATAACTGAAACTTTTTTCACAAGCGGTTGTGACTAAGTAAACTAGTAGAACGGAGTGGAGTGAACATTGTGTCGTTTCCTAATAAACGCACACGAACATTTACCATGCAACGAAAAATTTCAACTGACGACTATCATCCTACTCTACGAATGGCAGCGTGGACACTTAGAAAGGGTTTGTAAAAACCCTCAAACACGCATGCATGAATTCGTGGAATCTTTCAAGGAACCTCATATAATTATATCGTGTTAACAATATTGAACTCAGAAGCAGGCGTAAACTAGTTCGGAATCAGTTTTACTTGATATCAACACCGTACGTACGCATCTACGGGAGTCGATTGGCCGAGTATTTCGGAACTATCTGCCGGTATTGCAAAGCCAACAAGCTCACATAATCGTCTCAGGCACGCCCGAAACCAATAACAGACATAGGACTTGATGTGTTCAAGCGTCTTTTTTAAAGCTTTCCGGCTTCTCGTGTACTCAGCGGCGTCCTTCTCTATACAGTATAAATGAGATAATCAGCGCCCGGTCACGAGAATATTCCGCGATATAAGGGTAAATCCAAAATGTGCTCATCTTCACTCCTCGTAGTTATCGGTTACATTTCGTAGTTTGCCCCGCTAAGCGTGAAACAAGCCAACACGCTAAACCAGATATATTCTATTTACGCCTATTAATGAGATTTCACCGTGTTGTAGCTGATGTTACATCGTATCTGAGACTTTAATTATCTGCTCGTTGAGGCAGTTCTGCGACAGCGCCTGGAGCCTTTACGGCCCCACAGAGAAAACAGGTGAACGTCTTCCTTAATCACGGTGTCAGGAGATCCGGTCGGTTTTTTCTTTCTTTCGCATCCGCCCGCCTTTTGTGTTTCTTAATTAGTGGAAAACACATTATGCAGCTTATTGACCGAGAGCGTTCGATTATACATTGCCAGTTTCCGAACGAAGAGAATCAAATACACCAATTGATGATGTACTTCAGCTTAAAGCTAGTAAACATAGCATTGCATTACAAGGACGAATCAAGTAGAAATGTCAAATAAAGAAACAATCTGTAGCAATCTGAATAAGGTTTATGTGTATATAACTGGGTAGTACGGATTTCGACAACAGCAAATAAGTCACGTCGTTCTGGTACCACATTTTGCGGTACACAGATGAGCAATGATATGGCGACTCATTTTCGAGTTCCCAATCTTCGGTGTCCGTTGCCCCTTGATCGTACTAGTGCTGAAACTGTGTGGTGAATCAGAGACCCCCGTGTCTATCGCACGATAATAAGATTAATAACAGCAACAACCATAACAACTGCTAGCAGCCTTTTATGGTTTTTGGTAACGATCGGTTATTGTGTCTAATAATGGCGTTCGGAAGCGTCACTCGTGGGCATATTATGGCCTGCTTAGTCCACGACGCAAGCGGATTACTATCGCATGTCACT
The DNA here is from genome assembly GCF_002443255.2 of Varroa destructor. NCBI lineage: Eukaryota > Metazoa > Arthropoda > Arachnida > Mesostigmata > Varroidae > Varroa > Varroa destructor. The sequence goes on along the minus strand of NW_019211454.1, from coordinate 68,159,949 downwards.
TGATATAAAGACGTAAATACCTATATTTTGTATATCATCGCCATTTGAACTATGGGCGTGTCTAACGTAGACAATGCTTTGCTAAAGCTCGACGATCAGAGTTATTAATTGTCGATATTGAATGTTGCTTCAGGGAAATCCAATTCAGCATATTCATCCTGCAATATGTTGAAATAGACGCTTATACGAAGTTGCACGAAGTGCGACGACAACAGTGCGCACGTTTTGTCATTCAGTAGGGTTACCCACCCAACGAAAAATCTCAAGCCCAGCAGTGAATCGTATCGAAAATCCCGCTTTTATGAATGAAATACAACTATTTAGCTGAATCTCTGGCAATGTGAACGCCGCGAACGTTGCTTTCTCTCAGTGCATTTTTAGCTTCGTTTCGTTGAATCGCGTAATTACGGATACTAATTTATATATACAAGAAATACAGATATTACGTAAATGCTATTTAGAAAGCGTAACGATTTATGTATATGAGGGTATTCTGTAGTGCAGCGGTTCTGCAGTGGCAAGAACACTATGTTGTGATCGCTTTGCATTTATGTGTTCCCGTCTATATGTACAAATGTTATCATCTATGTATGGACGTACAAGTGCGTGTATTCCAACACATTGCAATATGAGCGGGTAGACGAATGCAGCCGCTGACGACGCTGTCGCCATCGAAGCGTCGTCGTCGAATGTAAAAAGCGCAGCCAGTAGTAACGGATTATCGACAGTTGACAAATTATAACTAGGAATTTGTACAGATGACGCAGTCGTGTACGATACAGCAGTACCACGACGGAACGAGAATATTAGCTTGGGGGGCCCAACGCGAGTGGCAAACGAACCGACAGAACAGCACGAAAATGGTCAATGTTGTGGCGATGCTGATGCTGATTCTGATGATGGGTTTTTGCATGAAGAGAAGCGGTCATCACTGCGTTTGTTGGACTACGGCGGCTTTCGTTCCTTGTTCCAATGGCCGCAATCCTGCCAAGTTTGCCAGTTCAGAAACGAATCTGTTCGCGATCCTTCTATTCGCTGCGGTCGGGTCGCATTGAGGAAAATGGCCGTCTACACACAGACAACAAGCGACACGATAGCCCATTCAACGACGAGACATCTTCTTGACTTCTTTTCCCAACAGAGGTCCTTTGCGAGAAAAGCTGACGGCACAGAGCAGCGAGAGAAAGATCTATCTGAGAAAAATGGCGACGATGTCAATGACAATGTCCCAACGTTCCACTAGCAAAAAAGACGAAGTGACTCTAAACTGTTCGGATCGACAGCAACGCCAACAACAACGCGACCGTGGTCGTCGGCTTCGGCGGCAGCGGAGGCGGCGGCAACAACATTCCAATGTGCAACGATCGATGCCGCCGTTTGGCGTCTCTCCTTCTCCTCTTCCTCTCCTCCTTTCCTCGTTTTGCTCAATTTGCCGAGTCCAATCATCGGGGCTAGAGAAGAGGCGGAGAAAAAGGTGGGAGACGACGACGACGACGGCGAAAACGACGGTGTGCGAAATGCAATCCGCTTTTTGATTTTCTGTGCGTTGCCGTTTCTACTGCTGCTACCGCTGCAATTGTTACTTGTGTTTTTAGACCGCGTGCGGATCGAAGGAACAGCGCTACGCAAACCGACCGACCGACCGACCGGCCGGCCGGCCGGCCGGCCGCCAGCGAGCCAATGACAATCAACAACAAATCGGCCAGTAGCAGTCAGTTGACCAAACAAACGTCGCTGAACGTAGCATCACTCACATAGCCAGTTACTCGCAGTTGCTGCAACAGCAGCTGCATTCCCGTGCAGGAGATTTTTTGTCTTATCTTCTTATTGCTCTATGTGTCCGTCTGTCGGGCTGTGGTTCGGAGCAGTCCGACCAGGTCAGTAAAAGACGGAACCGCTTCTCCGTTCTAATACGTCTCGATATCTTTCACTATAGCAGCAGCAGTAACAACAGTAGTTTTTGCGGGGACAAGACCTCGACATCTAGATGCTACATGCCAAGGCGTTGTTGGCTTTTGGACATGAGCTTTTTTAGCCCACATCCGTCATTTGTGACATCAAGTAACAATACGATCTAAACATTTTTGAACTGCTTTTATCGCTATCGATAAAAAATTGTTTAGTTGAAAGCATTTTGGAACAAAGTACTTGCAGATATTTATGAACACGTGCTCTTTTATCGATCGTTTTCCTCGCAAGAACGCCGAATCTAACAAAGATGTTGACGTTATGGCCTATTGGCTTTTTAGCCTGAATTCAGCACTGAAGCAGCAACGAAAGACAAGATGGTAATTGGCGATATTGCTCGGTAACCAAACTAGACAGTTGTTATCAAGTAGAGAAATATGCAGAAGGAAACAACGTGTACTCCACTGTACCTGGAGCAAATAAGGGTATTTCCTGTTCCTTTGGCTGGCGATATTCCAATCGACTAAGCGAGCACCCTTGTGACTTTGTGAGTAATCGTATGAAATTCATTATGCTATCACTACACGGCAAATCCGCCCTATCGAAATAATTAAGGTTTACCCGCTCTGTAGAGATACAGAGCACGGAAACGCGACACGTTTACGTTGAATCGATGCGCAATCTGCTTCAGTTTTAGGGTATGTCTACTGAAAATCTTTAAACAGACATAACACTCAATTACAACATTTATTCTACAAACGTCACTTTGTCGACTAATTGATAATTTTCCATAAATTGCAAAAGGCATATTGAAGAAGGATGTTTGTTCCAAGGACAGAGACCGTCGGCTTCCGTGAAGCAGCCGAAACAGTATGAGAAGCTAATATAACACAGTGTGGTTACATACTGAGATTTTTAAAATATATGCTTTGAACCTAGCACATGTCAATAATCAACCATTTCGAATTAACAACTATATGCGCACAAATTTTCAGGTTGAATTGAGATAGCAAAAATTCCATTATTTTTCACCACTATAAACCTATGGTTTATCCTCCAGATCTGAAACCAGTTAGTGAGTAATCTAAAAGCAAACTTCAACAATCAGTCGAGCGATCATTGATTGCCGAACGTGAAGTTAGCTATTTAACTTTATCATCGCGCGATCCGTCTGTCAGTCAAACGCAAGTCGCCGACGCTGAACTTTATCGGTTATACAGTCTCGTTGATTGAGTCCGTTTGTAGGGCTTAACGATTACTTACTCCAACTACTACGAAACTCATGCCAGCTGGTCCGACGTTTGCACCGCGGGTTCGATTCCTTGTTCTGGAAATAAGATTGCTACAATTTGTTGTTTGCCCTTGGGGCGCGTGGCAAAAGACGACTGCCACGTCGCACCTCTACCTACGATTTATTAAGGGAGACCACACCCGGCGTGCAGCCGCACAAAGAGTAAACCTCACCAACCATGCCAGCGTACTAGACTACCGCAAGGTTCGAAGATAAGAGCGCGCTTACAAGTATGGCTTCAAGACAAGTACCTCACAGCCAACAATTATCCGTATAGCAGACGAAGCGAATATGATCAGAGGCAGTAAAGATCATCATTCACTGCCAGTATTTGTGACATCATGATCGGCGTCATCACTTGTCTAGTGAGCTCCACTCTGTTATGTACATTATATTGCGATTGAGGACAACGAGACATGCTGCCTGAGAAACAACAAATCGACTAGCACAATAAAATTAGGTTCCATCAATTTTGTTTATGGGTTGGGCAAATGATTCCGACATCGAAAACGTGATGTTACACCGCGTGACACCGGCACATGCCGACAAGAAGCTGCAGTAGTACATAACGTTTATTGTTGCAATCTGTTCTCTCGGTGAATCACTCGTGGTCTGGTTTGAAGCGCTTAGCGACAAATGAGGCTTGCAAGGCGCTTTACAAAGTCTTGCGTGAGAAAAAGTTAATTCCTATAGCCAAACTTAGCAACAACACTTTGTGGCCGTGAATAGCGCAGTAATAGTTACCTTTGCACATTATCTCTATTAACTTTTTTCAACAGGTGCTAATTCAACTTTCGTTTTTCTGGGTAGCCATATCTATAGAAAGGCCGTTGGCAGATCTACGATATAACGCACGTGCAGTATTAAAGCCTATGTAATATACCGCGTCTTTAAATGACGGTCAAATTGGGAACGCAGAACAATCGGACAATGAACAGGTGAAGACGATTTTAAACCTTTGGGAAAGGGTGCCGGAATATCCGTAAAAACGCCTCGATCTTCGATCGATGTTCGTTAAGGGAAACGCTCACGTGTGGTAGCCACACGACCAACTTCAGCAGTAGAGGCAATTACTACGGCGGACGGTAAAGCGCTGCTGGATTTAATCAGGCTGGATCGCTGGTTGATCGTAACGCCTTACTAACCAGCGACCGAGAAATCAGCTACAGGAGCGGCGACAGCGTTACCCGGCTGCCTTGTTGCCTCTCTGTTTTGTGCTTATGTTCTACCACTTCCGCTGCTGCCCTATTCGTTCCAATGGACTGTTGCGCTGCACGACTGATACGAGGAAAGCTGCAGCAAACCATGTACATACATATGGACACACAGGCATATATGCACACCCGAAAGAGCAACGGCGAAGTCGTTGATCGTCCACGAATGTTGTTGCTGGCTCCAGTCGAATCGTTGTTGCTGTCGGCTTTTGTGGCAACGACAATCGGCAAACAACAAGAACCAAGTATGACTGAGCTGCTGCTTCTAGCACTACAGCGGTGGCGACAGCAGATACGCCACGAGAGACGCTGATGGCGGCAACAACGCCGGAGGCACCAATCAACGGCCGACGATCGGCTAACAAGCACGAACCTACCAAAGAGCGAACGAAGAACGGAATAACAAAAAAAAACGATCACGATCAACCTGATGCAGTCATTTTGGACACCGCTGCCACCACAGCATCAGGGCGATGGTACAAGGTAGTATAGTATGGTCTGCTGTGGTTTGTTGGCACTCTGCTATAGGCCAAATGCTAACCTTGGTTATGGTGCCTTTCACGGAACAATTGTTAGTGGCTTACCGAAAAGGCTAACTAAAACACACATGTATATATATATATATATACATGTGTTTTAATTGTGGAAGAACTGTGGCGGCTTTTTGTGCTGTTACTGCAGTAAATGCTGTCACTATGGTGGAAATTTTCAGACAACGTTATAATTAGTACTATGCCTATCTAATTATTCTGCGATGTTGGGTGTTTTGTTTGCAAAGGACAAATATCGCTTCTTTCTATCATGTCGTTTTTCTCTACATTGTATATCACGATTACCACCATTATTTTACGTCGCTTCAAGATTATGAATGACTGTATTCGTGATCCACAGATCCATGTCTATGGTATATACAATTATTCGGTACCATTGTTTATAACAAACAACACTTTAAAACAAATGTAACGTTGGCAATAGTCCTATGATTTGACCAACTCCAATTAGAGCCGATGTTGTCCAAATAGAGTTTTTGCGTAGATGAGCCTTACTTCATTGCAGTTACTCTTCAATTCGTATATCTCCGCCTTGGCCGCAACTTGACTAAGATCCTCTGTCTTACGGATATTGTCGCGTGACAACGAAACCAGAATAACAATAGTCGATAACTAATTGAAAACAATGCGCTTCCGAGTCTACAGCGAACAGGTACCAGCCGCCTTGGTACGCCACGCATGCCTCTAACTAAAGATACGACCAGCAGCACCAAATAGTCAAACCAAACATACCTTTTATCTTTGTCACGCCGGGGCTAGTAAAGAAAAAGAAGAGGCAATACCCCGTTGACTAATGCAACCGATTTATCATTTAGCGACTGATGGTACTTGTCGAAAACAGGTGCATTGAATTAAGTACAGAACTGTTTGTAACTTTCGACTAGTACTGATTGTCGTTATCAAAGCGATTGATCCCGTCGCATTTATTATTATGATTATTAGAATCAAAGGAAACATCGAGTTTCTTCGGAGTGGGAAAACGTTTGCTGAGTAAAATGTCTCCCAACAAAGACGACGCCGGAAGGATCGCGACAAAATCAACTGTCTCTATAAAAAGAAAGATAACGCTGGCATGGAGCAGTGCCAGCAGCGAGCATAGAAGGAGGACGGGATAATTCTAATCGTACGTGGCGCAAAGGCGCTTGAAATACACGAGACCATAGCAATAGTCATAACAGCAGCGATGGCATAGACTACTATAGCTTCCTTGATACAAGGAGTATTAATGATCTCGTTGTTGACAGCGAAAAGTATAACTATCTATGAGTTTCTACCTACCACTGTTTTTGTCCTTATACCTCTTTTCTAAGCTAATCGCGCCGAGAAGACGGACCGCAATAAACCATAACTGTTGACACCGCTTAAAATTTCAGCTTCCTCTAAGGACACTGATGTTGATAATGCTCGGTGACTCCGTCTACGTAAAGCAACTTCTACTTCCACCGCTGGAGATACTGCTAAGTAGATTTGGTTTCAGAGTCGAAGTCTGGAATGGAACGTTGCATTTCCCGCTATTGATAATCACCTTTACTTCATGACTCTTCGATAAACACAGGTAGACATTTACATTTCGGCGACAAGACGGCATTGATTTTGCGCATGTGTTGCTATCCCCGCTGGGTTTTCGCCAGATAAATTCATATCGCATCAATATAGATCATCATTTTATAGACGTCTGTACAAGACCATGTCTGATTATTATTGATTAGGTAGATATGGATAGCGTCTATCAATTGCCATAGTGGCCTTCGTGGTGTTTAGAATGTTAGATCGCTAACTGGAACCGTTGGCTACGTCGAACTGACGATGCAGACCCTTCAGTGGCACAACTTCTTCTAATAGAGTTGTTATTGAGATTGCTCGTTCCGCATACTGAATATGTGCTTACATTGGGCTCCACGTCGGCATCAAAGAAACAGCCATTACGTCACACAGTTATACTGTCCAGACGACTTCTACTATTATAACCATACTAGTAATAATGATAACAACCTACTGTTAACTAATGAATAGTTCCCGAGCTGCTCATCGACGAACGTCCATGTTCTTCGATTTATTAAAGTAGCAGGTTTATGTGTTTCGTGTTACTGCTGTCAGGAAAGGTTGGAAACTGGCAAAGTTGAGAGATATCCTATTTGATATTCACACTGCTACCGTTTTCGTAGATGCTTGTATGCCCTCGGCGCGCATCTAACCCCCCGCATGTATTGTCCTATGATATTCTTCAAGATCCAGCGAAAAAAGCAGCACCAAATTTCCAAACGCAAGGCCGGTTCCAACAGCAATGAAAATGGTGATGACATCGTCCACTCTCTAAAGTAGACGACGAAAAGACGTAATCAGTCTGCAAATCATCACCATCGTCATGTTGCAGTTCGTGCCCCAACGGTGACGACTGGTGATTCAAGGAGAGGTGACGCGCCGCTGGTCGTATCGATGCTGCCGCCATAGCTGAGCATAACAGGCAGAAAGGTTATATAAAGTGTACGCAGCGGGAGCAAATGTATCTATCTCTTTGGGCGCTACGTCCATTCTGGCGTCATAATACAACATTCGACAGTTATACACATACATGCATGCATACGCATAGTATCCCCGTTCTTAACTGCGCAGATCCCAGAAGAGGAGCTGGCAATCCGTCCATTCCTTACCGCGTTGCTGCCGTCAACGCTACTAGCAATGGCGATGATAATGGTGATGTCGACGATGTTGGCGACGGCGAGCACGGGCACGACAGCGTACGTGAATTGTACAAAACAGTGCTCTGGCTCCTGCGACGTCATCTTTGTTTCGTTGTTTTCTTTTTATTTGTACGCATTTGTAGGGGATCGGCCAAAGAAACGTATTGCATCCATGTAGACAATCTAATCATTTAGCCAGCCGAACGCGTCAGCCCCTCCCAGCTGCCTGCACAAGCCTGTTAAGAGCCAGCAGCGGCGGTTTCCGCCTGACCATTCGCCCTGAAAACAACCCTGAACTCTATATCATTCTGGAGCGAGCCAGCGAGTCTGCATTATCACGAGCATCAGCAGTAACTATATATATAGCAGCGCGACGATATGGAAAACAACAGTCGCCGTGCGCCGTAAGCACACCCACGCACACAGGCACGATGATGCGCAAACATCCGGTGACACTTATGAATAAATCAAAAGCGGGACCAGCCAACATAATTGGCAGTCTTCGCTCTTCTACTATTTTTATGGAGAGTCGTCCCCATTTCGCCGAAGCATCGACGGCACAAGGCAAGCCGCGCTGTCGTTGCTATTTCCTCCGATTCCCTTAAATTTCAACCTGCTTTTCAAAACGATGGCTATTTGTGTAGCATGCGAATCCGATAGTTTGATTCATCTATTCGATAGAACTTTCATGGAAGGTACTTCTCGGCGCCACCGGCAACACGTTCCCTGCCTCGCTGTTTAGTGACTCAGTATCTACCAAAAAGCTAATTGTACGGTTTCGTTCTCGAAGCTGTTTTCCGATGCAAGCACGTGAATTGCTGCAACCGACGGCTCCACGTGCTCACCATCTCGACCACGATTAGTATCAAGACGTATGTGTGTGCTCTCTATGCTTCATGCTTCCATGTAATCAAATATTAATGCGTCAAGCCACTGCATATTTTTCTACGATATACCCTGCCAGCATTGGGTCAGTCGATGAAATTGGAACAAAACAGAGTCCCAGGTGGATGAATAATCTCCAGTCAGCGAATTCATGGAATTTCTATCCCAAAGGAATCTACACTTCGATTTCGTCGCCAATAATGCGTGGTTAGTTGCTCATCAATTTGCGCGTGTTGTTATTGCTAGTCAGTCGAGCACGATCGATCGTGAGATGAAATGCTCTTCTCACCACCGGTCGCTACCGGTATCGTTGGCGGTTTTGAGGGGAGCAGGCGAGTAAACCAACGAATGAACAAATCGACGGCAGAACGATCGAGCTGAGGCAGCGAATCTAAGCTAGACTGAACGATGCTGGTGTTGCTGATGCTGGCGTCATGGCTGCCGGTCGCAGGTACGGACAATAGTGAAAAAGCCACGGCGATCGAGCAATGACTGATCAGTAGTAGACGCAGCAAAAAAGGAAACACAACCAGTTACCCCTCAGCAGCAGGACAAAGGTTGCCGTTGGCCGTCAGACTATCGACGGTAGCAGCCGAGAACGCCAGCAGCAGCGAAACGAAGACGACCAAAGAGTTGCAACCGTCACTGCCATCACCGCCGCGGCATTCGGCACACGTCTAGCGATCCGCCACGCAGCAACGGCCACAAGAGCACAAACAGCGAGCGATTACGTAGGAATGTTCCTCTTGACGCTGGCAACGACATCAGCAGCAGCTGCTGCTGCTGCTGCTGCTGCTACTGAATCGGTTGTCGATGCGAGCCGCGCCGGCGGCGACGACGACAACACGAACCCGGAGCGGAGAAAGAACGAACAAACGAACGAAGATTGTCGCTATTCGCTGACTCTAGGTGGCTAAGCAGCAGCACAGAAGCAACAGCAGTCGTCATAATGGAGGTATGCTATTGACCCAAATGGGACAAATCTAAGCGTTGAAACTTCTTAGATCAGGTTGTTGGCAGACATGGCGACAGCCACCGAATAAACGCAAAGTCTAGTCCGCCTTTACTGAAAGGTAACCCTCAAAATTGGAAAAACATGAAAAATTCAGTGCCCTGTGCCGCGGTTCGGTGTTACTGTTGGACTAATCTGCTTGAGATGCACACAGATGGTATCATTTAAGGGTTGTTTCGAGTGTCTCTTCCTATGAACGGAGGCCACTAACAATATAGCATTAAAGGTGCATGCAACAAACATCGCCCTAATTTATTGCTTCTTTTAAAGAACACTAATAACGTGTCCAGTCATATAAACGTATAGACTCAAGAACGTTGCGGTATATATGGAATTCGCGCCAGACCAACCAGGCGTGATATCTGACGAAAACATATCACCATGTAAGGGCCGCGGATTCCTGAAATGTCGTGTACACACATACTTCATGTGGCTTGGAGTGACCACATCTACTTGACGCGAGGAAACGATCAATAATTCTATGAACATCCTATCCTTCCACTGACCGATCAGTCGAATTACAAACGACTTGGTCCAGTTCTGATAACGATACTGTTGAACCAAAAGTCTCATCCAAACGGCTATTTTGAGACCGCATGTCCGTTTTATATAGTGTATAATGGGTGGGTACGAGTCTCCGTAATGGCTTAGTAGGAAACGTGCTTGCCTGCTGATCTTAGGGACACATTGTGGTCTAGCTTCGAATCAAGGCATCAACAGACCAGACTTCGTTTCGTGCTGGGATACCGGCGTCCGGGTGTACGGCAATACCAGACGTCAAACTCGAAACATAAAAGTACAAGTAACGCATGGCTGTACGGATGGAATTAATTTATCCCAAAAAAGGACCGTCTTCTTTTCTTAGTCTTTACTGACTGCTCTAACAGCAGCACAACGAGCGGAGATGACACTCTGAATGGCTACGAATAATTACAATGATGATGACATTACATCTTTTCGAGCCGTTGGTTGTACTAAAAAACATTAGTGCTTATTCCAGTGCCCACTGGAAACGTCTGTGGAAAGCCAGAAGATTCAAGTGTTCGATGTACGTTCTGTTCTGCGTTCGTTTCCAGGATTTTCGGTGCCATGTATCTTGCCAGAACACTGCTTCACGCATACACACGCCTATATGTATATATATAAAAAGATAAACGGTGCTCATCGACATAGACATTGCTGCGTTATTCAGCAACAGTACACGAGACAATTTCAAACCTAATTAGAGTTACGTTAAACGAGACGAGCGAAACGGAGTCGAGCGCGGTACTTGTCTCCGTTGAAGGCTGAGCGCCAGCAAGCACCAGTTAACCACATACCAAAACTGTAGACAGATAACGTGACCAACCAACAAAAGGCTTACCACAGCGCAGGTAAGGCAGTAATAAAAGACGGCGGAAATTGCCAGCTATGGGGTCAGTGAATCACTCGATTCATAGTAATTCTGTAATTGTTCTCTACAGTATGCGTCTACCAATTCAATCAATATTAACTAAAGAACATCAACAAGTTGTAATCAAAATACGAAATGATTAGAACTGATCCAAACTATCAGAACCTCATCCTCAATATGAAAGTAACTACTACGCGTAAAGTATTTAATTAACGCCATTTTATCCTAGGGATACTTCAAAAGTATTCGACATGCATCGAAATGCCGATATTGAAAATGGTCGGGCGCCGGTCAATTTGAACGTGCCGTCGTCAACAGCTTTTGGAGATCAACTATTTTTGGAGATAAAAACATTTTATCAAAAGGAGCGCTCATCACATGCGTCATTTGCTAGTGACATGAAGTGTCTTCTCGATACCGTTGCTCCTGGTTCTGCGCATGAGACATTGGCACAGTCTGTATGGGTCCAAAAAAAAAGTCCAGCAGCTTGGAGACACCAAATAGAGCGTGTAAAACGACCGCCGAGTGTCAGAAGGCTTTTTGCGCATAGGTAAATGAAAGCGGCTTAAACGCGGGCGCGAATGGTACGAAATTTGCTACTCTGGCTAACACATGACCACCCTTGTAATTCCGGCTCCCAGAGAACCACAAACACACGTACATTAAATATATCCGTTTATTGCTAACCTATTCCGTTTGGCAAATGGTCAACCATTGGAAGGCTGTTTCTTAGCTTTAAAAGTGTATTGGTATCGTTTTGCTCAGTTTGCAAAATTTAGTGCGGACCTAAGATTTATGCTTCACAGTTTAAACGAGGATCGTTTCGAGCCTACATGTTTGAGCTATAGAGTCCTCACCATACACGGAAGAGACATCTCATTTTGCTTCAGCATATATTTACCATCGGCAGAAGATCGGTGCCCCAAATTTGTTTCTTTTTCGTCTGTCAAGCACTGTCTCCGTCTCTGGGATCCGAAACCAAAGCAAAATTTTGTAATAACGAAGCATTAATAACAAAAGCAATTTGGACTTTCGTATTTAACCAATACTTAATTATCATTATCATCAAAGGAAGCAAAGGAGGATCAATATAAAAATGGCTATTACTTTCTTACCAATCAATACTGAAAGAACGAGATTTATATATATATATATATATATGCTATCGAAAGGTGCGTAGTAATCCACCATCGATTTCTGAAAATTGCAGAAGATATTGTCGAAGACTTATTGCCAGCAGTTTTTCGTACAGAGAAAGTTTTCATAGGATTAGAGAATTATATGACAGAAAAGGCTAGTCTAGTATGAAACTAGAAATGAAATGGTGGCTTAACGTTCACAGGTTTCCATTTCACGAATCGACATGTATATTACAAGGCCATGTCGCTCATTAGTTCGAAGCTGTACAATCGAAGGCATCGCAATAGATATCTTGTGACTTTGCTATAAGATGCTAGATGTAAGTGGTGAGCAGTTCGCAATCGCTATTCTAATGCGTTTGCTAAAACAGCCATCGTCGAAATAAGATATACACGCACACACTGAGCATCTGTCGTACAAGGCCTGACTTCAGAGAACGGACTTCGATGAGCGATTTTGTTGCCTCCGTTTTAGATTCTTATCTAAAAGCAACTAACCGTTTGAGCTTGTCGTCGACACTGTCCTCCCGTATCGTCGTACCTTAAACTGAATTCAATGTGTAACTGCGTATAATGTCACAACTAATCGTGTCGAACAACATTAAAACAGCGTGTTCATGCTTATCTTTTTTTATCCTTGTCCGCCCTTTGTCCAAAAGTGCTCTAGAGCTCCCAGCTCTGAGGTCTCTTAGATATTACTACCGTGAAGTATGCACTTCATCTCGTAACCAGACTTGATAATTGCTAATAGCTTTAGGGAAGAAATTTCATCGAATCAAGATCTGGCTCTAACAAAAACGTCAGTTTAGCATTAAAATATTTTCCCTAAAAATGCCACGTACTGTTTTTTTTTTAGTTGACTTACCAATCGCTCAAATTTGCATACGATCCCTTTGTGTGTATGGTATGCCGTTTTAGGTCTACTTTAGGTGTGTGGGGTTGTCACCATCTTGTGTTATAGTGTCCTGTCTACAGAAGCCAGCAAGAGGATTTAACATTTTCACCCATTCGCCCGCTTGTTTGTCATTAATCTGAATATTGACGGCGACTGCATCATCCATAGCAGTTGCAGTGACTTCGTGACTGTGTTTGTGTGTATTTTTGTGTGTCACTCTATGTGTGCGTGCGTGTCGATACGTCTTCTCGAGATTGATGTAAGGCAGATAAGCATTGAGGCAAGCATTACGTAACTAGTAAGGCATCTCTTCTGCGTGTATAGATCTGTTTTCGTTTTCTGAATTTCAGTGCAGTGGGAATGGATCATGCCATCAACATCTCAACCCGACACCCACTGAAGCAAGCAAGCAAACAAACAGGCAGGCAGGCAACCGGCTAGGGCAGGAGATTCAGAGCTGGCAGTCTGCGTTGTCGGAAAGCCTACCGAAGCAGCTGACTTCTATTACCGGAAGATCCCGACTACCGTCGAATCTCGTTCTGTCTCATTAATGCATTCATTCATTTTTGGCCGTTGGAATGTTCGTTGGCTTGTTGTTTATTGGTTCTTTCGCCTTTCTGCTCGTCTACCCTCCTATTCTGTCCATAAGCAATACGACGCTTAAGCAAGCAGGCTCGCCGGCCGGCTGGCTGGCTGGCTGGCTGGCTGGCTCACTGGCGGTTGGTAGGCTGAATGGAGCAACGCTGTTTCGTAGCTATTTCGCGACTGCTGCAGCAACGGCAAATGCCTTCGAACGGCCGTCGTCGTCGAATAACAAACAGCAGCGCGCAACTGGTGACTAGAACAGTGGCAGCGAACAGCGACTGCATTCCTCTGTTGCTCTAGGAATGCAAGGTCGCTTACTCCTCGCTCACCGAAACGGCGGAACGCGCGAACACAGAACGACAACGACGACGCCGACAACAGCCATATAATATAGCAACAGCAGCTTGCAAGCATTACCGCGGAAACCCTTTTAGTCAACACTGGCGACGACAACCCTGCAGTCGACAATGACACTCATCAGAACGTTCGTCGACGTCGACATCGACTTCGATAACAATAGCAGTGATGATTAGGCCACTACGTGACAACTGCGACAAGCTGTTGCTAGCATGATCGTCGTCGTCGTCGTCGTCGTCGTCGTCGTCGTGGTAATGGCGCTTCAGTGGAGCGGTTGTTCAATTGACAGCAGTTGAACTGCAAACGAAGTAAAATTGTACGGCCATCAAGTATCGCTACCGGACTTAGTGACGCGCATAAGACCAATAGACAAACAGACAATACGTAGACAACAGCAACTACCTCATTATCATCATCATTTTCAGCATCGCATTGTCAAACCATACAGAAACTTAACTTAAGTAGAAACAAGGTAAGGACTACAGCCGCAAAAGTCGTACTGGGTATTGCTCGCCGTCCTAGTACGAGCAGTTCTGTTATGGCAGTTGCTGATATTCGCAGCACCAGCCGTGCTGCCGGTACTAGCCAGATCACGCTAACGAAAATCGTGGCTGTAATAGTTATCGCTGTGATATGTAGAAGCTACTAGAATATTTTGAGTCTTGCCTTTGGTACTTAGGTTGTTAAACTTTACTTCAGACAGCTAGCTGCCCGCACAAAACAACCTGTATCCGTGTACATTCAGCCTCAAGCCTTTGATCTCAAGTATAGCTCTCTCTGCCCAAAGACTTGACCCCTGCACCTTTACCACAGGAACTTGCAAAGGCTACTTATACTATCACTGAGGAAAAAGATTGTAGCGGATCTACCAGTTAAGGTGGCTACATTGATCGGTGTGTCCGACTGCAGTAAACCGATGAATCGATGCAAGCGCACGATAGGGCACTGTACGCATACATGATGCCGAACGCGACCGTTCCGTACAGCAAATACTACTATACGTTAGCTCTTTTTTTCTTGTTGATTTGACGATCCATCTGTCTAAAATGAGGCATTACGACTCGCGCTTTCAGCAAGGCAAAGTGAATCCGACGTTCATTTACGATTACGAGGACCAAACCTCTATATGTAGCTATTTGACTGGCACGTAGTGCCGGGTCTCATGTGTACGTTTCCAATGTGAAATACAGGGCTGATTAGAGATCAAAGGCTTTTGTAGTGGTTAGACCAGAAATTTATACGACGGCACGCTACCTTTAAACGCAAAATTGACTCTAATGCCCTAGCTTAGCTCATAACCATGCTGTGGAGGTAACACGCAAGAACGATCTGCACATATCCGGGAAATCAAAGAACAACGTACGCTTTGCCGAGGTATCCTTTATTATTATTATTATTTATACAGTCGCTATTGAATACTCAGTTGATAGGCAACAGCGGCAAACATCTATGTGAGTAACACTTCCCTGTGGGGTGCTCGTCTTGAGGTGGCAACCCGCGCAACTGCCACCTGAAAATCACTGGTTTTTGTCCTTGTTTGGACTTTAAATATCATTGTATATGCGGCACTAATAAAACATTAAGCCAACCTACTCATCAATAACAGTACTAAACAATTATGGAAAATCGAGATAGGTAATGAAGATACAATACGAAAACCTTTTTGCCTTCGTAAAAAAAGCCTTTGTATCTAACCTATTCAGTTCAAACTTAACAAAAATACAAATGTTCTTTCGATAGTGATACTTCGCCCATTACGTATGAGCAAAAATCGAACACATGGCGCCATTAGTATGACTCGATTTACGTTTACAATGTTAAAAAGCATAGAACGCTATCGAAAAATTAATTAATTCAAAGATCGTAGGATGCACACAGCTCCTGTTCATAACGACGACATATGAACAGGAGCCATATGCATCATCCGATCTTCAAGTGAATGTTTTTTTTAAGGTGCGTTGAATCTGGTCACAAATTATACCCACATGGGACAAAGAGACGTGCGTTGGAATAATGAATTCAACAAATGTCTGTCCAGTCGTTTGCCACCAAGAAAGGTGGCATTTTTTTTTTAGGTTTTTGGGCTCCAGTCACGGCGGTAATCGAGCATAGGGAAAGCATTGAGCTATCAGCATCAGATGCGCTCATTTACGCTGTGCCGCCACATTAACTGTGCACTGTTACTACACTGCACAGTGTGTCTATTCCATAGGACAGCAGTAGCCTATATCTGTTTGCCTATCTGTCTGTCCGACGGAGCCCAGTGAAGTTCGTAGCAGCAGCAGCAGCAGCGGCGGCGGCGGCGGCGGCGGCGGCGGCGACGACTTTGCCAGCGTCGGCAGTAGAACAGCAAATATAGCCGGAGCGAAAGTAATGTCGGGACAACATAGCCATCGCGAGAAAACCATCATCAGTGCCAACTGCAGCGTGATTATGCCGTCTCTGCTTCTGCTGCTAATGAAATGACGATAGACGTCGAGACATCGGATCAAAATCATTTCAACTACTGAAGCTAGTTCTTCTGCTATGGCCGACCCGACACTGGCAGATTATCACCGGCAACAGTAGTAGCAGCAGCAGCAGCATCGTATATATAAATTCGATGGCAGAAGCATCAGTGACCGCAGAGCTGCTGCAGCTGCCAGGGATGGTGGTACTTGATCACCGTCATCCTCGTTATTTTAATGATGATCATCACGATAATCATCACAGTGATGGTAGTGTCGCTGAAGCAGCAGCGGTTTTGCTTCAGTAAGCGTAGACCACTGAATAACGTACCGGTCATTAAAGCAACAGACATATACACTTCACTATATATAATATTCTCCACATATAGGTATAGGCATTGACATACTGATCGTTGCGATGAATTGCCGGAATTTAATAGGTATTTATTACATATTGAGCCGAGAGTTGTTCTTTGTTGAAATGATTGTGGCAGTTGAATGAATAATAGTTAGTTCTAGTTATTGGTAGAAGAAAAGCCTCCGTTGATGGCGAAGGGCAATTTCGCGCTTCGTGTGTTGCAATCATTCAAAAATGACGCCTGCTAACAATGATCTAAGCAGACCTGATTACGCCTAGAGAATTACCTCTGCGACGTAAACAATAAGATATTTCAAATGAATGCTGAAAATATTGTGCCGTCTCTGTTTGGTTAAGCAATTTAAGATAAGGACGACGATATTATATCTGTCAACAGAGAGATTTTTGTTTCTAGCACAAAGAAACGCTTAGTTTGATGGGCTGTGTGCAACAAAACGAGGCCAATTAGTCAAAAAACTATGTTGGTATATATATATATATATATTCTATGGACACTTTCGTATTGCAATATACGCCACGTCTTCAGTTAAGCAGCTTTTCCCTAGGTCAAACAAACCACTTTGGCGTCTAATAGTTTATCGACCAGCACTTCTGAGTATGGCGACCATTTCGGCCCTAGCAGCCAGTGTCTACCGAACCAGAATCGTTTCGTTTATCGACAGAGATCAGATACATCAGATGGACGGACCGTCTTCCACCATCGACGGCAACACCACAACGACAACGACGAGTAGAGGCGCCGACAAGCAACGAGGGCCGCCGGGACATCGGTTCGGCTCGCATGAACGAAATTTTATTTTGTCTAGGAGATTCCTATCGTGACAAAAAAAGAGCTATTGTATTAGTTGAACCTTGTCGGAACGCCGTAAGTCAAGACGAAGTAGCGTAATACTGCTGGTTGATTGTTGGATGATTATGTTTGAATAAGGTGACTGGACGGATTATAGCACAATTGTCAAAGCTGAAACTAATTAGATATGCTGGCCGGTGGGGTCACTTCCGCCGTTATAGTATGAAATCTACTCGTCCTTGCTATCCCACACGAGCGATTCCAGGAGCGAGCCTGCAGTTTACGAGTGAAATAAAACGCTTTCAGCTTGTATTCATTTTTACGTCTAGTCGAAAGTACATTACCGGTTTGCCGACTAAACAGTCTAGGCATTGCGAAGGAAAATCAGGATTAGGTGCCGGGCCTATCACGAAGACAGGCCCACCCCGCATCGCAGTTGCAAATTTCAATTGAACCTGTAACCAAGTAGTATCCAAATGGGCACTGATCACACTAACTCCTGATGTCTCTCTCCTGCTGGCGTCCGAACGAGGCCCATCTAACACAGCGCACACGAGTTTCTTTCTTCATTCCTAACCACATTAGCGTAGCAGACCAAACGATATATTTAGATCTGGATAGCCTCTAAAACTGTGTTAGACGAGCACACGTTAAGCCGCCGTATGTGCATTAATTGTACCACGACGCAGTATCCTCTGAGCTTTCGGTGATAGAGGTTGGTTGGGGATGTTGGGTAAGGGGGGAGGCGAGGGCACTATATCGAGACTAAGATTATTACTATTACTATTACAATGATTCTCCATTATTTAGGTAGATATTTAGGCGTTCTAAATATCCTAGATCCTAATATTTCAGCCTGTCGGTTTTAACGTGGCCCATTTGCATGGCACTGGCGCATTTTCTCCCGACGAAGAACTCTTCCTCTAGTCGATGTTGAACTATATAACTATCTATTGAACGGCGATTGACCATGAAGGTTAACTGAACGCATTGGTTAGAACCCAACGCGTTCGCAACGCATTATCCAAAATACTCGTACCGGTCTCGCGGATCGACCCATGTGGTTTGCCGGTTGACATGGTCGATGAAATAGGTTCTGCCGTCAAGATCCCGGCCAACTTCCCAGCCATTTGGCAGGGGTAGGCTGCGCCGCTTCGGCATCGCACTTCACTGCTCACGTTTCAATACGTCTGCGGCCGCCGCGGGGCCATACGCTCCCACCGCGTCGCCGTCACTACAACAACAACAGTAACTCCAATTGTCTTAGCAGAGCCCCTACACAACACGCACAAACACGCACTAATAACTCTGAAGCAATAGCAGAAGAGGCCGATTCCTTTTAATAGTGCGTTTGCACCGACACTGACTTTGATGAACTATTTTTCCGTCTATATCGGTTGGTCGCATAGGCCAGGCCGCACACGCAGTCGCTTGTGCTGCGATAGCTTGGGAATAAGTAGCAGTACTATACGACGGCCTCTGCGATTCCGAACGCCGAAGCCAAGAGGAAAGCAGTTTCCTTCTTCACGAAATATTGATGGCTGCTATTATTATTTCGTGATTTCTTTTGCACACGCAGCCCGTTGTTCCTTTGCCTGCCGCTGCGGCTATCGCGGTTGTCCGTGGCGAGGCAGGCAGTCATTACAATGCAGCTGCTGCTTCGGCAGCTGTTTTCCTTATTCTCGTACTTTGCGTTTGTTGACGAGAACTCGACCGAGTAGGCGACAAGGATTGCACAACCATCAATGAACCTTAATCCAATGAGTAGCTGCTGATGTAGAACTACTAATAACGCTGTGAAGAGACACAGTTACAACAGTCGGATGAACACTCTATGAAAGGGGACACTCTCTGCTGCCTCGACTGGCGCCGCCGCCGCCGCCGCCGCCACCGCCGTTGCGAGCGCCGCGATTTCCGTCGCGGTCGCTGTTTTGATATCCACCAAATCGTTATGAGAGCAGCTGCAAACTCTTAACTAACTCGCACTGAACTCCTCCGCCCGCTGTGTGCTCCACGACGGCTGACGGCTGGTAGAACCGACACAGCCGGCGACAAGCGGGCGAAGCAACGACTCTGCTTCTAGCTCTACTGCGGCTATACGACCAGCTCGAACAAGAACACAATCACCACTACAACCGCTGTCTAACAACAGCAGCAGCAGCAACAGTCGCCGTCACTATGCCAGCCAACTAGGCAGACGAGGGCGGCAGCAGCAGTAGCAGCAGCAGCCGCATCAGCAGCACCACCATCACCATCCACAGCCCGCTGCTACTAGTGTTGCTGCTGCTGCGATACATCCACTATCGCCAGTACAACACAGCCAGGCAGACAAAGAGACAGCTAAGCAGCAGCAGCAGCAACCAGCTCGACTCAACTGCTGCGACTGCTGGTAGCAAACGACAGCCACAGCAGAAGCAGGAGCGCCATCTTGCATTCCTTTGTCGTGACGTCACTATCAGACCAGCGCTCACTGCCGCAGCAAAAACGCACACCGCACCATACGACATGGAAGACAGCGGGCTCACATGCGAGCGAGATACCAGAGCGCGCTGAGCCGGATTCCCTGATATCCTTCTTTCTCTATTCGGAGACAGCCGTGCGACGCGAGGGCCGCTGGTGAGCAACGTGAGAGCCAGATAGCTGCTAGCTAGAAGCAGCCGTCAGCATTCGCTCTGCTTCCTTCGACTGTTTGCAGCAGCAACGACTGCATACCAAAGGGGAGGAGATTCTCAAGTAATCGTCGTCTTCATCAGCAGAACTATCCTTTCCCTTTGCTGTATTCCCTGACGACGACGGTGATAATGATGGCGACAATCACAGAAGCAGTCGCTCGCAGAGCGAATGCCACAGCATTGGCAGGCAGCTCTTACTGATTAATAGTAGCAAGCAGCACAGCCGTCGCAGGCGATCGCTTCTTAGCCTTTTGTTGTTTCCATTTTTCCTTTATTTAACACGATTAGGTTATTGTCCTGTGAACAAGATCTCGCTTATCGACAACTTGCCCCTCTGAAATTCTAACTTGGATCTGCTGGATGATTATCATTCTCCGTCACACCTAGGAATCGGCATGGCGGCCATACAGGCAGCCGCTAGCCTTGATGATACTTTTCTTTTTTTTTTTTTGGTTTTCTAAATTCCCGACATTTCCTCAATCGTTCATCTTTCATTTTAGCTAGTAATATTTGCCAAAGCTGGGATTTGAACGAGTGTGCCAGCATGCTCGCTAGTTTTGGTTAGTATGGCAACGCGCCTAAACAGATACGAATTATCGACCTCAACGGCGTCGTTTTCTTGTTAGCTTTTTGGATAAAATTAAAGTATCGCAGGCAATAATAATGCTGCCACTGATTGTACCGCTCAAATTCGTTGTAGAATTAGACTGGCGTTAGTCTTCAAGTTCTCCTATTGTTGCCGTTGGCGCTGCTGCTAGATGCTCTTTGGAACCGCGACCTTTTGATGACGGACTCCCATCCTAAACTTCTCAGAAGCACACGCTGATTCCGTAGAAGGGCTACAAAAATATACATGTCTGTCTAGAGCTCAACACAGCCTCTGATCTAGTCGTTCGATGATAAACTTGCCATTTGATCCTAGTCTATTGGAAGCGTAAACTGACAGCAGTCACATTGCAGTAACTGTCATCGAAATACCTTCAAGCGGACTCGTAAATACAGTGTACGAGCTCTGCGGAGAGCAGGCTTTGTGTCCAATCCGTAGAACTAGTAACATTTCTAACTAGAAGGCTGTGAGCAACAGACCTAAAGGCACTTCAGAGAAAATCGTCTGCAGACGGTTCGTCATTATCGCATGAACCAGCTTCTCTCTAACGGGGTATACGAGATGATTTTTAACTCTCAGCGGCGGCAGCAATAGACATTTGAGAGCTCCCTACTCCTCCTTCCCTCCCTCTTTAGACAAAACGGTCCTTCTTTGTTGGCGTTTGTTCGGCCTATTTGTAAGGCAACCGCAAAGACGAGGGAACGTGGAAAAGGCGATTACGAGCCGCGGCGCTAGTAGAGCCGTGGTAGCCGCCACCGCTGCCGCCGCCGCCGCCGCAGACGAACGTTTCGAAGAGATGCTGATGTTCAGTGGTTGAAGGAATGACTCTTCGTTGATTGCCATGAGTCTGGTAGAACGTCTGAAACTACTTGGTGATAAACAACAAAACCGACAATCAAATAACCCCGAAGGTACGCGCGTCGATTGCAACTATTGGGAAACTCTTTATTTGAAAGCCTTATAAATTTCTGTGAAAACCATCCCGAAATAACGGAGACGTCGATGTATTACAAGTAAACGGAGGAAAAGCGTAAACATTTTGTATTCCAAGGTAAATAAATGTTGGTTCATATGGCGTTCAACTTCGAAATCAAGTAGTCTTGGAAAAACAAGCCTGAACTCAGGCCGGTTTTGTCGCAAAGCCTGGCTAAGATTTCTGTTCTGCCTTTTTAGGAAGGAAATAGTTTCTTTTAGCAACACACAGAGGCAATAGCTTTTAAGGTCTCAGCTCCTCAAAAAATGAATTTTTTCGGGCACTACAGGCCCTTTGAGTTATTACCATACATTTGGGAATGTGTGGCTACCATCATCGTAAAGGAGACTTGTTTTGCCCTAGAGTTCAATACGAAAGCGTTTAAAGTTGTTTTATATACTTTTACTTTGCACAATATTTAGACTTTGTTCACAGTTGACGCTCAGCTGTCCTTTCTGTGAAATGTGTTGCAACAACTGCTTTAGCGCTGCTACAAGGATCTGGCAACGAGGCAGACTTAGCACGAACAATCAAGAAGAACCGCTCAGAAAAAAAGCACTGCTATAATCGTTAGCGAATTTTTACTGAAAGATTAAAGTGTGTCTACGCTGAGATTAGAGCCTAACGAACGTGTTACTATTGCACCATGACGGGATATCTTTGCGGAGAACCGGTAACGGACCCGATAAAGTTTCTCAAGGGCCGTCTATTTATACTTAACAATGCCTGTCACATGTATATGTGAATTTAGATGAGCAACAAGTTGAACAACAACGATTTGTGTCAATACCTGCCTTGTTGGTTGGTTGGCTATAATTCACATCGACGTCTCAACTTCCGGTGTTTGTATAAAAAGTGATTATACGAGCTATGGATTTTTGATGTCAAGTCGGGCCCCTTGAAATAATTAGAAATGAAATAATCAAGTTATGAAGAGTTGCAAATAAAGATTCCAACGCTCGGCTCGCAATGGCCCGAGAACTGTTCCAATCCGACAAAAAACGCAGATGGCACGAAAGTGAGAATGAAGAGACTTTGAAACTTCATGTATTACGTACAACGTTCTGCTCGTTAGGATTTCGGCGTAACTGAAAAATTTTAAGTAATATGATTAAGAAAACGCAATGCGTCCGAACATCTACGCGCTACCGTTGCTTTTCGTTCTACGTATTTCAGTAAAGAGCCATGCAGTCCGAGGGAAGAGCTCGCTCATTATCGTTTTAAAATGAAGGTCCTGGTTGATTGAATGAGCTGTTCTTGTGAAGTGAAGCAAAAGAGTCTAAGAAAGGCATACGATACTATTCAGTGATTTTGTAACATCTGAGAAAGATGTTACAGTTAAGTCAGTAAAGGTTAAATAAGACTTGGCCACTCTCGCAAGAAAGTTGTGTGGTCCGCATCGTGTGATTTGCTGTTTCCAAACTAACACAGACACTCTAGCTGCTTTAGTTCGCACGAATTTATTGATTAGCATACTCATTCGAAACAACGACAGCTTGCACGGTAAATAAAAAAAAAAAAATCAAAAGTAATGCCACGCTTGTACTTGACTTTTACGGCCATCGCAATATAGTCCCTCTGCCAGTGACGAGTGTTGCTAGGTTCGAATGTATGCTAGATTATATATATATATATATATATATATATATATATACTTAGGTTCCTGTTAAAATGCCACTCTAGTTTAACGTACTTGCATATTGATACTGCTTTCACTATTTTATTGCACTGAATTGCTAAGGAGGGCATGTCGATGCGCAGAGCCGGAGGCGTCCGTCGTTATTGTCGAAACGCCGTAGACTTTCAGTGTACTGCTCTCCAAGATTGCATCCGTGAGTAGGAGTAGGAAATAGACGCACGAGGGAAAAGCGTTAAGCCACCAAAGAATTGGATTAGTATGTAGCCTGAGTGAAAATCAATTCTGTTAGGAATGTTTTGAAGCGATTGTTGGAATGTTGACTATTTTAACAGTTTGCTAGATATTTATATGGTTAGGTGCCACGGATGCAAGCATGCAGATGCAGCGGAAATCAAAAGGGGATATTTTCTTTCGTAGGACAGCTGAAATGATGGGCCGATGCTGTTTCGGTTACTCGACGGGTTTAGCTTGGCGTGGCGAGCAGTCGTATGCAGCAGCGTTTATGAGAAAGAGATAGAGATGCGTAACGCAAATATATTTATAGCCTTGAACATAGAGGTTGATTGGGTGCCGGAGTAGTACTAAGCAAGGCTTTTACCGATAATAGACTTAGACAATGGCATGTAGCGCACGTAACTGGGACATTCGTTAGCGAGCTCAAATCGGCCAGCGGAAAGGTGCCGAGTTCAATGAATAACAACAACGTGAGTCATAGAAAGCGGTCGGGCCGCACCGCCACACGCTAATGGAATGCAGACTAAGCTGACTCCGTCAGAAGGCTAACTCTGTACAGCTGCAAGCCAAATATGCGATATTTATTATTCAGATAGACTTATAGGCAAATCTTTCGATACGATACTTTATAAAAAAGAAAGCAAATGTCAATTGGCAGTTATTACTCTTAGCTCGTGTGTGCACTTCAAAGAGCTTGCTGATTTTATAAGATAGTGTCAAACACAACTACCCTGTACTGAGCGTGGTCTGCTTGGCAGATGGCGCAACTTATAGTTACGCGTAGTAAAAAAAAAAAAGGTTCAGTATTTCAGGTTTGATATTGTCGCCGTCCGCAAACGCCTGGTGTTACAGTGTTCAGCGGCGACGATCACGTTCTTTCTGATCGTTTCTCGAAGGGTTCTGTTGACTAGGCGGAAGAGAAGAGCGCTATCTATACTCGAGGCAGGAAAAGGGCACGTAGCCAGGTGTGTCTCCTAATTGTCGAACACTGAATGCGTCCACCATGTATGTGTAGGCCTTAATTGGGACAGTGGCCAAGACGAAGCAAAGCAGGCCGTTCTGCCCCCTGCGAAATGTGTGAAGGCTTCTAACAAATAACCGTTCAAAAACAACTTTGATAATTTACGACCTAGTAAACTTGAATCCGCACCACAAACTAGAAGATGATTGCCGTAAACGTATAGAATCTTATACAATTATGAAAATGTTATGGCGTTTATCATGAAGCAAAACGACGTCCAGCAGCATGCCGCAAAATCATAATTACTCATTTTTGTCCAGTTGATTAAAAAGCACATATTCGTTTTACAATATTTGCTGTAATATGCTTCTAAACGACAAGAGTTTATCACGAAAATGATTTTTGAAGATATGAGTCCTTTATGAAATTCAGCGACATTGACATCCTTTTATACTACGTACGATCTGTTCGGTCCCTTTATGATTAAATCTAGCGGTCAGATAAAAATTGACACCGGGCAAATCCAATGTTATCATAAGATTTAGAACGATAAGATTCTATATTTGCAGCCGATTAATAGCTGCCCTAATTAGTATAACTTACTTGGAGGCATGACACATCAGTATCAGATCGTTGATTTCATTTTGTATCGCGGTAAATGCTCTGCTAAACGCAGAATCACTTTACCACACAGGACACTTGTCAATATGCAGGTTGTGAGTAAAGGTACCGACGGAATACCGAATTATCACCCTCACAAATGATTGTTTGCCCGGCTCGGTCAGTTCCGGGTTCCCACCGTGAGTTCGCCCAATTAGCCCCGTTGTATAAACGTTGATGTATTTCGTAGGAACGCTCGATAAAGTTCATGACACTGAGTGATCTACTTCTGAACAATTCAGATTTTTCCTAAATAACCACCGATAAAATCTTGCTTCAAAAATTAAGATCATAACGTGATTTCGATATATCTCAACCGTATCGGCCTCATACATTGATCTAATATTGTGCGATCAATTGCTTGATTATATACACCGCAATATCTAATACTGCTTGACTAAGGATCGTGACGACTTACACACACATATAGCGTCGCTACACTCCTATGGATCTGCCCCAGGCATAGAGTGTCTATTGCCACTCGACGCACCTGGCACGACTCATTTGGCTCCACACTGGTTGTGGCGTTATGACCAAACGTTATGCCATAAGACGTTTCAATGAAACAATCAGACGGCCTACCGCTGAACTATGAACTGCGCGGTGCGCATTATATACGTTCTCTGCATACTTTTTTCTGAATTCGAAAAATAAAAAATGTGCTTTGGGGCACAATCCGGCTTTTTGAAAGTTACCGGAATCCATTGTGGGATTATCGATATTATGTCGACCCACAAATATCTACATATACGAGCTCCATTCACTCTTTCCTATAGGACCCAGCTAGACGTTATCCTTACGCGTGCCATAAATATGAGTCCTTTGCTATTTTTGTAATACGTGCTTGATAACAAGTAACTTGAGCAGTAATTTATGCTGGTGAATTTTCTCTATAGCGATGGAAGTCTTTCTAGATGATGAAGTGGCATTCTGTACACGAATTGTTTCTTTCTATGATGAGTAATATCTATGCCGCGGCTACCTAAAAACTATTCTCAAAACCATGAAATGATGAATTTCCCTATACGAATTATGCCTTGTTTGGATGCATCACATAGTAACTGAAGCATATACGCTTTATTGTCAACTCTCTTAGTTCCAATGCGCTTAACAACACTGCACGCTCACTGCAGGTTACAGCATCAGCGATCTTCAAGGACACGGATTTTCACAAAAGGATTTAGACTCCTATCATAACATTCAGATGCAAAAAATATAATCGACGTGCTTACCGCAGGCTAGATGTGTTATATGAAATAATGAAAAACATTTGAAAACATTTGTGCTCGTTATTTGGCAGATATTGGAATCAGTTTAATGAAGTAAGCTGATATCTTTGTTCGATGGAGTGTCAACAAGACCGGTTATCGTAATTAGGCTATCTATCGTCACTTATTGCTTAAGGAAACGTTGGGCTACGTGTGCATGTGTCAAAGTCTGTAGGAGGGCCACGTTAAAACGCCCGTGTCGAAATTTGCCTCCAGTAGTTTCCCTGAAGCTCCTGGCACATCTCGCTGTCTTCCCTTGCCCTCAAACTAATAGTAAGATTCCGTAATGCTCGCACATTGTTCAATGACGCCTGCGAACGAATCGTTGAAACAATCGATGAAATATGGACTGAATACACTAGCGAAAAAAAAAAGGGTGAGCAGACGACTTAGAACGACGAAAATGGTGCTTAAGAGAGAAGAGAGAGAAATTAATACAGAAGAAGGACAGTATGATCAACTGCATATGCTGTCGTTTTTGTTGTAATTAGAGGTACGATTCTTGTAGCTAATGATGATGTTAGTGATGTTGATAGCGTTCACGGCACGTCCTTCCGGGTATCTCGCGGACCAGATGGGCTTCATCGCTTTTGCAAAGCCTACTTAAGAGGAACTGAGAATATTGGAACTTCAAGCCGCTACTGTCGTGATGCATTCTTCTCCGACCGATACAGGACCCAACCGGGCACAATATGCTTCTCTCTAGGTCTCCCCGCGAGCAATCGAGAGGCCAGTTGATCTCTGCGATAGGCCGATGGATGTGTCGAGTAAAATGCGAAACAATTTGGAGCGTCGGATTCATCTTTGTCGACTCTCATGTATCTTTTTGGTCTCACTTTCTTTGCTCACGCTAACAGGGCAGCTATGGCCGCCTTGCTTCCTACAAGTTCACATCATTCAGTAAGAAACGTTAATCTCATATTTCAAGACGGCGCCATTTAATAACGATGCGACATTTCGCGTCATTTTTTTTTTTTTTGTTTTGAGATGCATCTGTATTCTTAGAAATCTGAGATCGTGTACTTTGATATCATCCTCCAGGCTTTTAACAGGCGAGTGTGTCATGGAAAATTAGAAAATTCGAGTAGTTTACGAATATAAGTTTCGGCAGGATACGAGGTTAAAAAGTGTAAAAAAAAAAAGGTAGAAAAAGTTTCATACTGAACGCCCCAATGTTTACTTAAATAGTTTACGGTTACCGCGTAAGAATATCTACTTCTTTCTTAAAATGATGTCGATAGGACCAGAAGAAGGGGTAGGACAGTGTGATTCAATCAGTACATACGTTTGAAAGGAATTAACAAACGCTGAAGACATATTGATAATTATTGAAACGTACGCTCCGCTATACACCGCTATGTCGTGGCATTTGGTTTAAGCAAAATGCTACTTGAAAAGTCAATCATGGCTATAGGAAGAAAGGTTAGCTATTGACACAAGGCTTAATTCTAAGTCATTACTATATTGTCTCCAAGTATTCGTTGATCCTATTTTTCAACTTTGCTCTATTCCAACGATTTCGCAGCATATTATAAGCATGTAGGTTCTATTCATACTTTTGTATGCATACACAACATGTTATTACTCCACGTAACACTATTCTAGACTAAATAAGACAGAAATAACTCGTTGCTAGCCCTTCTTGTTTTTCGCGCATTCTCTAAATATATAGATAAACAAAAAAAAAAAAGAAAAATAGAAAATATTTTAAAATCCGGCAAAAATTCCTTCGATAAGAGCTTATCTGTATGTCTTATCTTGTCGATTCCTGTTGAGCTAAATAGCGCAGAATGAGGAGCTGATCTTTTGTCTCAAATTGCCTTACCTTATAGAATATATATTGAAACGGATGCAAAAATATATATACTATAATAACGATAAGTGCATCTCTCGTTAATCGTAAATCTTTATTCATTATATTTTGGCTGGCTCGGTCGACTGGTACCAAGCACCATAATAATAGTTTTTAATCAAAACTAATAGCTAATGTTCCTAATAGGGTGACCGGTTTTTGAAACGGAGTGAAATTCTAATAGATAAATGTTTTGCGCATAACCTCAGCCAAAACACCATACGATATAAAAACTTACCTTTTTTGAGCAACTCTATGGATGTTGTAACGTCTGGTAAAACGAACATAAACTGCAGGACACTTTTATCTCTATTTTATTTCGCAACTTCTAGTCGTATACTAACTTTCATTTGTACGATGCAAACGCAGGAACTTCTCTGTCTTGTGTGTCAGAAAGAGAATACTATTAACACCAGGTGTATTATGATTGTTCTAGTTTGAGCAATAACAGTTTTGTTATGCACTAATAACAAACTTGTAGCACAGTACGTAGATGAAGCTTCGTGTCGAAGAAGCTATTACGTTGCAACAAAGGATACTTGATAATGAGATGAAGGAATGGACCTCTCTGCCTTTTGGAGAATATGCGGCAGGCTGGAGGGGCGTAGATTCTTCGACGGTGGCTGGCCGACCATGTGGTTGAAAGGGATTGCACATCTGGCAAGGTATCAGTAGTAGCCCCAAAGGCGAGTCGTGCGACAGTACCTACGTATCTCTGTCTTAATGTCACACGTACTGAAAATTGTGTTTGGAGCAGGCTATTGGTACGTTTTTAAACAACAACGCTTCCTTCCGGACAACAATTTTCTCCTATATACGGTGTTCACTCTGCCGGTAGCCTGACAGAGTGTCAGTTGTATAGCGCTTCTTTGGCGTCTTGCTCTTGGAACGCCACCTTAACGCCGCAATTAACATTAGCTATTGATGAATATAAATTGTGAAGACATTTATTGGCAAGTCACTCACGGTAAATTTATTCGATGAAATAATCGATGAGTCGGATCATGTGAATCAATAACCGAAACCGGACTGAACAAGCAAATAAAAAAAATAATGCCTATAATGCCTATATAAAATAAAATAATGCCTATCTGAAATGGGTGTCAACTGAATGTTTTAGTGTAACACGCGTATACTTTTTTACTCCTTTGGTGCTCATACTCAAAAGATTTCATAAAACTGATCCTGGTGACAAAAAGTGAATACAATAGATGCTGTCGCAATAGTTGGGAATATGCTACAGGAAAATCAAATCGTTGTGGCCAAACGAGGTAGGTTTAGTTGGTAATTACTTATATAATTATACTTTTTTTTTTTGCTATAAACCATTTACTCTGAGCCGCACCGGAAGTAATACGAACAGTAAGAAAAAACATGCTCAAAACCGAACTAGTTCAACCCAAAGACCTTTTTGGCTCATAGGCTTTACCATGAACTAAAACCGCATAGTTTACGCAAGTAGAATAATGGTTTCTAAGTTCTCCTTGTTTACTGCTCCCCGATGAAGATGATTTCGTTGTCTTTTAAGTTGGATGCAATATGGATTGTGCTCCTACAGTTGTACCTTATAAGCGTCGTCTGCTCCGATTAATTAGCTAGTTTCACCTTTCTTTGAAAATAATGTGCGCACTTTTTTATAACTGCTCAAGTCACACTTTCTTTGCAAATGTGCTATTTAAGAAATTGGTGACTTCAACTTATACATTATGTTTAACACAAGCCCGTAGCCAGCGAAATGGTTTTTATCAGACAACGATCTTATAATAGTTCGTGATTTTATGAACGCTGCGCTTGTTAAGTCATGCGAGATGTCCCAGGGCTTTTGCTTACCTGCTCATTTATTAGGTCAGCCGTTTTGTGTCGCGGAATTCACTTTCTATTGCCTTTCGTCGTATTCACCGACGAAACAATCGTGAACGATTGTAGCGTGGTGCATTCTAACAATAATGAGGATATGGGCCGGTCGAGACTCTTCGTGTCGTCATCTTGTTTCATCAAATTCATTCTATTAAACTAAGTACTTATCATCAACAACATAATATTATTATTAGCGTTATTAGTATTATTCTGACATATGTAATTATATGGTATAGTATATTTTATCTATGGAAATTTCCATGGAGGCTAGGGGAGGTTGTAACCTATAGCTTTGCATTTTTCATTGCACACGTCCGTCTCCTTCAATTTTCGAAGCATATAGTAACTCTTTTAGCCGAGATGATTCAAAAATAAGGTGAAGAAATTATAGTGTTATATAGGCAAAAATACAAAGGCAATATTAAATAGGTGCTGATTGTAGAGGACAAACTTTGAGATACGCGTTCTTATAGGCGCGCCAGAAACAACAGTGTCATTTGATAGAAGGCAATAGTTATCTTGAGAGATTAAAAACTACCTACAAACTCGTACTGTTTGACTTCATATGTATTTGCCTGTCCGTTAATTCATCGATAATAAATTAATGAAACTGAAAAACACATCCCTAGTGGTAGATATAGGCTTGTCCTCGGAAGGCGATAATCGCTCTTACAAACCAAATTTAAAGCTGCATACTGTTCAAAAGAAGAGGAAAGTTTTAGACAGGAAGCTTGCAGATATCCACGTTAGGACTAAACTATTTTACGCAGGCAGAAAGAAAAGCTACCATTTTTAATTGGTTAGCTTATTTATTTATATTGTTCTAATCATTGAAGGAAACGAACCAAGGGCATATGGAACAGCCAATAACGTTTTTTATAAGCCAAGCCATGTGTTCCGAGGAGAAACAAATGCGGTCGGAATCACCTGAGCCATCGGACAGGATAAACCCCACCTCGCTGGCCTTAAAAAGATGGATGACCTCGGGCAGTATGAAGATCTTTAACTCAGTAATATTTTTCATTAAACCTATTCAGTTGATCTAAATACGCTACCGATTATAAAAACGCGTTTTGTGTAAAGATTGACTTTAAATTTGCTTAATAGGAAAATCCTTTGATTG
The DNA here is from genome assembly GCF_002443255.2 of Varroa destructor. Classification (NCBI taxonomy): domain Eukaryota; kingdom Metazoa; phylum Arthropoda; class Arachnida; order Mesostigmata; family Varroidae; genus Varroa; species Varroa destructor. Next base: position 68,128,576 of record NW_019211454.1, on the reverse strand, counting down.
AAATCGTCGGATGGTGATGAAAAATGTTTATAGTAACGGAGATTGTTCAAGTTTCTTATCAAACCAGCATGTCATAACAGTTTGCTTGAAATAGCGGTATGTAGCAAGTTTAGTTCTTTTACGTTTTGTTTTTCGCGTACCCTTAGTGCCTCACTTAATGCCTACATATGAAGATCATGTGAATGAAATTATATATGAGACCATTTGAACTATGTAACTTCAAGTTGTGAAACAAGTTCACTGAAGTAAAATATTACATGCAGTTCCGGAATTATTATATTACATGCAGAAATGTATATGTTAAATATTAAGAAATTAAAAAAGTTTTCCAGTTTAATTAAACTAACTCTAAATAGCGTACATCCATGGCATTAAATAATTCGGTCGATGCGTACACGGGATTCCATAACACTGCTTTAGTTTAATGTACTTAATGAGAATTTCGTAGTAATAAGATTTAAAAACTGATTATGATAATAATAACGTATTACACACCCAAGAAATTAGAAGAGATAAAAACGTCAGAACTAACAGCTGCACGTATACGTGCTGCGTGAAGTTTGTATGAGACGCATCTCTGCGAAAAATCTGAGTAAATATGTTTGCGAAGCCTCTTATGATGATTGCTGCTATCAAGTGGTGATAACATAATAGTAAAATAATGAAGGTAGCTGCCAGCCGAAATATCAAATGTTGAAAACCAAACGCAGATTTTTTAATCACAATTGTTTTCTGGATCGTCTATGTTCCGATGTTCTCAGCTAACCCACCGGCTGATAAAAATCAGTTGTTGCAATAAGTAGATATCGTTTGACAATTGATGGGGTAAACGAGTGTAAGTTTCCATCGGATTTTTCATGTTAATTGTTATTTAAATCACTTGTAGAGGCTGTGTCATCCCGAATTGCTCAGCACTAGTTCTCCTATTCACCTTTGACGTAACGTAAGCGTGGAAAACGATCAAAGACACTGAACGCGTCTATACATCTCAGCATGTACTTTGACTTGGACAAATGAAATGAACTTCCGTTGTTAAAATAAGTTAGGACATTTCTTTTTGCCTTTTAAAGGGTTAGTCTGGATACCATGAGGGAAATTAGTATACGTGCAAAGAGTCTCCCGTTTATAGTTCCGTCAAGACATCGTTAATCAGTAATTTTTCATTGAAAATAAGTAAGTCTGTCTTAGTTGATGTTACTAACACGTAGAAGAATCATAATTTGCCGAATTCCTTCGAAAAATCAGTTTACTTAATCTAGAAAAGACCGAAATTAAGATCTATTTTTTGTGTAAGTTTAAAGTAAATTAAAATGTCAATCATTTGAAAGAAAATGCTCCACATGCTACTGTCATAAAACACTAGCTGGCATCTTCGTACACAGTGCACCAACAACTTCTAAAATCGGAATACTTCTGATAGCGGAAACTGGAGATTTGCTAGTAGTCACGTAGTTCACTGATCCGGTATAGCTAAAACGAAAAAACTTTGACGATGGGTTGCGTACGGTCAGGTAAGTAAACTGATCGAAATGGATTAGACGGGTACCAAAGGATGCATCTCTTAAGTGTTCTAAATTGAGCAACTAAATTCTAAACGCAGAAAAAAGCCAACAGGTCTGCCTTCAAAGTAAAGTTGAGCAACTAAACGATGAAAATCAAACTTCTAGCGAAATCATTTTCCAAGATTCAAGACACAAAGCAAAAATCACGCATTAAATATTCCGCAGCAGATCATAACGAAAAGGGGATTTTAGGATACATGAGTCAGAAAGTTGTTTTTTGCGAGGATTATTTCCAAGATGTTTCTGCATCTCTGATAACGATAGAGCCCACTGTAAAATGGCAATAGCATACATTCAATGAATTTATGGTCTGTACCACCCTGTCCAGAGCATTACTGAACTGACCAAAAATTTTACGCAACATCCAAAATATTTTGCTCTGTTAGCGCCGAGGACGGAATTCGTAGCCGCTGCTACAGCAGGCATTCCTTTTTTACGTGACAGAATCTGACATTGATACTAGTACGTGTCATCTTCATTTAATGGTCGAAGATAATTTCGAATCGCTGAACATGGTCATGCTAATCTGAAAAAAAAACCCGCTTTTAAGATTCTGTCGTGAAGCTTGTACATGCTCAACATATTAATTCCACGCCAGCCCATAGCGCAAAATCACTATCTTGTTACACTTACTTACTTCAAGCCATTCATTTGTTGTATAATAACTGTTACACTGTTGCCGTTCTGATGTACAACGATCAGTAGCGAACATAAATATTGATAACAGCAGCGAGAAAAGAATCGAACAGCAGTTGTGACTTGTGGGTAAAAGGATTCAGCAAAGATGGGTAACCGATTACCCAAACAAAAGCAAATAAATGCCTGTTCACAACAAAGAAATTCGGTTCTGTTTTTTTCAACGCGTTGGCGATGAATACGTGTATTCGCATGGGATCCATGGCGCGGTGCAACTGCCAGTGTCTAATATGCTCTATGTAGAGCTAGGTGTACGTACGTCCACCCGTAAACGCGGCATTTCTAATATAACGATATGATCCAATGTTGGCCAATAGATCGTTGGTTACGGCACACAATCCAGGTAAAACTTTGTTCATCCATTTCGTGAGCTCCTAACCGGATACCGAACTCACGAATAGAATCTATTCGTTTTCATTATCCGTTCTCTTCCATGTTAGTGAGAAGATTTCCTAGCTCATCTCCGGTACATCCTGGAGGCACCAGGCCATAACCTGATGCTAACCGTACACGATATATGTACGTCTAATTTAAATAAATATAAGCTGGATTATAAAAGATGGAGTAATGGTAGGTTGACAATACTGACGCAAAAAAATGTTCGCTTTCTAATCCCAAGTAACTTTATGATTGGGACGTCCTTAGGTTGCGATCCTTCGTTCGGGATTAATACTGACCATGGCCGATTTGCGCTCATGTAACCCGTGTATCCCAAGAACCTTAGCCGTGTTTTGAAGATGGTTTAAAGATCGTGTCAATGGCAAAAAGCCGCGAAACTAATTTTCGATGTCCGCAACATGGTATTTTATTTTGGGCATTATAATGATTAAGTAAATAACCGTTAATTCTATATGAACCTTGACTTCGCGCTTTATCCAAAGAAAAGGTGAGTTTAAGCTTAAAATATGGAGTTTCTTCTATAGCAGTCATCTAAGTAAACTGTTGGCTTGCTTGTTAAGCTTTTATACTAAATCTTTTGCTGATGTTATTATTATTATTACTATACAAACCGGATAAGACTATGTCAATTCGTCTAGAAATGGCATTACAGAACGCGATAGCCCACGCATAGTTTGTTTCGCTCGTAACAGCTTTCATTAAAATGAGAAATTCTTGCGTCACTCTTAACGTTACTGTAGACTGAACAGGTAATAATGCCTTAATAATAATGAAAAACGTACCGAACAGATTTTTATAGACAATCTATTCCTGTGCTACATTTATTACATGTGAGCACATTTGCAAAATAGTTTCAACAACTTTAATGCTTCTATTTTTAGCGGAGCTTCTGATTGCGAATGTATCTACATAAAAACGCATAACTAAGCCTCTACTTTCCGCCTACGTTCGACGATATTCTCCCTTTTCTTCTCAACGAACGCAGATATATTAAATCAATTTTGCGAATGGTGAAATATATTCGATACACAATGGTCGAATATATTTCACCATTAAGCTCAACGTCTTACCCAAATCTTTAAGTCATATAATATTCAGTCGAACGTCACAGAAGGCTACTTGGAAGCATTCGAAAGTAAGATGCAATCTAAAAGACTGAAGATCAACATGCGAAATTTATCGCGCTCAATTATAACGAATTTTGCCGTCTGGGACCAGCCCTCAAGGTTACAGCGACTAGTCCACGCTGTCCACGGGAGTTACCGCGAACTACCAGTTGCGCTATCGCCAATTACTAGAGATAGAGACGTGGAAGTGATGCTATTTTCTGTATCATAGGTCGTAGAGACGTATCCAAATATGTTTTCAGCCCAAAAATAACATCTCTATACAACCTTTTTGTTCAATACGAATACTTTTGGCCTTACCCTGGATATCATATATGGACGCGTAAGGAAAGGCAAATGAACAGTAGACGTCGAATAGAGTACTTTGTTGATAGGCGATCCTTCAAATTTTTGCTGCGATATTTTAATAGCTAACTATTGTATTGGGGAGCTAGACGAGACGATCCGAATAAGATTCAGTTTTAGAAACGAAATAGCCTAGAGCGTAATGCATTGGGATTTATGTTAATCAAAGACTAAGTTCAGAACGCAGGGCGACAAATGCGTATATTTTCTACACTTTTAGCCATTCTAGACCCAATTTCTTAGTTAATAACCGCGCCGAACGTCTCTAGCCTGCCTTTCCCGTTCTATACTGTAACCCAAAAATCCGGTTATTAGAGAAGTTCTTTGACGCCCAACAACACATATATGTTCAAAATCGACAACGAGCAGTAAACTATACAATGTTTATCCACAACTAACTAATCAATTATTCAGCTTTCTAACTATTTTTACTTCTCAATTTTGTTTTAGTTCATTTCCTGCTCTCGTTAGACAAAATCAGTCCTGCTATTGAAATGGATAGTGAAATTTGCTTACTTTCACCACGATTGCAATTGCTGTTTTTGCATTCTAGGTGTGCGTATATAACACGTCTTTCTAAGTACCGTTCGATGTAATCCAATTTTGTTTGACGACCTACATAGGGGTTACGTTTAAGGAATCGATGGTCTGATTGCTGGACTTTATGCGATTATAGACTATCCATTGTTATACCTTCAAACGTGTCCTTTCAGTTAATAGATACACAACGCAAGGTCAGTTTTGTTTGATTTAAAATTATCGTTAATGCAGAAAGATTATGAGCGCACCGGGACTGACTCACGCATTTCGAAAATGAGCAAATTGCTAAATGATGTGATGCATTAAATTGTACCTTGCGGTAACCGAGATTTTCGGGTTCAGAATCGTTGGTCCACGAAGTTGCTTTTGTTCCGGACATCTGTGTAAATCCATATCAGATAGGGCGTTTCGATCGACGTACGGCCGTGTACATGTTGTCCTAGCATTAGCAGACAAATATATTAATCGGAGTTTACCGATCTACGACGAAGTGAGCGTGGCCGGCAGATTGGATTTCATTCGAATCTGAAATCTCACATAGACATGGGCAAATTATGAAATATTCATTAATCTTGTCGAATCTTTTCAACGGCTTCTAAGAAAGGCCAACATTTGAAATTGAACATATACGTGCGAGCAAAGATTGCAGCTGAGAAACGTCGGAACCGCACCGTGAAGGCGTATATATATATATATATATATATATATATATATATATATATATATATATACGTTTCTTTCACCATTTCTATGTATTTGCCACATTGTCTTGACTGTAATCCAACATAGCTTAAGAAGCTGATGAGCACTAGATTTTGATTACCTAAAAGATTAGTCGCAGTCATCTTCTGGTCTTATTCACACACATCTCTGGCCTCAAAATTAGTCTGATTATTATATAAGTTATAAGTTACGGTTCAGCCACCTAACACGACAGATCTCTACACCTACTGTCACTTATGGCAAATTTCGATACAATCGTTTCGGTTTATAGATATTATATTTGAGTAGGTTATGCTCGTTACATGAGCAGGTAAGCGAGACAAGAAAACTTAGACCACAGAAAGCTTACTTTTCGATCTAATTCTGTTGGTTGCGGATTGGTTATTTTGCTGCGCGCGCCAACAATATTATCGTAATGTCGCTTTGTTCAAACGTCACCCAGTCCAGTCTGATGTATTGTATTTATTACCGTCTGTCCAAGTCGTCGTCTGCTGCTGCTACCGCCGTCGCCTCTGGCGCATGGAACAGATGCAGCGCGCCAGTGGGGCTGAATGGCTCGATCTGGCAGGGGTTCTTTGTATGTCCACTGGATGAAGAATATCTTCTTTTCAAGAAGGCTTATCATCGTCTCGATCGTTGCCGATCGTCGACTGCCAGTCATTATATGAGAAGTCGCATGTTGGAGGGCCGTGAACGGCGAGGAATTCGCGGAATTCTCAAACCGTTCGAACTTCTTCTGCTGCTGGCGCTTCCTTTGCCGTCGTCGCTGCTGCCACTGGCGGTGCTGGTGCTGCCGCCGCTCGAGGCGATTTTCGTTAAGCGAGTTGTCTTCTCAACATCATCGTTGCGGGCGCTGCTGTCGCTGTGTCTCTGATGGTCTTTCGACTGTTCGTCCCTTCTGGCTTCCCCTCCCGCCGTGTTGTTCTTGGCGTTTTTGATGTTTCTGCATCGACTTCTGATGCTTTCGACGATTATGATTGTAATGATGAGGATGATAATGATGATGATCATGATCTTTTCTTATTTCGTAGCCTTCGTCATTATTTTGTCCCTCCTTTTCTCTTCGTCATGGTATTTCATGACGCTTCTAGCAAGTAGCGACGCTACCAGCGACACCACCGTGTTCGCTGTTGGCTTCGTCGTGGACTGGTCAGGTCTGGTCCGGCCAGCGTGATCTCCCCATAGTCCCGCTTAGTCATTCCTGCTTCAAACGCCTTCTAGCGCCCTCCCCTTTACTCGTTCCACTCATCTCCTTGTTCGTTTCCCGTCGCCCGACCCCTTGTTTTTCCTTCTTTCCTACTGTGGATATCCTTCTTCTTTCTGTTCAAGTTTTCTGTTCAGCAGTCCGTCCTTCGATGCTGCTCATGCTGTAGGAGCTAGCAAAGAATGTTGATCAGTACCTTCGCAATGCCTCAGCGTTTTCTGAGGCCTGACTGACTGACTGACTGACTGCCTGCATGCCTTCCATTCTTTTCGCGGCTTCGATCTATCGATAAGTGTATCGGTACACCTCTTTGCCTGGCCCCGCTGGCTTGGGCCGCTGTTACGATCTTCGATGCATACGCTGCCTCTACTATGTAGAAGTATCCCGAAGTCTGTTCATGACATCCCTGTCCCAGTTGAATGATGGCGATAACAGCTCACGGAAACAAGCTGCACCATTGAAAGTGGATGACCATTCAGAAATGGTGGATCGTGAGGGAATTTCTGCATGGCAACACCAAGTAACATCCGTACAGCAAACAAATAGACCCGTGCGCGCATTTGAAAAACGCAGAGGCAAATCGACAAATAAACTAAATGAAGTATCCGCACTGACTAGCATTTTGTTAGAGGGACGTCACGTAATCGTATCCAGAAACCGCCTCGCGACCGACGACAGATTAGAATCTGTTTGGATCGATTTACAGTGTAGTCCCTATGAGATCTAGTCGCCAAGCATGTCTGTGATAATTATATTCAAAGCTATTTTCGAAACTACCAACATAAACATTATTTTGATGTCATCAATCGTTGACCATCTTACAACGCAAAGAATGTTTATTTCCAACCTTCTGCTACAAAATCCGTCAAAAACCGTTCAAGTAAGCCTTTACTGACTGTTCTTCTTTAATATGCTATCGTAAGGGCAAATTTGTGAAGGACGCTCTCTTAATGAATGAGGTTCACGGAACATTACTTCGTCATTCATTGCCTGGTCGGTTGTTTGGGAATAGAGAAATAGACACAGGACACATTCAACGATTAGTTAAAAGCCGCAAAGACCGGCCGGCCAATTTCGATCGATAAGCAATTATATTACAAGTTGAAAAAGTCAAATGGTACAGAGGTCTGTCTATCAAGGCAAACAAATAGTCATCACAAAATCGGCACTGACAAATTTAATCACATAGCACATGCAGATAACTAATTAACTTCGCCTATTAATTCACAATAGAATTCAACGGCGTGCCGATGAACGCGTCTACGCGCTGTGTTTACGAGAATTCCTTATTTACACAAATGTTTCTTTTTGCGCAAAGGACAGCATTGAAAAAACTCAATCCAACGTCGAGTCAGTAATGAACAGAATAGGTATATCGAGTTCGCGTGCCTAGATTAGAGCTATCGGTAAAGTTTTCCGCGACTCTCTTATTAGAACGATGAACAAACATTGGCAAACCTCTCGTATTACTCAGGTCACCAATATTCCGCTTCACACTTTAGTCAATGTACCTTCTAATTCTAAGACGTATTCTAGGAGGTGACCAAGTGATGGCATTACAATCATTTGCCCCACCTTAAAAACTAGCAATTTTTAAAAAATTTTCCACTTATAGGCTCTTATAATTCGGTTAACAACCATATCGACGCTACTTGGTGTGTGTGTGTGTGTGTGTGTGTGTGCGTAGTACATCTTGCATCAAAAAAGAAAGATATATGTATACATACATGTTTTTCTTTTCCATATTATTAGAAACAGCAGCTACATGGATTCAGTTTATTTCCTATTCAATGACATTTCTAACGGCTAAGAAATCATTTACGTCGCAAGCAAATGCTAGAAAACTTTTAGAGGTGACTTGTTAATAGCTCGATTCGCAAGAACTCATAGGTCAAATTGGGTAGCTTGAGATTTTTGATGTTAACAGACACAGCGTTAACAGTTGTTTGTAGCCCAGAGTTGAAGTTACATCAGACGTTCAATGCGGTGTGTGCCCAATCGCTGGAAAAGGGCAATAATTTGATTTGACGGCAACGTATTGTGGCGAACTTTTGCTGATCGATAGTCGCTTCTTTTGCACCATATTTAGTCGTCAAGTGTTGTAATCCATATTGATTAAGGTTAAAAAGCTATTCTTAGACATTCTGCAAAATGTCTATTCTGCAAGATGTTCGAAAATAACAATAACAACTAACAGATTAGTTAAGAAAATCATCATATAATAATATGATCAACATTATCTAAGGGTTTCACATGTTACTGCAAAATCCGATCGGGACGCCTGTTAATCCGGGTTCATGAATCGCATTTCCTAATCCAGTACACAATCTTACGGCGAGCAGAGACTTCCGGATAATAACCTGTGGATGATGCGCTGTCGTTTCACACTGCGGTAACTGAGACAAAATTAAGTGTACTGAGTGACGAATATACAGATGACTTATGGCTAGACAGGTGTAGCTGTGCTCCCATTACACAATTATAAAAACAGAGGTAAGTGGGGTCGCTGTGGCCAATTTTCGATTGTTAAAGTCCATGAGTCCATCGTTGTTACGATGTTTATGAATGGTCACTGACAACTCGTCTAGCTGAGCCAAAATATAGTCATATATCGTTCTTGTGGTTGATGATGACAATCTCGATAATGCGATTTTTCTTGCGCCCAGCAAAGACGCCTGGCACGTGAAATAACGTGCCGACTATGATAAAACACAATAGTCAAATGATGAAATCAAACCAAACGGAATATCTATATGATCCCTTTAAATGGTGGATAGATATGGATTTGTTGGCAAGAAGAAGAAATGAGTTATCTCACTATCTTTGGTGGCCGACTGCAATTTGTTCGCTGTCCCCTCACCTCAACATTTTGACGATACTGGTAATAGCATAGATGATGACGACGACGACGGTGATGAGACCCAGAGTAGTGGTACTCCGCTGTTTTTCCCTTCAGTTTCTCAGTGTTCTTCAAAAGAATGGTCATCGTCATCAGGAGCAGCAGCGACGGTCGTGAACGTCGTAGTGTCATCAGGGGTTAGCTGCTACCGACGGCGCGTATTGCGTCACCGCTAAATCCATCGTCGGTGTAAACAAACAGACGATTCGACGGATGCTGCACACAGGCACATTTTTACCTCTTATTGCCACCTTCGCAAGGCTATATTTTGTCGGTCGATTGATTAAACTGAACATCATATTTATCCTGTGAGGCATCGCACAGTTCTCCTATCGCCAGTATCGGTCGTTGCCATGCTTCTCTCATTATTATCAGTTTCATTAATGAGATGAATATTGATGCTTGCCCTTGGAACCTTTCCGCTGGTTGGTAAGTAAAGTCTTCAAAAATTTCCTTTGGCTCTTCGAAAGCTATTCCTAATCATTAACGATCTTTGTCAACAATTCTGATATGCTTTCGAATGAAGTAACATCCGATGAGCCACGTTTTTCGTTCAGTGCTTGTAGTTGAAGTAGGCGAATTTAATGAAATGAAGAAAGCGGTAAAGGACCCGATCACGTCCTGCCTGTTAAATTATTTGTGTTACTTTTAATTATGTGCTTTCTATAGGACGTATAATTACATTTATTATCTTTTGTATGATCCGTAAGTAGATGAAGCATTTTCTACGGGGAAACATTGGATTCGCTTTGAGCAGCCCTTCGCCGTAGAGTTCTTGGAAGAACCTGCATTATTCTAAACAGATTGTTCTAATCTAATGCTGGTGCATAACTTACGCATCTTTGATGTCGAGTTGGAAAAAAGAAAGATATGGATTAAGGGCCTTAAAAAGCTGTGTTTAACGCTGCTCAAGTAAAAATCCTGTTTATTAGTACGCTGTCTTTTACGATAAAATAAATGGATTGTTGGACAAAGATTGTTTATTGAAAAAAAAGATTAAAAATTATAAAAATCTGTATATTTTCATGATCACGGTATCATTGATTTTTAAAAATTCGTTAATTATAAAGATTTAATATAATAATAATAATAATAACAAATTCTAAATTTAGATTAAAAGAAATTCGAAGGGTTATCTTTGCGTATCTTGGATTATTTTACAATTTCTCGTGCAACTAGGCAGTCATTATAGGAAAACTTCATAAGTCGTATGTAGAAAAATAGCTAAAAAAATGTTAGATGATTGTACTTTTTCTATCACACAACATTATGCAGCTCTTATAAATACCTTGAAAAGGTAAAATTTACTTCGAGCAACACTGATTCATTTACTAAAATGATAGTTTCGTAATTACTTCGTATTCATTTATATAGATATTCAGAACTTAACATTACAGCGCAGTGTATATATTATACGGGAATACTACCTAATATAAGCATCTAATAGAAATAGATCTATACATCACTAGATTGATTCACTCTGTAGAGACCAAAGGTGTATCGGAAAAATAATAATTTCTTCCAGCTAATTTAAACGACCTACTTCTTTTACCCAACACAGGCGTATACAGTGAATTTGGACGAGTGTAGACAGTTCTAAAAAAGTGAACTGATCACAGACTTAGCCTACTCTAGGATGTAATATATCGTAGGACCACTGATAACTCCCTACTCTAGGATGTAATATATCGTAGGACCACTGATAACTCTAGCGTAGCGTTGACCGTGCATCAAACATTTACCAAACCTAAGAGTCAGAGATTTTTGAGTAGTGGCCATGTGGATCCTTATGGTAGTTCGTTTATGGGATACCAAGATAACAAAAGTTCGGAAGTACACACAAAAAATTAAATTTTCGATCTTTTTAATCCAAACAACATACATACAGTAACAATTCGGACTGCTTTAATTCGGATAATTTTAAGTAATCTACGTTGACTAAAATGTAATTTAAGAGTGAAAATAAGTACGTATAAAGGGAAATATAGCATTATTTAGTATGTTATCAAACCACACGGTCCTTATTAATTTTATCTACTTGCGAATATAAGTAAGTTGCGAATAACTGTGACGTCAAAAATGTAATTGATGCACAGTAATTATACAAGTATATTCTAGTACCAAACTAGACCTCCAAAAACACATTTGAAGCAGGACAAAACTGAAAACTACAATTTTTTATTTTGTCTGTAGTGCTTCGACATATTGTACGAATGAACACATGTCAAAAACGTAGATAAAATACACAGAATCATACACGATTACAGAACCGCCATCCCTTTGTATTTATTTACGTTGTCATGGAGTACTCGTTGAATTTCAAACCTATATAGATCCACAATGCTACTGAAAGTATTACCTTCAAACTTAGCTTGAATACTTCCTTATTGCAAAAAACAATGAATTGTTTGTACTACGCTTGTAATTGTCATTTATTTAGATTAGAACCTTCTCCTGATAATTC